>NW_028327172.1:152826135-153129743 GCF_987537825.1 Furipterus horrens | reverse complement strand
CTTATCCATGTTGGTGTATGTAGTATCTGTATTCTTTATTGCTGAGTGTTAGTGTATTTTAGGGTATACATTATACCTCAATAAAATTGAATTTTTAAATAAACCACTAATATATAGCAAAAAACAGGTAATTTTCTGCAAACTTTGAAGATATCCCTCTAAATTCTCCTGTAGTAAAAGGAAAGAGCACAAACTTAGTGTCAGAGATCTGAAATTTATATCTAGAATTTGCCATTTATCAGCTCTCAGACCCTGAGCACCTCAACTTAATTGAAAAACCAAGGAAAGATGACAAACCTCAAAAAATCCTGTGAGAGTGAGAAGAGAAAAAGTACTTTATAAACTACACAGACTGATACAGAGTATCCACACTCATCACTGCTTACTCACAGAAGCAAAAGTTGTCAGAGTAGAAAAATACTCACAAGTTAACTAACTGATCGCTTATAAAATCACTCCCTCCTCAAATATCCCCATTTCTGCCTCTTGCTAGCTTTGTGACCTATGTCACTGAAACTCTCTGAGCTTCAGTTTTTTTTCCATTTGTGGAACAAAGCTTATTAATAAGACATTCCGCATACTGGGAGAATTAGAGTAGATATGTGTAAAGCACGTAGTATGCCTGGCACATGAAAAGTGCTTTATAAGTTTTAGCTCTTATTACAAAAATACTATAATTATTACCCTACCTGGTTTAATACTAGCCTTCATCCCGCCACCCAAGCTGCACTAGTGGAGGTCATGTTAGTGATCTAAATCACTGCTCCTCAAAATTTTTTTAATTTTAATTTTTTATTTTAGAGAGGGGAAGAGAGGGGGAAACAGAGGGAGAGAAACATCGATGTCAGAGAGACACATTGACTGGGTTGCCTTCTGTATGAACCCCAACCTAGGACTGGAACCACAACCCAAGCATGTGCCCTGACTGGCCTCAAAATTTTAGTGACCAATGGAATCAGCTGGAGAACTGCTTTAAACACACATACACACACTTTTAGTGACCACACATTTTTAGTGACCAATGGAATCAGCTGGAGAACTGCTTTAAACACACACACACACACACACACACACTACAGTTTTCCCCATATACGCTGTCTACAATTTCCCGTACTATCTTACATTAGTATGGTGTGTTTGTCATATTCAACGAACAATACTGATAATAATGTTGACCTGATTCAGATTAGTCTTTCACTAAAAAACTTTTTTGTGTTTTAGGATCCCATTCAGAATACCACATCTATGGTGTGTAGTCATATCCTGTAGCTTTCAAAACATAAGTTACTGAAACCCAGATATTTTAAAGGGAGTAGGTATGACATAGGGCCCCAAAATGTACATTTCTAATAAATTCCCAAAGGTTGCGGATGGGGCCAATCTAAAAATAGCATTTAAAATAACACTGAGTTAGATTCTAGGCTCAAGACCTGTGCTACTAGCCACTAGCCAAATGTGGCTGTTGAGTATCTGATCTGAGGCTAATCCAAACTGAGATGTGCTGTGAAGTACACATGCCATTTCAAAGACTTATTCTGAAAAAATATATAAAATACCTCATTAATAATTTCATATTGATTACACGATAAAATATAAAAATTTATTTCACTTGGGTTTTTTTTTCACTTTTTTACTTTTATCATGTAGCTACTTAAAACTTCAAAATTCCAGATGACTGGCATTTATTTCTACTGGACAACAGTGATCTGTGTTCTGGGCAGGGGAACAGCATGGGTATCACCTGGGGGCTTGTTAACATTCAAGTGATTCCCATGCACATTAAAGTCTGAGAAGCACTAGATTACCAACCGGGGAGGGGCAATTAGAGATGATTTGCAGTTCAGTACAAAGGAAAAGCTGTATCAACAGCAAACTGAAACTGCAGGATATTTATTAAGTCAATAAAGTCAATAAAAGTGATAGGAACTTGGGTGAATCACTGCAAAGCCATCCACAAACGAGGAAGTGGTACAATGAGACCTGTTAACAACTGAAGAAAAGACAAACCCAAAGATAGTAGCCCAATGGGTACCTCAAAAGAGCATAATTTGAAAAGCAGGAGTTGAAGTACAATAATTCAATGTGGTACCATCATGCCTTTTCACATCTGATTCACTCTACAAAATAGTGCTAATTTGCAATTTTTGCAACATATAATTAAAACTGTTGTAAGATAAAAGTTACAGCTTCACTTTTCTCTCCCACTACTTATAATAAAATTATAATGCCTGTTTTAGGCAGATTCACATTAAGCTTCTTTTCCTAATACCACTGTTCTCAGATAAGCAAAATATTAGTATATCATTTAATAATTTTACATATCACCATATTGTGTTTTAGTCATCTTAAATATTTTTATTAGCTTTTTATTCTCAGAAACGTCAACTAAATAACTTAAAGTACTTAAATTTGTAAAGCCTACTTCCTATGTGCCTTTTACAAAAAGCACTCAACAAATATTTTCTAATTAAGGAAGAAAAGCCAAATGATTTAACTAACTACAAATAATGCTGTTTTTCTACAGCATTTATATATGTTTGCTTGTGCATCACAACCGGTGTAGTAAGTAAAAAAATAAGTTACGTAAAATATTGACTATATACAAACACTAACATATCAAGATGTCATTAAGAATCAGTGAGTTAGCAGTCTTCTCCGACTCCTACGAGTGACCACGTACAAACTGGTATCTATCTACAAAGACTGGGGCATAAACACACACACACACACACACGCAAAATGTTACGTTTTTCCCAAAGAGAAACACCTCCAGAGCAGCAGAGCTACATGCAACCATGGGTCACACACATGTTCCCAGCCCATCTGGTTCTTGAGGGTTGCATGGCTCAGGGTCAAGTCTTCACAGCCTACTTTTAGTCCCTGCTCTGGGCTTCCTAATTCCTGCTCTGAAACTGTCCTAGGGCATTTCTGAAACAAAGAGAAAGAAAAATACTGACAACAGCCAGGCCAGAAAAGGTATAAGAAAGAAGACCCATTCTCTAATACACCCTCCTGAAGATCATGTAAGGAGTACTGGATAGAAACAAGTACATCTCCAGGCCACCATTTCCTGACTTTTAAGTATGAAAGAAGCATGCCTAGGGACTATGTATATACTTTTTAATAACCTTTCACTGTAACATTTGGTTTTCCAAGTTCTCACCTTTAGAAATGGATGGGAGAATCTGAACCAGAACCCAAGGGACTCCTCATTCAATGCTCTTCCACATTACCTCTCCTTACAGCAGTATGCATAAATGGTCGATAAAATCTACTTCCATATGTCATTATTACCCATAAAGCAATAGGACTGTTAACAGCCTATAACCATAATAAACACTTCACCTGGAATGACATTAGAACTTCCGTAAAGATATGCTTTAAACATTTTGCAAATGCATTTAAAACCGCTGCTGCATCCAGAAGGAAAACATCACACACTTCTTAAACTAAAGGTCGTGCCTATTTCTCTAATAATGACGGTGTGGACATTTCTTCTCAGAGGGTCTGCAGTAACAACACACACAGGGCAGCTGACTGTCTTGGAAAAACAATCAAGTACCCTACGATATGAGGAGGGCAGTACGCTTGTCAAGAGAATGGTTTTAATTCAAGGACTTTGAGGAGATTCCTCCCAGAAGAGTTGAAGAGCAAACATCTATTCAGCAGGGGTGGGATACCTCTAGACTGCAGAGATGAACGTGCCCAGTTTAAGGTCAACAGTCCAGGAGTGGAGACCTCAGGTGGGCTCCCTGGGTGGGAGGAGGTTTAAACACCCTACAGCAGGTAGGGGAGGGGCACACGCAACAGCAGGAGGCCAGGAAGGAGGGCGGCACCAGCCAGCCTTTAACACACACACACACCCCGACTCCCTCCTTCCTGGGGGCGGGGCGGGTGCTGCCCTCACACAGGAAGTCAGGAAACCCGGGGGGCAGAGGAACCACAACTTCCAGCCATTTAAGCCCTCTCACCCACATCAGCCCCTGAACGGGCAAAAGCCCCTCTACCCCCAGCCCATTCTAGCGTCCCGACCCCTCAGGCGGCGCTCTCGGCCTCACCTCGCGCGCACCTTGGCACCCCCAACTTGGCACGCCCTCGGAGGACTCAGCTCCGACCCCAGAGCGTCTTTGTGCAGCGCCCCACCAACCTGCCCTCGGTATGCTGGGCCCCACGACCACCACCTTACCGAATATCTGGCGACCTCTTCACCCAGCAAGGGCGCTGCGGAATGCTCAAGAGAGCCTGAAAGCGGCCGCGTCCCGACGGTCCCCGCAGGCTAGTCTCCGCGAGAGGGTAAGTTCCAGGGCACGTCGGAGCGCGCCGGCGCGGGGGCGGGCGCGGGGGCGGGGTGGCAACTCACGTGACTGTGGGGGCGGGGCTCCGAGCACGTGACGACTGGGGGCGGTGCGAGGTGAGTCCGCCTCGCTGTTCCTGGAGAGGGTGAGGGTGGGGTAGCCGAGGGAGTCTGAGGGAGTCCCGAGAACCTGGAGGATGAGGGAGCTGAAAACTAAGTGGGGGGTAAGCCCTTGGTAAACGTTCCTGGGGAAAATTAGAGAAGGGAGAAATGGAAACAAAGCGCTAGGATGGCTGGGATGGAGCCCCGTAAAGACATGGGGCGGTGGGCTCTACGCGCTTCCGTTGTCTGGCCTGCTGGGAGCTGCTGCTGAGCGAGGTCAGCCTCTCACGGGCACGAAATCCGCGAGAGACTCGGAAAAAGATCGGAGCAGAGTGCTGGGCCAGCTGTGCACACTGGAGGCGGAGAAGGCCTCTGGGGTCCCAGGAGCGTACGCTCCTCCTAGAGGCCGTTGCAAAGCATTATGACCACACACACTCAGCCGTTCACAGGGCCCGCTGTTTGCACAGTGTCAGTGGCCAGAGTCAGAGTCATTCCAATGTGCACCGTTTGGAGTGTGGCAGCCCAGAATCCAGAAGGCAGAAGCGTTAAAGGTTTTCATTGGTGCTCCTGTGGCAGAGTTCTGCTGGACTAAAAATCTGGAAAGAGATCTGGGCTCTCCCATTGTCACTTCAACCTTCTCGACCTCAGCTATTAAAGGAGCGTGTTGACGGAACTCGGTCTCCTAGTTCTAAAACTCAATGACTGAAAAACATATCTGATAAGTATTAGGACTTCAGAAAACACTCATTCAGTAACCAATTGTTGATTGTGGCTTTTCTGATGCCGGGATGAAATCTTAATCATGTGGGAGCTGCCAAGATGTGACTCAAGAGCAGCTCTGGAATGAGCTCTTTTCTGTTCTTCACTGCATACTTGAAGATGCCATTGTGTCTGGCTTCCTTATCGTAAGTTGAACTTCCAGTTGTTCTTTAAAGGCTGCAAACAATCCAGTAAGATATTGGCAACACTTTTAAGAACTGTAGTTTACCACCTTCTTATAAAATTAAATCTAATGGAGGGCTAAAGTTTTAAGATACTCTCCTTTTAGAAAGGAAAAACACTTAAAGCCTGAGACCATACTATCTCCAGCATTGTACTTGCTACCACTTTTCCTTTGCACTGATTCTTTTCTGTCTCCCTGTTTCTAACATGGTGCCTTTTCTATTCCCTTGTTCAGCATATTGAGCATTGCTGCTGTATGCTTCTGAAACTGTTTTTTATAGAATCTCTTGACCTCTTTCTAAAACCAAAACAAGGCAGACTGCAAAAAGGAAACTGCGCTGATGGGAATGTGCTGATAACCTTATCTTCCCTACTCTCCAAACCTGAATTGGACACCAGTGGTTTCAGCAACAGTTTACATATACGTGCTGATCTGCTTGTAACTCCACTTCCCATTTCACAACCTAATCTCAGATGATACCACAATGCCCACAGTATGCTGATCACTGCCAACAGCAGATGGAGTCAGATAAGGAGTTCTCACTCAAGTGTGTAGTTTGAAAAGGACCTGATGGGGAGCTATGAAATCACATGCAACATTGACTCATTAGTTTTTAAATAACTGTGGTAGCATATGCCTGGCTCCTTTGCTTGGGGTATCAACAGTTCATTTTCAGGATAATTATGTTTAATTGGCTTCTTATGAAGTAGCATAGAGTTCCAAAATGTATAATTCAAATGTAAGCTCCACAAAGGCAGAGATTTTGAGTTTCTTTTGGGTGTGTATGTGTGATGTTTGTATATCTCCCAAGTGCCTAAAAGCACTTGGCATTTAGTAATTGCACAGTAAATTTTTGTTGGATGTATCTTTTGAGTGAAAATGTAATCTGTAAATTGCTGAAAAAAGCTTGTGCTGCTTTCTTTCTAATTCTTTTAATAGGTAACCAACCCACTTTTCATTGTGCATTTCTAAATGAAAAAGCATAAAATTGTTTCTGGCATTACTGCTTTGGCTAGGCTATAGAGAAACAGGAATTTGATAGTATCTATCAAAATTTCAAATGCACATGTAATCTGAACCTTCTATTTCACTTTTAGGGACTTATTCCACAGATAGTGTTTCACACATGAGAAATGATAAGGTATTTCTTGTATTGCAGAAAGCAGCAAATGATTGGGAACAACCTAAATATCCATCAACAGAACCCTAGTTAAATTATGATATATCCGTATATTTGAATATGTGATATGTAGCTGTTAACAAAAAAGACAAAGTTCCTTATGTTTTCATATTAATATCTCCAAGACATTTTTGTTAAATGAAAAAAAAAAAAGCAGGAAAATGCTGCAGAATAATGTGTTGGCTTGTATATGCATTAAACTAACACTAACTGTTGAGGTATGAGAAATCGGCAGATGGAAGACATAGGAAAGATTTTTCACTGTTTTCATATTTAAACTTTTGATATTCAAACCATGAGAATGAGTTACAGTAGTCCCTCTCTATATTGCGGCTCACTTATCAGGGCCTCACTGTATCGCAGGATTTTTTAAAATATTATATTTAATTATTTATCGTGGATTTTTCACTATATCGCGGGATTTTGCGGTACTGTAGACATATGTAGTTAAAGTTACATAGGTTGAAGAGTGTAGAATAAATGTAAGGTTCCTACTTCGCGGGGGGGCGGGGAGACGTCTAGAACATAATACCTGTGATAAGTGAGGGAATACTGTACCTCTTCAAAAAGTTAAAAAAATGTTAAATTAATTTTTTTTCTGGTATCTTGTTATTTAAATATTCTGGCTTCATCTATTTTATTAAATTTGTCTGATCAGAATATCATGTTTGCCAGCACATATGAGGTCTGTCCAAAGAAAGTCCAGCCATTGTTAATATAATGAGAATGGCTTACATGACATTGATGTAACCTGGCAGCAAAGGAGAATGGACTGGAATGTACATGCATGAACATGATGATTTCACTGTATAAGTCAGTGGAGGCAGTAGATGCCATTGAGTGAGCGTGTGTGCTGTGCAGCCATCTCATTCAGAATGACTGAGCAAGTAGAGCAATGGATCTGCATCAAATTTTGTGTTAAGCTTGAACATTCATCCACGGAAACTATTCAGATGATTCAGAAGACTTTCAGGAATGATGCAATGAGTACAGGACAAATAAAAGTGTGACATAAATGCTTCAAAGAGTATCAAGAATCTGTTAAATGGGATCCAGATTCTGGAAGGCCTGCAACAAGCAGAACACCTGATAATGTTGAACATGTATGGGCAACAATTAACTAAGATCAATGACTGACAATGTGAGAACTAGAAGCTGATCTAGGGATTCCAAAAACTATGTCCAAGATTTTGGCATGCAACATGTTGTGGCAAAATTCATTCTATGGTTTCTGCTATCAGAGCAGAAGGAACGTCATGCTGCTGTTGCTAATGACTTAATTCAAACCACTACCAGTGAACCAGATTTCTTCAAGAAGGTCATAACTTTGAAGGGGACTGAGGCATCATTGTCCTATGCAACGTTTCTTGTATCTTGAATCTTCTTAAATAAATGGATACTTTCTGGACAGACCTTATGTTATCAGGTAAACTTTTCCAAAATTCAGTTATTTTTATTAAGTTCAAATTGAACAATATCTGTTCCTTACTGTAATAATTTAGGATCCAGGTACTACATTTGAGGCTTAGTGTAAATTGTATCAAATTATGTAAATTTCCAAAAGTACTCTATTTTGAATCCTCTGTTTTAAATAATAAAATTAGAATTTCCTGAACCATTTGTTTGTCTCCTAGTAAGGTCAAGAAAAATATACTTCAGCCCTGACTGGTGTGGCTCAGTGGGTTGGGCGTGTTTTCGCAAACCAAAAGGTCATGGATTTGATTACTGGTCAAGGCACATGCTTGAGTTGCAAGCCAGGCCCCCAGCTGGGGGCACATGAGAGGCAACAAGGCATGTGTTTCTGTGTGCATCTGTTCACTCACCTACTTTGTAATGTCACCTGGAGCTTTTTTTCCAAAATTTTATATCCAGGGCTGCCTAACACAAGAAAATTAGTAATTGGCCTTAAAGTTTAACTTATGTAAATCAGCCAGTCAATAATTCAGTTATATTTTAATTGCTAATTTGTTCTGCTTATAGTCTTTAAATTAAATATGCACTCATTTCAGTTTTATCTATAACTCAGACTTAGATATAGGCACTAAGGAAATGACCCTAAAATGAACAAAAAACAATAGTCAATAATTCATTATTTAGCCTATTTACATCATGAAAAACCATTAGTATTTGTCACAATTAGACAGTAGTGCAAAGTTTCCAGGTGAAACACAGGTAAGATAGAAATAATATTTCTTGATATAAAAATAAAGATACTTTCCTAACTTTGGGAACAAGGCAAGGTTATCTGTTTTCACCACTCTCAGTCAACATTGTACTGGCAGTTCTAGCAGGTAGCCGGCAGATAAAACTTGATGTTAATTTATGTAATTTAGGACAGCAGATAAAACGTCCAAACAAATCACATTATTAAAAACCCGTGATTGGTATATCATGGTGGGTTGGGAGGGTTGAATGAGAGAAAAGCACCTAGCCTAAAAACCTTGCATTTGGTAGGTGGTCGGTAAATATCAAGTTGAAGTTTTGTGAAGTTTTTTCAACTCTTAGTAAAAAAGTAATTTGTTATTAAGTAGTGGAAGGTAGACCTTTACAGATTTATAGAGGTAGGAGATGAAATATATACCTCTTTCTTAGCTTGGTTTCCTCCAGAAGCTGAATTTGAGGCAAAGATTAAAGTGCAAGAAGTTTAGTTGGGAGATGATGGGGCGAGGAAATAAGGAGGGAAGAAGGCAATTGCCAAAAGGTGCTTCGTCAAGCCACTGTGGGCAGTTGGAAGTTAATCCCACTAGGGAAATTCTGGAAGCAGGAAGAGAATAACCTCTCTTCTATTTTCAAAGTTGAGCAGCCCTAAGCTCAAATACTAACTTGACTTTGTGGGATTTTGAAAATATATATGTGCAGAATGGACCTGGCCATCATAATGATAGTTTCCTGAAGATCCTGTATGAGTTCCCCAGCTTCACAGTAACAGGAGCCTATAACTCTTTTAGGTGAGCATGTGAAATTTAGATGGTTTGCCAACTCAATCTAATAATTGTGTATAATATTGATTTGAGGAATCAATCCTAGAGTCTTTCTCTGTTTCATACTTAGGAAGAATTTTTGTTTTTGTGTGATCAGAATTATGTTAAAACTATTAGAAGATTAGAATGCCCATTGTCATCTTTATTGCTTCATAAAGTAGAACCTTGTCATTTCCCAATATCAATCCAAATGTGATGATATGACCACAAAATTATACATCATATCAACTACAAATCAGATATCTGCCAATAGAGACTATCCAAATAGCTAAGAACAAGAAGTAACAAAAGAAAAAGAAAGAAAGGAAAAAAGGAAGGAAGGAAGGAAGGAAAGGGTAGAAAAGAAAAAAAGAGGGATTTGGTGCTCATATGGAACCTATTTCTTCTAGGTACAGTTGCTTATATTTTTTCAAATATATTTGCTTAGAATCTGGAGACGTTTTCATTTTGGAGAGTTAAGATTCTAGATCTTTAATTCTCAGTTTCAACTGACTTCTTATTGAAGCATTATAATTCTCTCTTAACTACTCTACATTTTCTTGAGCTCCTGCTTGTGTTTAAAGCAAATAAGGATTCATTTTTAAAATAAGTATTATCTGAACAGTTCCATTTGTTTCCTTTAGCTTGTGTCTAAAGCAGCTAAGAAGGATGCATTTACAAAATAAGTATAATCTGAACAATTATATTTGTTTCCTCTAGCTTTGAGTCAATGATTTAGAAAGCAACTTTAAACATACTTCGGTACTCAGCAGCTTCAGAACTCATCAAACCCTGTACTACGAGAAAAAAATGTTCAGCACTCGATGCTTGCTTGGGACTTGCTGCACTTGCTGGTGCTTGTGTCAGTCACCATACCACCCCTCAAGAGAAAATGCTTTGTCGTTCCGTACCCGGTTTGGGCACTCATCATGAGTTCCAGGACAAATAACAAGTACCAGGGTACCACTCGTCATTTTTAAATGCCATTTTTTTCTTTTCTTCCCAATAGTCTTAAAAGTAATATGATCCTTGGCGGGTTCCCGGAGTCCTTTCTTGCCAGCTTTGTCGCTTCTTCGTTTCTTCCTTCTTAGTCCAGCCTCACCATGGTGGACGCCTTCGTAGGCACCTGGAAACTAGTGGACAGCAAGAATTTCGATGACTACATGAAGTCAATCGGTGTGGGTTTTGCTACCAGGCAGGTGGCCAACATGACCAAGCCTACCACAATCATCGAAGTAAATGGGGACACTATCACCATAAAAACCCAAAGCACCTTCAAGAATACTGAGGTCAGCTTCAAGCTGGGGGTGGAGTTTGACGAGACGACTGCAGATGACAGGAAGGTCAAGTCCACTGTGACGCTGGATGGAGGCAAACTCGTTCACGTGCAAAAATGGGATGGACAAGAAACAACACTTGTACGGGAGCTCGTTGACGGAAAACTCGTCCTGACACTCACCCACGGCAATGCAGTTAGTACTCGCACTTACGAGAAAGAGGTGTGACCTGTCCACTCCTTCACTGACTGCTCCTCTGCCAACTGGCTACCCTTGGACTCAGCACCAGATTGCCTCATTTTTTCCTCTGGCATTTTGTATAAATTCACCTCGGTTGGGGAAGTCCTTCTGGGGTCAGGTGCATCATCCTGGATCCAGTCCCAGTACCCATTGTGTTTGTTTTTTTAATTGCATCCAAACAGTGCTCTGAGGTCAATAAAGCAGAGCCAAGACCACCTAAAAAAAAAAAAAAAAAAAAAAAAAAGTAATATGATCCTTTAGTAAGAATCATTCTGAAAGCTCAATTTAGTGATGATAATGATGGAAACTGAAATGTTTAAAGGGAGAAACAAATGCCTCCTTCCTTCCAGAAATCTACAAAACAAACTGCTACTAAGGGAATTAGAGGAAACACATACAATGTATATATCCAAACTGTAATTTGCAGTGAAATAAATCAAAGCAAATTAAAGATCAATAAATTAACCTGTAAAAATAGATAGACTGCTTCTAATTTTTTTTCTATATCCTGTCTTGCTCTTTCTTCAATCTTCTATTTATACTGTTCTATTTCACTGTATTCTACCATATTCATTTCCGTATGTCTTTTGAGGTATACTAACTACTTGTTTCAGATTCTTTTTGTCATTCCCTAGTTTTTAACATTTCTTTTGTATTGTTTTCATAGGTAATAACTCCTGTTGAAGAAATTTATTGTTTTCATCTAAATGTAGACATTTTGAAGATGTAGTTTCCAGTTTTGCTGTAAGATCATCATTCTGCATGAATAAAATAATACATTTAGTTACGAAGGAAGTAGTGAGTCTAAATAACACCAGTATCAAATTTTGAAATAAATTCAGTTGCAATAAAGTGTTTTCTGTACTGTAGTAGAGACTTAGAATATGAAACTTTGAATTACTCCAAATTAAAAACCAAATTAAAACCACCAGGAGTCACAAAAATATATACTTAATGTCACTGTCTTTGCCATACAATGTCTGCACTTGGTTTTATACTTTTTTTTTTTTTTTTTTTTTTTTTTGGCCTTCGATGGTTTATTGATAATATTACAGCACAACAGGAGGATTCAAACAGCTCCACGTGGTGTTTTGAAATTCATCCCAACGGTAGGCTGAGTGACCTGCAGGTTGGACAGACTGCCGAAGTCCAAGAGCTTCAGCATCTCCTTAGTGTCAGGATCAACTTCAATGATCTCCTGATCCAGGGCTGAGACCTCCGGCACGTAATTATCTCTCCTCTCTCTCTCCTCCTCCTGCAGCTTGATGGAGATGCCTCTCACGGGGCCCCTCTGAATCCGCTTCATCAGGTGCGTGACGTAGCCCGCTATCTTGTTTCGGAGCTTCTTGCTGGGGATAATGGCGATCTCCTCGCACACGCGTTTGTTGGTGTGGAAGTCATTGCCCAGGCGCGTGTAGTACTTCTCGATGATGACCCGGGCCGCCTTCTTCACGGTCTTGGTGCGAACGCGGCCCATGTCGGCGGGTCCCTGGTGAAAGAGGAAACAGGAAGCACCTATACTTTTTTTTTTATGACTGTTTTCATGTCTTCCTCCACAAAATGACTGTAAGTCATCTCTTAGTAGAAAGTCTCTTACCTCTTCCCCAATATTAACTCCATAATTTTAAGAGAATATCATACAGTAGTCCCTCTCTATATCATGGTTCACGTATTGCAGCCTCACTGTATCGCAGGATTTTTAAAAATATTATATTTAATTATTGCGGATTTTTCGCTATATTATGAGATTTTGCGGTACTGTATACGTATGTTGTTAAAGTTATGTAGGTTTAAGAGTGTAGAATATGTTTAAGAACTTTAGTGTTTATAAAAGTGTGGAAAAGGTTAATAAGGGAGTGGGGAGGGTTAATAAGGGACTGGGAACAGTTTATAAGTGTGTGGGAAGGGTTTATAAAGCCTTAAAATATATATAAATACTAAAATAAATGTAATGTTCCTACTTTGCGGATTTTCACCTATCACGGTGGGTGGGGTGGGGTCTAGAACGTAATACCCACGATAAGTGAGGAATACCGTATTCAGGTATTAAGGCCTGAGTCAATAAATACCTCCTATAATAACACTTTCAAAATAATACTCTAATTAATGAATATTACACATACATATTCTATTGCCACAAGCCTTTTACTGAACTACAAATACTTGATTCTAATTTGAATTACATTCCAAGAAGTTAAGGCCAAATCACATCTTCCACTGTAAAAGTTTAGTGAGATGAGCTATACATTTTTTAGAACAACAACAACAAAAGTTTATTCAGTAGTGCTATCTTGTAATTCTTCGGTACTTCCCACAAAATATGAAAACATACTAAACGATAACAACAAAAACTTGATGGAAATTCAGTCATACCGATGTGGGAAAAACTCCTTTGGATATAATGATTATTTGGTAACATAAGGTGAGTGATACAGAGTTTTTAAAACATGTCTACAAATTCTTTGGCACTCCTCCCATGAAACAGGTGCTTGCCTTTAGTAAGTAACTGTTCCCCATAAATAGAATACGGTGGAACTGCCATGTGACTTCCATGTCTGGGTGATACAGCTTCCATCTGACTTTCTCCAGGGAAGCTCACCCTGAGAGCCCAGCCACATTGTCAGGAATGAAGCCACCCAGGCCACAGAGTCAGTCCTCATATAGGTGTTCCAGCTGGGATTGTTCCAGCTAACGTCCCAGCCGAAAGCCTGCTCCAACTGACAAGCATGTGAATGAACAAGTCCTTAGCTGATTCTAGTTCCCAGCTTCACATCATCCCAGCTGGATGGCATGTGGAAAAGAAACGAGCTGGCCTCACTGAGCCTGGCCCAACTGCAGATTTGTGAACAAAACAATGCTGTGTTGAGCCACTAGGTTTGGAAGTGGCTTATTAAGCAGCAATAAATAACTAGCACAGACACTGATATTAAAAACAGAGTGCTGCCACTAAAAAAAAAAAGAAAGAAAGAAACACATGCAGGAGTGCCTTTGAAACAAGAGGCAAGTAAAACCTGAAATAATGTGGAGAAGCATGAAAATGGAAACCAAAGGGGTCTCCCAGAGATGGTTAGTGGAGGCCTGGTGGCCCCTGAAGAGGCTGACAGCAAGGACTTCCAGGCAAGTGACCAAACGGACCCTGAAACCTGGACAAAAGGGGGCTCCTACTATAAAGGAACTGAAAGTAAAATGGATGAGAAAGATAAGCTAAAAAAGACAATTATAACAGAACCAAGACTTATTGGTTTCAAATATCTGTTTCCCATTTATAGTTTCCCCCACACGTCCAACTGTCAAGTAATGCTAAAATAAAGAAAAGGCTTCTGGGCTAAGATCAAATCCAGGGGGCTTCCAGGAAAACATGGTCTAAGGATGAAGTCAAGACATGGAAAACCATTTAGACCTCAGAAAGATGAAAGGTGGTGCCTTGAATTTCTTTCAGGATCTTCAAAATATAAGAATTTTAAAGGCACTGTTCTACAGTAGGTCCAGGAAGTACTAGGTGAATATCTTATCTCTAAACAATTTGTTAGGTTGGCTTTTGTAATGGCATGAACCGGAAACTCAAAGTTTCTAACAGAATTGTAGAAGCAGAAACCCTGCTTGCTAGCTTGGGCTAAAGGAGACTGAGACAGGACACCATAAAGAGGCCTGTGGATCTTAGATGTTCAACAGGGAGAAAACAGGCTAAGAAAAGAGCTGCAAGCCCAGGTCATTTATTATGAAAAGGACAGAACAAAGAGCTCAGAGGGAACAGCCAAGGGCCATGGAGAAGCAGTCCATGGTTAGGACTAAGTTTTCCTTTCCTCCCTCAGTGAGGAAATAGAGAACATTATGAAATCATTTTAAATCCCACTAGTAAATAAAGAAAAAAATGTATTGTCCTTTGGCACTATTAAATATGTACAATTTCTCCTCTACCTTACTTCAAGCTTGTTTGTATGAAAAGGTACGTTCATCTCATCTTTATAACACAATGTTTCTCCATAGCATACAAATTGGCTTTAAGTTCCTGACATTTCAAATTGAGAGATTTTTTAAAAGAAAAGTTAACAGTCCAGATTTAATCTTTTCTTTCCTAGGCAGTGAAGTCAATTGATGAGTCTATGAATTATGAGTTAACCATAATGAAGTAAATGACTAAATCAGTAGAGCCTGTTCCCAGGATTGAATAGAAATGGGAGTGAAGTGGGAATCACTGGGTTAGAGACTAAAGGTTTGAAGGGAGAAAAAAAGGAATGAACATTATCTCTGTAAGACCACTTTCCCATCATGTCAGAGTCAGCAAAACATAAGCTGGTCACAGGCTTTATCAAAAGACAAAAAGTCTCCACAAAAAGAGAATTAAGGATGTTTCATCCACCTCACTGATTTTTTATTATTACATAAAACAACTGGTAATATGCAAGATGACCATGAAAGAGTTCTCATAAAATTTGATTCAGTACTGGAATAAGAACAGACATATAATCAATGAATTAGAAAGGAGAATTTAAAAATCAGCACTCACATTTATGGCCAAGAACTTTTGGACAAGGATATCAAATAATTAGATCAGATATAAAAGTCTTTTTAACAAATGATACTGGGACAAAAAGATGTCCACATGCAAAAGAATAAAACAATTGCTACCTCATACCATGTATAAAATTTAACTTAAAATGTAAAACCTAAAACTGCAAAACTCTTAAAAGAAAGCATAAATGTATAACTTGATGACTGGGTTTGGATATTTTTCTTAGATGTGAAACCAAAAGACAAAAATAGATTAACTGGACTTCATCACAATCAAAAACTTCTGTGCTTTAAAGGATACCATCAAGAAAGTGAAAAGGTGAGCTACCGAGTGGGAGAAATATTTGAAAATCCCCTATCTAATAAGGAATTGATACTAGGATATATATACGAAAAATTCCTACAATTCATTAATAAAAACATAACCCAATTAAAATGGGCAAAGGAATCAAATACTTCTTCAAATAAGATATACATATAGATAATAAATATGTGAAAAGATGGTCAACTTCATTACTCATTAGGAAATTGCAAATCAAAACCACAATAATGTGTCACTTCATACCCACTAGAATGCCTGTAATCAAAAAACAGGTAATGACAAATATTGGCAAGAATGTGGATAAATTGAAATCCTTATATACTGCAAATGAAAATGTGAAATTGTGCAGCCACTTCAGAAAACAATCTGGCAGTTCGTCAAAAGAATAAAGATATGTTTAATCAGTTCCATTTATAAATATATTCTCAAGAGAATGAAAACATGTCCACATAAAAACTTACATATGAATGTTCATAGCAGCATAACTAACAACCCCAAAATGTGGAAATTATCCAAAGGTCTATCAAATGATGAATAGATTTAAAAATGTAGTTTCTCCATACAATGTAATTTTGTGCAGCACTAAACAGAAATGAAGTACTGAGGTGGCTGCTAAAGGGCACAGGGTTACTCTTAGGGTGATGAAAATATTCTAAAAATAATTATGATGATGGCTGTGTAACTCTTTGAATATAAAAAAGCCGCTGAATTGTACCCTTTAAATGAGTGAACAGTATGGTATGTTCATTATATTTCAATAAAACTGTTACCAAAAAAAATTTTTTTTTTATTTAGTACTACTGCTGGGGTCCTATAATGATATGCTTTTTGCCAGGGCTCAAGACATAGGAGAGTTAAGAGTATATCCTTTTTATAGAAAAACAACAAAGAAAAAAGCTTTTTCACTGATATCAACTCTATAAAATTAATAGAAAAAAATCTATATTTCACTGCTGAAGGCATTGAATGGCATATATTTCCCCAAATTAGGTGAAAAAAATTACCTTATATTTTAACATTAATCTGAATATCCATTTCAGTTTTGTTTGGCTTTAAATTTCTAGGAAAACTAAGCTTTCCATTTTCATATTCATTTAACTCCCTGTTTTGTCATTTTTAAGAGTCCTTTAAATCTGTAGAAATGTACAAAATGAGTAAGTCAAATTCTTTAAGAGTAAAATTTATTTTTTATTCCAGAGAGAGATGAGGGGGGAGAGAGAGCGAGAGAGAGGGAATCAATTTGTATTTTGGTTTAAATAAAGGAAAATGACAGTTAAATCTTAATTAATGGCAGAAATTATCTAAAATATTAGTCTTAGTGATCTCTTTTTCTAATTCATCATTTTTCTTCATTTCTTGACACAAGCTATACATGTATTCAAGAGATTGTCTTAACTCAATATATTTC
The DNA here is from genome assembly GCF_987537825.1 of Furipterus horrens. NCBI lineage: Eukaryota > Metazoa > Chordata > Mammalia > Chiroptera > Furipteridae > Furipterus > Furipterus horrens. The sequence continues at coordinate 153,112,505 of NW_028327172.1, read as the reverse complement.
TTTCATTGTTTCTTTTCATCCTGACTTTGAAAGACATTCTTAAAGAAAATTATTTTTAAATAATTTTAAGAAAGAATTCTTTCTTCTTTCTTAAAAATATTATTTTTCATGAGCTCATGAATAATATGTGTAGACAGGTTTATAAACCTGATTCCAATAAGGACAGGTTTCAAAAATAATGACTTCTTACTTCAGCTTAAATTGCAGTAACATAGATGAACATAGATGCTGAAATCATCAACAAAACTTTAGCAAACCAGATCTAGCAATACATTAAGAAGATCAAATGCCATGATCAAATAGAATTTACTTTGGAGATTCAAGGTTGGTATAGTATCAGAGAATCAATAAACATGATAGATCATATAAACAAAATGAAGGATAAAAAACATGATCATTGCAATAGATGTGGAAAAAGCATTTGATAAAATCCAGCATCCATTTACAATAAAAAATCTTAGCAAAGTGGGAATAGAGGGAACATATATCAATGCCATAGAGGCCACATATGACAAACCAAAAGCCAACATCATACTCAATGGGTAAGACTAAAGGCGTTTCTTTAATATCAGGAAGACAGGGATGTCCACTTTCACTACTCTTATTTAACATAGTACTGGAAGTCCTAGCCATGGCAATCAGACAAGAGAAAGAAATAAAAGGTATTCAAATTGGAAAGGAAGAAGTAAAACTGTCGTTATTCATAGATGATGTGATATTGTACATAGAAAACCCTGAAGACTCCACAAAAAATCTACTAAAGCTAATAAATGAATTTGGCAAAGTAGCAGGATACAAAGTTAATATTCAAAAATCAGTGGCATTTCTATACACAGTAATGAACTATCAGAAAGAGAAACTGAGAGAACAATCCCAATTACTGTTGTAACAAAAAAAGTATGTTACCTGGGAATAAATTTTAAAAGGAGATAAAAGACCTTTACTTGGAAAGCTATAGGACATTGAAGAAAGAATTTGAGGAAGATACAAATTTGTGGAAGTATATATTATGTTCATGGATTGGAAGAATTAACATTAAAATGTCTGTACTACCCAAAGCAATCTATAGATTCAACACAATTCCTATTAAAATACCAATGGCATATTTCACAGATCCAAAACAAATATTCCAAAAAATTTATATAGAACTAAAAAAGACTTAGAATAGCCTCAGTAATCTTGAGAAAGAAAAACAAAGTTAGAAGGATCACAATACCTAATATCACACTATACTACAAGGCCATTTTTAAAAATTCATTTTTAGATAGAGGGGAAGGGAGGGATAAAAAGAGGGAGAGAAACATTGATGTGTGAGAAAAACATCAATTGGTTGCCCCTTGCACAGCCCCAACTGGGGACCTGGCCCACAACCCAGACGTGTACCCTGACCAGGAATCGAACTGGTGACCTTTTGATGTGTGTTTCACAGGATGACACCCAACCCATTGAGCCACACAAGTCAGAACTACAAGGTCATTTTAATCAAAACAGCCTAGTACTGGTGTAAGAAGAGGCATATAGATCAATGGAACAGAACAGAGAGCCTAGAAGTGAACCCATGCCTACATGGTTGATTAATATTTGACAGAGGAGCAAAATCATACAATGGAGTAAAGACTGTCTCTTCGAGATTAGCCAAAGAACTAATAAGCATACATGCAAAGCCCATGGTAACAGACAACAATGTGGTGAAGGCTGGAATGGGGCTTGCTGGAGCGGGTGAGGGGAGGAAATGGGGGATATCTGTAATAGTGTCAATAAATAAATAAATAAAAGACTGTCTTCAATAAATGATTTTGGGAAAATTGGACAGCTACATGCAAAGAAAAAGAAATTAAACTAGATCACCAACTTACAACACACAGAAGAATAAACTCAAAATAGATTAAAGACTTAAATGTAAGTCACAAAACCATAAAACTTCTAGAAGAAAACATAGGCAGTAAAATCTCAGACATCTCTCATAGCAATATTTTTGGTGATATGTCTCCAAATGCAAAGAAAATAAAGGGAAAAAATAAACAAATGGGACTTCATCAAATTAAAAAGCTTCTTCACAACTAAAGAAACCATTATTAAATAAAAAAGGAGCCCACTGTATAGGAGGACATGTTCGCCAATGATACATCTGACAAGGGGTTAATTTCCAAAATATATAAAAACTATATACAGCTCAACACTAGGAAGACAAATAATCCAATTTAAAAAATAGCAAATGACCTGAATAGATACTTCTCCAAGAGGACATACAGATGGCCAATAGACATATGAAAAAAAATGCTCAACATCACTAGTAATCAGAGAAATGGAAATAAAACCAAAATAAGACATTACCTTACACTTGCCAGAATGGCTACCATCAATAAATCAACAAACAAGTGCTGGTGAGGATATGGAGAAAAGGAACCCTAGTGCACTGTTGGGAATGCAGGCTGGTGCAGCCACTATGGAAAACAGTATACAGTTTCCTCAAAACATTAAAAGGGAACTACCTTTTGACCAAGGCTGTGAACCATGGTCACTAGTGCCATGCCTGGGGCCACTGAGCAAGGTACAGGGTATGCAGAGACCAGATGTTGCTTGTCTGAAACATTTTTTAAAAGTCCGAATCATGAGGCAAGAGACCTACAATGAACATTACTCTATCCAGCAAAGCTATCATTTAGAATGAAAGGGCAGTTAAAGTGCTTCCCAGACAAGGTCGTCGTCGGCAGCCGTCCGTCTCGAGAGATGATGGTGTAGCTTCTTAAGAGTCTATCTGCACTGCCGAGAATGGCTGTGCAGTCCGACTCGGGAGTGACACGGTATCTGTCTCCTCCCGTGTTGAATCGACATCTTGCGATGATGCTGGAGTGTCCTCTCCAGTGAAGCTGAAGCTACAGAGCCTGGGCAGGGTGATATGGAGGGTCTGCTGTTGCCCATGCAGCAGACCCCCCCTCTCTTCGCAGCTGAAGGGTCCAAGGGAAAGACGGAGTCAATACAGCTTGGCTTCAGGTGCGCCGCAGGAGCTGCCGGTGTTGACTACAACATCAAACCGCCTTAGGGACTCCGGCTCCGGATTTTCTGTCGGGGTTTACTCCCTTAGCCTTTCCCCTGAAGAGGTATGCCGCAAGGCAGTGGAGGTTTTTTGGAGTCAGAGTTTTCCTTCTCTGATGTGCCCTGACTGGAAGATGGAACCAGCGACACTTAGCTCGCAGGCCGACGCTCAATCCACTGAGCCAAACCAGCCAGGGGGCCAGACAAGGTAAAACTAAAGGAATACATCATCACCAAGCCATTATTACATGAAATGTTAAAGGGACTTATTTAAGAAAAAGATCAAAACTATAAATATTAAAATAACAACAAACTCACAACTATCAACAACTGAATCTAAAAAATAAAAACAAAACAAACTAAGCAAATGACCAGAATAGAAACAGAATCATAGGTATGGGGAGTATTTGGAGGGGTATCAGCAGGGAGGGAGAAGGGGGAAAAAGGGGCTAATGGTTCAGGGATTAAGAAGCATAATTAGTAGATACAAAATAGGGGGATGTTAAGAATAGTAGAGGAAAGGGTACAGCCAAAGAACTTATATGCATGACCCATGGACATGAACTAAGTAGGGTTAGGATGGCTGGAGAGAAGGGTGGAACAAAGGGAAAAGAAATTGGGTCAACTGTAGCAGCATAATCAATAAAATACACTTTTAAAAAAGCAATACACATAGGTGAAACTCCATTCACTCAGTAAATATTTGTGTAGTACTGTATACTAGACCCTTGTCTAGGCACTGAGGCTATGGCAGTGAATACACAAAAATCCTAGTCATGAGAGTGAAGTAAATGCACAATAACAATAAACTCAATATGCAAAATATACAGCATGTTAGAGGACCAAAATTAAAGCAGAGAAATAAAATTTTGATGTATTGTAGGAGGAGAGCGGGAGCTACACAAAATATTAGGCTGGTTAAGAAAGTTTTTTTGCCCTGATTGATGTGGCTTAGTGGGTTGGGTGTTGTCCCACAAACCGAAAGGTCACCAGCTAAATTCTCAGTCAGAGCATATGTGTAGGTTGCAGGCCGGTTCCCCAGATGGGCTGTGTGAGAGGCAACTGATCAATGTTTTTCTCCCTCTTTTTCTCCATCCCTTCCCCTCTCTCTACAAATAAATAACATCTTAGAAAAAAAGAAAGTGGCTTTTAAGTAAATAACTAAAAGAATGGAAAGAGTGTGTCATCAGGATATCTGAGGGAAATGGATTCCAGATCGAATTGATAGCAAGTACAGATGTATGCCTGGAGCATTTAGGAATAGTGAGGAATTCAGTGTGGCTGGAACAGAGTGAAAGGAATGGAAAATAGAAGTTCAAGTCACAGAGGGAGACAGAGATCTGAGATGAACAGATTATGTAAGGCCTTCTAGTTATTAGGAAGAATTTGGCATGTACTTTGAGTGAAATGGGCAGAGGAATGACATAATCTGACTTATTATTTAACAGGTCCACTGTGTTTAAATTGATGGATAGAGTAGAATTAATGCAAAAAAAGGAAAAAAGAGCAAGGAGGGAGGGAGGAAGAAAGTAAAAAAGAAAAGGAAAGAAAGAAAGGAATAAAATCAATTAGTTTTCTATTACACTAATCTAGACAGCAGATGATAGTGGCTTGAGTCTGGGAAATGTGAGTGATTGGCTTCTGGATATATTTTGAAGGTAACCTGACAAGATTTGCTGACAGATTAGATGTGAGGTGTAAGAGAAGATGATGCCAAGTTTTTGTCAGAACAATTGGAAGAATTGTCATTAACTCAAACAGGGCAGGTATGAGAAAGAATATCATTAGTTCAATTTTGGACATTTTAAGTCTACAATACCCAGTAACTATTACAAAAGAGACATCGAGTAGGCAGTTTAATAAAAAGATCTGGAATTAAGGAGAGAGATCTGGGTTGGAAATGTAAATTTGAAGATCATTAGCATATACAAGGTAGTAAAAGTCATGAGAAAAAGATCAAGGACTGAATCCTGGGATATGTGAACGTATAAAAGGTGGGATGAGGAGAAGCAAACAAAACAGATTGAAAGGAATTAACTAGATAGCCAGGGGGAAAACCAAGTAAGTGTATTTTCCCCCTGGAAACTAAGTCCTGAAAGCCAAATGAAAAAAGTATTTTGGAAAGTGTTTTGTGTTGGGTCAAATATTGCTGATAGATTGTGTCAAATGAAGTCTTAAGTAATTATGTCTAGATTTATTAAAGTGAAAACAGTGGTAACCTTGAAAAATCAATTTTGAAGAAGAGGTGGGACTGAAAATTACTAGAGTGTGTTCAAGAGTGCATGGGAGGGAAATCAGAATTAGAGAGTACAGATGGATTTTTTTTTAAAATACATTATTTTATTTTATTGTTGTTCAATTACAGATAGTTCTTTTAAGGTCGTTGTAGCTCAATGGCATGATCGTGGATGATCTACTTTTCTTTTTGTTTAGCTATAGTTTTCAATCCTTTCATAATGATTATGAAGTATTTTTGTAATACTTAAAAAGTTTTTAAAATTACATACCTGTGGCACTAAATGGTTTAAAAAATGCCAGACCAGTTATTAAATAATAAATTCACAAAATTATACAACTAAAAGAGCCCATGAAAAATTTCTAGATATATAATATTATATAACCTGATTATCATTTCTTCTCATGCTTACAAAGACCACAGAAGGATTTCTTGCTTGATTAAAATCATCCAACTCTAGAATATATTACAGTACTCAAATATACAAAATAATTAGTCATGTTAAAATTCTGTAACAATAATAAAGGAGGAAACATATACATAATATTACTTTATAAACTGAATTTTTGTAAATTGTATAATATGAAGTCACTGTTGAAAAATTTGGTGTGCTGCATACTGAAATATATTCTCTTTAAAAAGAAAGGATAAAGATACCTTTAGAAAAAGATTCCCTCTATTAGCATCACCTTGGCTTACAGTGCAGCAGTTAGCAAACAACTGCCAGCAGGCCAAATCCAGCCCATTGCATGTTTTTCTAAATAAAGTTTTATTGGAACACAGTCACACCCATTAACTTACCTATTGTCTATGACATTTCAGAGACTCGATAGTCCACAAAGCCTAAAATATTGACTATCTGGCCTTTTACAGAAACGGTCTATCAACCTCTGATTTAGCAGATTGATCCCTTGATGTGTTTTAATTTTTTATGTAATACACTCAAATATTTATATAAGATTTGGAACAAATTGCCTTGTGAAATCCCTCAGCTTTCAGATTAACTTGAGGATTCAATATTTGAGCACTCATATACTAGGAACATAATACAAAAATCTAGTAACTAGCAATTTTGATGGTAACAAAGTAGAGTGCCAATGAAGCATATAACTTCCTTTTGTAACTCCACAGATATTAAAAGTATTCTAACAAAATTTGCTTCAGACATGACATCAAAGGAAATGCTTTAAATACACTTCAAATTTGAAATAATCAGTATACTGTAGACCAGACCTAATCTCATTTTTCCCAGTATTTGCATACTACATTATTTTATGGGTATAACGATTTACTTACTTATTGATAGGTATTTAGACTACCTCAAACTTTGGTATGCAATACTGTAATAAATGTCCTTAACATATGTATGTATAAATGTAACATATTTATACAATGAGGTCTGTCCATTAAATATCCAACCATGCACTATATGAGGTCTGTCCAGAAAGTGTCCAGCCATGTACTATGAAAAAGGAATATTTATTGAAGAAGATACAAGAAATATTGTACATAGGACAATGACACTTCAGTCCCCTTAAATTAGGCACCTTGGGATCTCACACAGTTCTCCTAATTGCCATCAGCTGCCCTGTTGTATTTTCCTGAATCTCATCAACAGTCTGAAATCTCTTCCCTTTCAAAGGTGATTTTAGTTATGGGGAAAAAACAGAAGTCCCAGGGCACCAGATCTGCGCTCTAGGGGGACTGAGTCACCTGGGTGATTCGATGTTTCACCAAAAAACCCTGAACAAGGCATGATGCACGAGTGGGCACATTGTCGTGACGAAGCTGTCAATCAACAGTTGCCCATAGTTGTGACCTTCTGAATCATCTGAATAGTTTCCATAGAGGAATGTTCAAGCGTAACACAAAATCTGATGCAGATTTGTTGCTCTGCTCACTCAGTCATTTTGAATGTGACAGCCACGCAGTACACATGCTCACTCAACAGCATCTACCAGCCCCACTGGCTAGTACAATGAAGTTGCCATTGTTCACACATACGCATTCCAGTCCACTCTTCTCGGCTGTCAGGTTACATCGATGTCATGCAAATCATTCTCATTATATTAACAATGGTTGGACTTGTTCTGGACAGGCCTCGTATAAATATCCTATATATGTGTATTATATATTCTTAACATCTATGTCATGTTATACATATATAATACATATAATTACCTACTGTGTGTTTTTTATACTTAGTAATATATAATAAATGTTCTTAGAAGGTGTGTGTATGTTTATATACCATGTTTTCCTGTAGGATCTAGTTCTGGAAGTGAAGTTGTTAGAATAAAGGAATGACACGTTTGAAACTTTGAAACACATTTGTAAATTACCCTTCAAAAAAGATGTACCAATGTTATCTCAGTGGATGACAATGCCTTTTTCCTCCCATTTGCCAAACCTAGTTGTTATTTTTTTTTTAATTTTTAATATATGTTTATTGATTTTAGAGAGAGGAAGGAAGAGTGAGAAAAGCAGAAATATTGATTGGATGCCTCCCATACAGACCTCTACCAGGGATGAAAGTGCAACCCAAGTACGTGCCCTGACTGGTAATTGAACTTCCAACATCTTCGTGTATAGGACGATGCTCCAGCCAACTGAGCCATACTGGCCAGGGCAGGTTGTCATTTTTAAACAAAACACTTATCATTATAACTTCAAAAAATGGTATCTTATTGTTTGTTAATTTGCATTTTTCTGCTTACCAGACGAACATCCCTAGTGAAAATATAAAATTTGTTAATCATGAATATTAGCTCAAATTAGAATTTGAGTTATAGGAAAATAACAATTACTTATGGTTAAATATGGCTTACCTATCAGCATATTCTTTCTCCATAATGGGAAATTGCTGGTTACCAGTTTGTTCACTCTTCCTTTGTTAAATTATTCCATCGCTGTCATCATCAACAGCAGCATTATATATGTTTTGTTACTTCCACTCACGAGTTTTATGCTGCTTTTTTTCTTCAACCTTTGATGAAAATTTTATTTTAAGGGTAATTATTATTACTTCACTCATCAAAAAAAAACTTGTATTTTTATTAATTTTATCACTTGACTCTTAGTTTGCCATGAGTTCAATCAATAAAAATATTTTTGTATTTAATTTTATCATTACAGGTTGTAAATTCTGCTTTATATCTGTTTCAGTAAAGAAGCACAATTTTCCAAGATTTCAGAACGGGCTTTCTTAATTCTGTGTTCTTATTCACACCCACTCTTTGCTACATAATATCCCCCCTCCATTTGTCTAGCAGAGACAGAGAAATGAGAAGACAAAGACAAAATTTGTCCTCTTCTCTTTCCCACCTGAATTTTGCATTACACAGCTAAAGTTAGAGGATGTGACATGGTGCTTCAGTAACAAATAAGCAGCCTTTTCCTCTTTCTGCACTAAGCTATTCTTCTCCCCATTGACTTTTACAGTTTTTTTGTTTTTTTTTAAGATACTGTTGGTACCCCTGACCCGTGTGGCTCAGTGAATTGGGCGTCCTTCTGCAAACGAAACAGTGGCCAGTTAAATTCCTGGGTTTCAGGCCTGGTCCCTGGCTGGGGTGCGTGTGGTTGGGGTGCATGTGTGAGGCAACCCATCCGTGGATGTTTCTCTCCCTCTCTTTCTCCCTCTCTTCCCCTCCGTCTAAAAATAAAAGAAATTTAAAAAAAAATCCTGAGGGTATCAAAAAAGTGATGGTATTCATAAAATATATGAACCATAGGAGCAGAGTGAAACTGATGTATAGTTAATGTAAAATTCTGGATAGTCAGTAATGTTCCCCAAATTTCACATTCAGTAACCATAAGATTTTCTAGCTAGAGGGTATAGAAGTAATAATCTATGTTAGCCCCATATTTACTGATAATGGCAACAAAGCCAAGCTTAAATGATCTGTCCAAAGCTTGCCAGGGGTGGGAGAGCTGGAGCACGGGTTGCTCACCACCTACAAATCAACTGACGAGACCTGCGAAAGACCAGGTGCTGCGGGGCAGCTGGGGGATGCGGCTGGAGTACGAGGAGGTTGGGGGAGCAGGCGCACGGGTCGGGGGGCTGCCACTGGTTGCTCACCACTGGACGGAGGAGGGGGAGGAGGAGATCTGCTGGTGACCTGGCACATTGGCGGGGGAAGGCAGAGTTCAGAGCGAAGGGAGGCAGGGTTGGGGCGGGCCTCTTACCGGTGGACAAACGGACCCCAAAATATGCATGAAAGAAAAAAAGCTGCATTAAGTTTTCTCCCGAGGAAAACTATCTCATTTTACCTCTGGAAATTTCAAAACTACCATCTGGTAGTCCACCCTATTTTTCCACCAGATGGCAAAATATCCATAATGAGTGAGTAGGATGAATGGAATATACACAGGGCGTGAACATTTACAGGGTTGTGAGCTCTCAATGTAGTAATGTAGGGAAAACGATGAGTCCTAGGAGAAGATGATAAATAAGGGGTTGCTAATTCTGCAAGCTGGGAGCTAACAACCTCTTTAATTTATCAGTATAAAATTTAAGAATAAAACAAGTTTGCCCCATTATTTGACATTTTTTGTTTTCAGAATCATATGTTAAAGAACAGCTCAGAGTGGAGAAGCTGTTGACATTCAAGTAGAATTAATCAAATTCAGTACCAAGCAGACATTGTATGGTCCTAACACAAGTCACGAATTCAGAGAGCATTTTAAGAAAAAAGAGGAGGAAAGGAATCAGCAGGAACTGTGCGCATGAAACCTGGAGGCCATTTCTCTTCTTCTCCATGATGACTTCTTTTCTGTTTTTAAAGTATATTTTATTGATTATGTTGTTACAGTACTCCCAATTTTTTCCACTTTGCTCTCCTCTGCCCAGTAGCACCCTTTCCTCTAGCAATCCCACCCCCTTAGTTCATGTTCATGGGTCGTGCATATAAGTTCCTCGGCTTCACCCTTTCCTATATTATTCTTAACTTCTCCCTGTCTATTTTGAACCCACCGATTATGCTTCTTAACCCTGCACCATATCCCCATTTCTCCCGCCTCCCCCCTCCCAGCTGATAACCCTCCAAATGATCCCCAGACCTATGATTCTGTTCCTATTCTGGTTTGCTTAGTGGATTTTGTTTTTATTTTTTAGATTCAGTTGTTGATAGTTGTGAGTTTGTTGCCATTTTAGTGTAATAATGGCTTGGTGATGATGAACTCTTTTAGCTTTACCTTGTTTGGGAAGCACTTCATCTGCCCTTCCATTCTAAATGATAGCTTAGCTGCATAGAGTAATCTGGTTGCAGGTTGCCTTTCATCACATTGAATACTGCTTGCTAGTCCCTTCCTGCCTGTAAAGTGTCCTCTGAAATATCAGCTGATAGTCCTATAGGCACCCCCCTGCAGACAACTCTCCGCCTCTCTCTTGCTGCCCCCAGGACTCTATCTTTATCTTTCACCTTTGGCATCTCAATAATGATGCATTCTGGTGTCGTCCCCTTTGGGTCCAGTTCACCCAGGACCCTCCATGCTTCTCGGACCTGTATGTCCATCTCCTTCTCAAAATTTGGGAAGTTTTCTTCATTTTTTTCAATTCTTGCTTCCTCATTCTGCACTGGTTGACTTTTTTTTCTTCCTTATGTTCCAAATCATTGATTTGAACCCCGGTTTCCTTCCCTTCACTATTGGTTTTGTGTGGGTTTTCCTTTGTTTCACTTAGCATAGCCTTCACTTCTTAAGTGTTTGCCTTACTCAAGCATATCTGTCAAGCCTGTGAGCATCATTATCACCAGTGTTTTGAATTCTGCAACTGTTAGGTTGTCTGTCTTCTCATCTGTTAGGTTGGCTATCTCCTCGTTGCTTAGTTCTCCCACTGGAACCTTGATCCATTCCCCTTTTGGGGCCATACTTCTCGGTCTCCTCATTCTGACAGGCTCCTGTGTTTGTTTGCCTCTGCATCACAGGTAGAGCTGTCTCTCCTGTTACATTGTAAGGGGCAGGGCCTTAGGGATTCATCAGTACAGGGCTACCCGTTTCACCACGTTGTGGCGCTGTATGTGGGGGAGGGGTCTGAGAGGGAATAATGCCACTTGCCCAGCACTTGCCTCTTTTCCAGGCACCTCTCCTACTTTCAAACAGACTGGTGCCCCTCTAGCTGCTGCCTGGCTGTCGTTCCCAGAGTGGGTGGGTCTATGAATGTTCTAGGACTGTGGAGGCCCTTTAAACAAGCAGACTCTGCTCAGAGACTGGCAGTTTCTGCCTCCATCCCAACCCCCACTGGTCTGCACAGTCAGAAACAATGAGACTTGATTTTCCCCGGTGCTGGGACCATGAGCTACGAAGTCTGGTGAAGAGCTGGGAATGCTCCCCAGGTGTCCCTTCTGACTTTTTAAAACATGTGACTGCACTTTCTGCCAGCCTGCCACCGCCACCGCTGCTGTCGCCACCACACCACATCCTCCCCGCCCAGCCTCCTCACCTCCTACCTGTCAAGATGAGTATTTCTTCTTTATATCTTTGTTTGCTGGACTTCCATGCAGTTTAATTTTCTGGAACTTCTGGTTGTTTCTAGTTTTGAGGTAGATGCAGCATGTCTGTCCACGCCTCCATCTTGGCTGGAAGTCCTCCACGATGACTTCTTGAGGGATCCTGGAAACACCTCTTTGCTGGCCTTTCAAAATCTGTTTAATTGAGTATACCTAATTGGTTTTGATTTTAGGTGTTATCATACAAATCCTATGCTATCTCATGCAAATCATCCACTGTGCTGTATTCCAAAATTACTGTACAATTCTATTCCTTGACAGGTCTTATGAGAAAGAACTTTTTCCCCCACAAAATATCCATCATTTTCTCCTCTGGGTTTGTTTTGTTTTTCCTAAGTACTAGATAATCCTCTGATAGTGTTCCTTGTGAAGATTAAATAGTACAAACTTCCACCATTTTTATTTTTGTCATTTTTCTTTCTTCTTGAAAAATAATGTGGTCGATCACTCAATTAAATTTCAAAAAGAAGTTCCAGCTTGTGAGATGGAGATTCAAATTTTAAATAAACTGGAAAGAATCTAAACAGAGTTGTTTATTATGGCATATTCTTTCAAAACTTCTAAAGAAGCTATTAAAAACATTTTCTTTGGTTTTGGTAAATAGATTAATTATCTTTTTAATATAGGTGAAGATAATATGTAAAACAGAAAGACAAAGACAACACTGATAAGAGACGAAATTCAGGTAATTCAGTTTTTCCTTTAGACAATATTTTTAAAAGGAGGCTATAGTGAAAAAAGTTGTTTTGTCTTCTCTACATTTTTTTCTTTATTATAAAAGTCTTAAGTAATCAATATAAATATATTGAAAATACAGAAAAGTAAAGAGTTACCAATCTAAAGACAACTATTAACATTTTAGAAAACTTTTCTCCAAAGGTTTTTTTCCTAAAAAATGTTTGTGTTCATGGTTGTTTTGTGGTTTTTATAACCTGATTTCTTACATTACATGATAACATGTATTTTCCTTTATGATTAGAAATATTTAAAAAATAATTTTAACTGCTTCACAATGTTTTGGCAAGGATGAGCCATACTTTAACATTATGTTGGACATGTATTCAGTTTCTCCTTTTTGGTGTGAAATAGCCCTGTGATGAACATGTTGATTTGTATTACTGCCAATTTTCTTTTTAACAGAGCTGAATGGGTTTACAGTGCTACAAGCAACATGCCAGAAAGCAGCTTTCACACTGATGCCGTTGCTGAGTATTATCACAAAAAACAAAGAACCAAATACTTTGCTAAATGGCCTCTCATTAGAGTTTTAATTTGCATATATTTGATTACTAGTGAAATGAAACCTTTTCTTACCCTTTGTTAAACAGCTGAATTTCCTCTTTTGTGAACTGCTTACTTCTGTCATTTGTCTGTTCATTTCTTGGGGTCTTAGTTATCCTTATTTACCAAGAGGACTAACAAATACAGCCCAGAGAAAGACCTTCTGTATGCAGAGCTGTGGAATTCCTCCCTTTTTAGTCATTCCAGACAACATGAAGGGGCAACCAAGAGGAGTAGGAAAGCTAAGTGACATATTTCTTTCTGCTGAACAAGTGAAATAAAAGTTCATGTTACCATGTAACACGGCATGCTGTTCCTTTATTCAAACCAGTACTTATTTTGCTACTGCATTCAGTACATTTTGACCACTTTTCAAACAACATGTTATATATAATATAATACCAGGAATACATCCCAGCATGAGCCACTGTGAAGCCATGGTAGTTCCACAAAATGTTGCCATTCTGTAGTCATCTCTTAAAATGATTCAATTAGATGTGATTTAATTTAATTTAACTTGGCATGCCATCTTCTATTCTGTAGATCCTTCTTGAAAGTCTGGCACTTTCATGTATAATTTTTCTTATGGATACAAGAGCAAATATCAGAAGGAGACTTAAACACAGTCTCCCTGGTGGATGAGCTAACCTATCTTCTCTCTGCGCTGGTGATTATCCAGACTCAGGCTCAAATAACTGGCAAGGTCAGGGCTTGACACCAGTAGGACTCAGTGATTCTGCCTTTGTTCCATTTGGTCAAATAAGGAAACTCCCTATTTTTCTGTGTTTGAAAAATGGGATATGGTAGTTACGCTACTTAGCCAAGGGATATTTTAAAGATTATGTAATAAGAAAAAACATTTTGAGGTTGGAAAGGAAGAGCATTAAGTACCATTATATTGTAGTAAATGTTATTTTAAAATACAAGTCAAAATCCAAGTGACTTCCTGTGTCAAAAATCTTAAGGTCATAAAGAGAATCAAGGACTATTGGGAATGAATAGAATCTTACAATTATCCAAGCCAACCCTCTCACCTGACAGAGGGAGAAACTGAAGCTCTGAGAGATGTCATCCAAGATGACACTTCTACAACATGATACTGCTAATTAATGACAGAGCAAGAATGCTAGTCTGGGAGTCCTGAATTCTTGCTTCCTCCCTCCCCACATCCAGTGGGTAGAAAGTTACTAAGCACCGTCAAGTAAGAATTCAATTTTATTTCCTTATCACCTTTAATAGAAACTGTTTCCAATGCTCCCTTTATTCTTTGAGTTAAAATTTTGTTCATAGAATAATTATGTTAAATAGGTGCAAGTATGTACATAAAGCTGTCTAATAAAAGAATGAATTTAAATGTAAAACATTATATGTCTAAAAGTTTAAGAAGTAAGCATCAGAGAGCAGGTTTTAATCAAACTGAAAGCTTATACCACCTGCAGCACCGTATCTTTCTCTACCAGGCCGTGCAGTGCTACAAACACACTGGAGAACAAAGGTCAGTGAATGAAGTGGAACCAGTTTGACAGAGAGTGTGCAAACTAATTTCAACAGATTGATTAATATGAGAAGTAAATGTGTTAGCCACTAAGAAAGAGGGCTTTGCAATCTTTGTGATTTTAGAGAGCTCACCCTTCTTTTCAACTAAGCAAAAGTGTGTCAACTTTCTGCAGACATCCTGTGGATTGCATTAAGAAATTTAATATCAATACCTCAGAGAACCTTCTTTACCAAAGACTGGGAAAACAAGCAGCAAGTTGGTTTATTTGTAATGCTATTGGAAATTGTATTAGTAGATACTTTCAAATGATCAAGAGTTCAAACAGGAAATTATAAACAGTGCTAGTGAAGCTGAGACTAACCTTGCCTAATCAAGGGAGAGGGTTTTTCTCTCCTCCAATATTTTTTAACTATGAAAGAACTTTTGCTTTCTTTCATATATTTTCACGCAACCTCAGTAGGATTTAATATATATTTAGATAGACAAAATTCTCTTTTATTTTACACACACGCACTACACATGAAACAGTAAGAAAGAGTTAAACAGGAAAAAATGCTAAGAAAGTTTTACATGGCAAGAGCTTTTCTGGTGAGTTTTCAAAGTAGCTGTATTATTTGCCTATATTTATTCCTTTTATTAAAATAAATCTTTGAACCTAGCACACTGTGGATACTTCCTGTTTCAGATCATTAGGCAGTTCATTCTGATTTTACAGATTTGACATGATATGCAAGGCAGAGGAGCTTAAACCACAACTCTGGATTTGAATTCAGTAGTCTTGACAATTTTAGATTCTCTGTGATATTACACCAGAAATGAAGACAAAAACGATCTCATTTTAGTCATTACTTTCAATCTGTTCTCTCACTTGCAAACAAAACTGGTAAGGAAGCAAAAAAGAAGTGTTTTACTTTTTTCATTGACCTTGCATCCAAAAGATGAAAGTGAAGAATATGTTATAAATTGCCTAAAAGACAAAAAGAAGAGAAATGAAGGTTGCACAATAACACAAAGTAAAACTCTGTCTCAAAATCAGTGAAAATAGACTTTTTAATGATGCCAACACCTTACTTTTGTGGAAACCGTCACAGATCACATAGTGGCTGCATTTTGTGTCTCATATAATGATATCTCTACAATGCTGAGTGAGAGCATTGGTATTTTCCTGACTCACACAACAAAAGCATGCTGCTTAATGACTCATTCTCCTTGCTTCCTGGTGGGCCTGGCTGTTCCAAGACACTAAATAGGCATACATTATGGTTGCCGTGACAACTACGTAAATGTTATCATGCTAATATCAACAGCTGTAGTACAGTGTTTCCTGAAAGTTGAATTGTTTCCTTCCAAAGTCTCAATAATTTTAATCCTTGAAGTTCTTCAACAACTACACAAAGTTGATTTAAGAATTGCTAATGTCTTTCTTTTCCTTTTTTTTTTTTTTTTTTTTTAACAGCTATTATTTTCACTTTATAAATGAAAAGTTCAAGTTAGGTAATAGACCAAGGCCTCTTAAGTGTTGGTGCTATCTCTTGCACACTCTTTCTCAGGGGGATTGGCAGAGGAGCCCCCAGTCTTTATACCTTAAACTCCTAAGCTTGTTAGGCAGGTTTCTGACACAGGTAGAGGTGCCAAAGAACCTACACTCAGACCAGAAGACAAAAGCACTTGTGAAAATTTAATGAACTCCCCTCCATGTGGCTTCAAGCTACCAGCACACAGGCCCCACCAACACTTTTAATCTTCTCTTCGGCTCTTCTGCTGAAGAATTTGGCCTTCACAATGACAGGCTGCTTTGGGAGCTTTCCCTTCCCCAGAACTTTGTAGTAGCCCGATCGCACCACATCAATGATGGGAGCGACTCCGGTCTTGCTTTTCGCAGCATTTACCCGTGTCTGCCCACTGACCAAGGTCCACAGTTTGTCAAGGTTGACAGTGGGGCAGAAGCTCTGGTTCCTCTTTAAGTGGAAATGCCTCATACCAACTTTCCCAAAGTAGCCTGGGTGATATTTGTCGAAGTTGATCCTGTGATGATGCAAGCCACCAGCATTACCTCGGCCTCCCGGGTGCTTCCTTTGCTTGCCGATACGGCCATGGCCGTGGCTCACGTGGCCCCTAAGTTTCCAGGTCTTCCTCAGTCTGGATGGCATGTTGATGGCCGAAATGCAAGAGGGAGGTCTCTTTTCTTAACTATAGAGATTGCCATAGTAAGCTACAACTCATCTTTTTATTTAAAATTTATTCCTTCTAGTAACTGGTGATTGACATACGATGTTGCTTATTGTATTTTTAGGAAATAAAATGAAAAATATCAAAGTAGAAATAACAAAGAACCATTTAATCAACTTCATTAAAGTTATAGAAACTCAAATTTAAGGAGACAAATTTGAATACCTTAAGCATTAGCCAGCATTTTGTGATTAACAGCTAGTTTTACGTGGGTGGTGTTTATGCGAACTATGACACAGAAGGACTTGCCTGTAGAGGGTTTGTATCTGGTGGGAAGGTGTTCTCTCCCTCTCCTCTCTCTCCAGTAATCAGATCCAGTGAGAGCTGAGAGGCAGCAGCAGAGGTTCCTAGTAAACCTGTATTTTTATTTTAAAATCTCACTTTGGGGAGGTTTATAATATCTTTCAGGAGGATTATGTGAAACTTCAACTACCAAGGAGCACTTAGAGCCATTAAAATGAACATCATAAAAAATTCAATGACCTTGAGGGTTCTTGAAATGACTTTACTGTTTTTGTAACTGGGTTCAAGCATCTGTTGCTGTTTTTTATATAGTGCCTTTCATCTTTCATTTTGCTTGCCCTCAAGATGTTGGTTATTATTCTTGTCCTGAGGTGTTCTTTGGAATCCTTCTCACCTCAAGTAGGCATTGAAAAATTACCAAAGGCTTATATTATTTCTAAACTGCTCCTGCTTAGGAAACAAGTTAACTACATGTACCAGTTGGATCATATCAGTACAGTAAATGGTCCATTTAGATGAATTGAATGGAAGCAGATTTAACAATGGGACTATTCACAGGGGTGTGGACAGGGATAGGATGGTGGGCACTCAAGATGTGTAGAGTCAGAAGCCATTCCCACTCCTAGGCATCTAGGTAGATCACAGAAGACCAACGTTCCAGACCGTGGAGGGAGCAGGAACCATGAAAGAAGAGCTATGGATGTGAGCAGCTACCTTTCCACCAGAACCTAGGCAAGGCAGGGAGTGGAGGGGAATAAATAGCCCAACCTATCTCTCTTTCCATCTTTTTCTTTGGTTGTCAGTGCCTCACAACCAAAAGCTCCACAGCAAGGGAGCCTGGTTTTTATGCAACTTCCAAGGGGTTAGCCCCCAGGGCATGGAACAGAAGAGAAGGGTAGAAAACTGGATCTGGGTCTGGTGTTTGGGCAAATGGAGAAGAACCAGACAACTCACCAGAACTTTAAACTGAGTCAAAGTTTTTGGGAAAAAAAAAGTGCTTGAAAAAGAAAAAAAGCTAGAAAGTCATTGGCAAATAAGCTAAACAAGAAAGTAAAACCACAGAATGAGAGAAAATAAATTTACCTCATTAATTGGTTTCTAAAGCATCATTTTTCTCAAGCCAGGCTCATGAGATAAGTAGGAAGTGGAAGCTCACTAAGTAGTGTCATTTTGGAAAATGATGTAAGTAAATGAACTTATCTTTTAAATGTTTGTCCAGGACAGTTTCATCTCTCCCCATTTCTGGATTTACATGACTATTTTTTCTCTTGATATTTTCATATTGTTAACCTGATCTACTGGTCTTTAAGCTAAGTGTTTATGAAGATTTCTAATTTGGACCAAAGATATTATTATATAAGTGTTTGCCAGAATTCCATTAAGTGGAAATATTAATGAGTTTAACTACTTTTTGGAAGATAACAACTTAAACCCAAAGGGCTAAGTACTGGGCACATTCTGGGCATTTGGTGAATTTACTTTCTTGATTGTGATCTTTGTTATTATCACCAGGGGGCGTCTTGAGACAAACTATCCTTTATAGTTTTTCTATACATAAGACATACATGTTAAATAGAGAAAGAGTAACATAAAGATGAAGGGCAGCATAATTGACAAAGTGGCTAAAAATAGTAAGGTGGTCTGTCTGAGGGGGTGTGAAAGACAGAAAGGGCAGATTCCCCTCCAGTGCCTTGGTAACAAAGTTATAATTGCCTCTGGAGCTGTTCTGGTTCATTCTGATCACCAGCTAGGCTACCTTGTTCTCCCTTAGAGGTTGTTGCTCTAAATCATGCCTCAGGTGCCAAGTGGTTAAAATCTCCAAGGTAATGAGTGTATTGCACAAGGGTGGTGAAAACAAACGCTTAACAATGTCTTTGAGGGATTTTTTAAAATCTCTAAACTGGTTTACTAAATATGTCCAAGGGTATCCTCAAGATCTTGTAAGTACAGCCCTTTCAGAAGGCAGCAAGTATTACCTGGTAAGCCGTGTACATCACTGAGAGCCATTTCTTTCCCCTCCCTGCCTTGAATTATTCATTTGTTAGGAACCCCCACCCCCCACCCTGAAACATATGTACTACCTTAGAACAATTTACAACCTGTACTTGTATATAGTAGGTCTGCTCTGACACATTTTCAGTGTTAAAATGCTGTTTAATGGGAAATTCCATTTTCTATTGTGGCAACTTTAAAAAAATGCAACTCACTTAGGGAAAAATGAAATACTAAGCATTTGTTTTTTACAGTTTTTACAGGACTAACGAGAGGCTAGCTGAGGTCAGCACTGAACTCCTGCAGAAACAGCAGAACAGATCTTTATTCAGCCTTGTTAATACAAAGCCAGTCCTAGTGACACCTTGTGTTAGAAATTTTGATAAGTTTTTACTCAATAGAAATTCTACTTGGAGAGAAAATTTGGTGATATCATTCTCAAGGCCACAGACTTCAACTTACTTGACTAACATTAGTTATATTATCTTTTTTTCTTGGGTTTCAGATTTCTCATACAATTCTTGTGTTTAATTCAATGAATTTCTGAGTTGCTTAATTAGCTAATGCTCTAAAGTCTAAATTATTTGTACCAATATAGAAAGGAGACAGAAATTTTACAATCTTTTTAGAGTCCCTGGATTCCTCACTTTCAAGAGATACCTATCATAACTTTACTCAATAAATGTGACACATTTTAAGTTTCTTGAATGGCTGCATTTAATTTAGATTTTAGACATTAAATGTTATTGCCTACTGACCAATGGTATACTTGGAGATGCGTGGGTTCACTTTCTCATGGATTTTCATTTGGGGATGTTTCATAACAATTTAAAAGTTTTGCTTCATCCTGATTTTTCACCCATAAGCATAAGTGAATGATTGACATCCAAACACTTAACCATATAAGGATGTTTGTTATTTAAATGAAACTGAGATAAATCCTTTTTTATGAATAAATAAACTTATAACACTAAAAGGATTAATCTCCCTTTTTAAGTGCAAATTTTTGTAATCTTTTTTTTAATGTGTTTTATTGATTACAGTGTTACATTTGTTCCAATTTCCCTTCCCTCTGCTCCCCTCTACCCGGTGGCCCCCCTCCCTCCCCTTGTCCCCCCCTTTTAGTCCATGTCCATTGGTTGTGCATATAGTTCTTCTCCACCTCTCTCTGTCTATTCCATTCCCTCCTACGATGTTTCTTAATTCCTATACCATCTCCCTCCCTCTCCCCCTTCCCCTTCCTGCTGACCTCCCCCCAATATGCACCCCATACCTATAGTTCTTTTCCACTCTCATTGCCTTTTAGTTTGCCTTTGTTTCAATTCCCTAGCTTCTGTTGTTGTTTCTTGTGATGCAGTTTTCATTTTAGTGTTCATAGCTTTGATCCTCCTTTTTCTAAACCAGTCCTTTTAACATCTCATATAACAGTGGTTTGGATCTAATGAACTCTTTCAGTTTTATTTTGTCCTGGAAACACTTTCTCTGCCCTTCTATTCTGAATGACAGCTTTGTTAGATAAAGTATTCGTGGTTGTAGGTTTTGGATTTTCATTACTTTGAATATTTCTTGCCAGTCCCTTCTTGCCTGCAGGGTCTCCCTTGAGAAGTCAGCTGATAGTCTAATTGGGACCCCTTTGTACATGATTCTTTTCTTCTCTCTTGCTGCTTTTAAGATTCTCTCTTTATCTTTAACTCTTGACATTTTGATTATAATGTGTCTTGGAGTGGTTCTCTCTGGGTCCAGTTGTTTTGGAACTCTCTGTGCTTCCTGTACCTGTAAGTTTATTTCCTTTCCCAAGTTTGGGAAGTTCTGCTTTATTATATTTTCACTTAATTTTTCAATTTCTAGTTCTTATTCTTCACCCTCTGGTAATCCGATCATCCATATGTTGGAGCTCTTATAGCTGGCCCAGAGGTTTCTGATCCTCTCATCATTTTCCTTGCTTCCCTTTTTTTCTCTCTGCACTGGTTGACTGTTTGTTCCTTCTCTATGTTCTGGTTTGTTGATTTGAACTCTGGATTTTATTTCCTCACCATCTGTCTCGTATGTGGTTTTGTGCCTTTCAGTATGAGTGTTTTTCAATTCTTTCTCATCTTTTTCCAGATCCTTTGTTAATTCTGTAAACCACCTGATAACAATGGCCCTGAACTGAGCCTCCACAGGTTTCATATTTGTTCATCTGTCAGGTTCTTCATCTGTTGCCTGGTGAGCTGCGCCACCGGGATTTCTATAGTTGTCTGCCTCATTTTGACAGATGTGTTTTGTTTTCTTGGGCCGGCTATAGGGGGCAGTGCCTGTGTACTCGTCACAACCCAGCAACTGGCGGCGATCCGCAACCTTTTTTGCTGCGCTGTGGCCCTTTGTGGTCACTACCCGGTAACCGGCGGCGGACCAGCAACCTATTTCGCAGCGCTGTGGCGCTTTGTGTGGGGGCGGGGGTCCAAGATCGATTCACACAGTTATTCCGCTAGGAGACCGGGATCCGTCCTCCCACCCTCTGGGCCTCACCATTCGGCGATGTGGTGGTTGCTTTTCCCAGGGTGGGGTCGGGAGCTGCTGGGGTTCGACTGCAGCTGGGATTGTTCTCCTTGCCGCTGTCCCTGGTGCTACCGCAAACAGCACCGCCTACTTTTGCTCTTACCTGCCCAAAGGGTGCCGCTGGTTTATAACTTTGTACGTTGGGCTTCCGTGTAGTTTTATTTTCTGGAATTTCTAGTTATCTTTTGTTTTGAAGTAGTTGTATTCCTCTCTAGTTGTAGAGGGAGACCAAGCAAGTCCGTCTAAGCCTCCATCTTGGCCGGAAGTAAATTTTTGTAATCTTAAGTGAAAAAATATTTAGTTGCTTTTTCACTTACAGCATTATTTCCATTTTTACACAATGTCTTGCAGAGAAATTGTACATTTTCCAAATAGTTAAATTAAGCAAATATTTGAATTTTATTTTTTTAATTTATATTTTTAGTATTTGAATTTTTAAAATGAAGTTCATTTATGTCTGTATATCTTGCCAGCGCTTGAATGGTTGATGAATAAGATGGCAATGATAGGAAGTCTTGAGATAGCAACTAGCGTTCATTGTGTATTATTGTCATTAAAATATCTATTCTTCATCTTACTTATTGAGTTCTTTAGCTCTAGAATTTCAATTTGTTTCTTTTCTTACAGTTTTCATCTCTTTGGTAAAGTACTCCTTCTGTTCATTAATTTTATTTCTGAGATCATTGAACTGCCTTTGGGGTTTTCTTTTCCCTTTTTTTCCTTTTTGTTGTTGTTACTGCCTTTTTGTACTGTTGTTCTTTTATAGTTGTCCTGATTTTTCCCCTGTTGCTCTCCCCAGTCCCACCCACCCACGCTCCCAGAGTCAATCCTCACCCTGTTGTCCATGTCCATGGGTCATTTTTACAAGTTCCTTGACTAAACCCTTCCACTTCTTTCTTTCTTTCTTTCTTTCTTTCTTTCTTTCTTTCTTTCTTTCTTTCTTTCTTTCTTTCTTTCTTTTTTTAATGTTTTATTGATTATGCTGTTATAGTTGTCCCAATTTCTTTTCCCTCTGCTCCCCTCCACCCAGCAACCCTCTCCCTCCAGTTGTCCCCCTCTTTGAGTCCATGTCCATTGGTTGTGCATATAGTTCTTCTCAACTTCTTCCTGTCCATTCCATTCCCTCCTACTACGTTTCTTAATTCCTGCACCATCTCCTTCCCTTTCCCCCTTCCCTCTCCCTTCTGACCTCCCCACAATATGTTCCCCATACCTATAGTTCTTTTTCCACTCTCGTTGACTATTTAGTTTGCCTTTGTTTCAATTCCCTAGCTTCTGTTGTTGGTTGTTGTGATATAGTTTTCATTTTAATGTTCATAGTTTTGATCCTCCTTCTTCTAAACAAGTCCCTTTAACATCTCATATAATAGTGGTTTGGAGCTAATGAATTCCTTCAGTTTTACTTTGTCCTGGAAGCACTTTCTTTGTCCTTCTGAATGACAGTTTCGCTGGACAGAGTATTCATGGCTATACGTTTTTGATTTTCATTACTTTGAATATTTCTTGCCAGTCCCTTCTTGCCTGCAGGGTCTCCCTTGAGAAATCAGCTGATAGTCTAATTGGGACCCCTTTGTACATGATTCTTTTCTTCTCTCTTGCTGCTTTTAAGATTCTCTCTTTATCATTAATTTTTCACAATTTTATTATAGTGTGTCTTGGTGTGGTTCTCCCTGGGTCCAGTTTTTCTGGAACTCTCTGTGCTTCCTGGACCTGTAAGTTTATTTCCTTCCCCAAGTTTGGGAAGTTCTGCTTCATTATTTTTTCACATAATTTTTAAATTTCTAGTTTTTCTGGCAATCCTATTATTCGAATGTTTGATCGCTTATAGCTGTCCCAGAACTTTCTGATCCTCTCCTCACTTTCCTTTTCGTTTCCTCTTTCTACACTGGTTGATCGTTTGTTCCTTCCCTATGTTCCAGCTTGTTGATTCGATCTCTGGATTTTATTTCCTCACCTCTTGTCTCGTATGTGTTTTCATTTGTTTCAGTATGAGTAGCTTTCATTCCTTCCCTGTCTTGTTCCAAATCTTTTGTTAATTCTGTAAGCCACCTTATAACTATAGCTCTGAACTGAGCCTCAGAAAGGTTTTCTATTTGTTGGTCTGTCAGGTCCCGCATCTGCTTCCTGGTGAGCTGCATCACTGGGATTTCAATTGTTGTCTGCTTCATTCTGACAGACTTGTGTTTAGCTTTTCTTCCTGGGCAGGCTATAGGGGGTGGAGTCCCGTGCACTCGTCACTACCCGGCGACCGGCGGCGATCATTTTTGCCACACTGTGGCGCTTTGTGTGGAGGTGTGGGTCCAAGATGGATTCCTGCCGTTACTCTCCACTGAGAGACTGGAATCCTTCCCCTCGCCCTCTGGGCCTCACCGTCCGAGGCAATGGGGGGGCTGCCTTCCCCAGCATTGGGGTCGTGAGCTGCCGGAAGTTGACTGCAGCCGGGATTGCTCCCCTGGTAGTTCTCGCTGTCCCGCTGCTATGCCTGCTGCTACCACAGACAGGACCACCATTTTTCGCCCCTCCTTCCCATCCAGATGAGCACCGCTGGTTTATAACTTCATAGGTTGGGCTTGCATGTAGTTTTATTTTTCTGGAATTTCTGGTTATCTTTTGTTTTAAGGTATATTCCTTTTTAGTTGTAGAGGGAGACCGAGCATGTCAGTCTAAGTTTCCAACTTGGCCAGAAGTCCACTTCCACTTCTTTCTCCCCTTCCCCCACTCCCCTCAGATCATTTTCAGTCTGTTCCTTGTTTCCATGACTCTGGTTCTATTTTGCTCTTTGTTGTTGTTGTTGTTGTTGTTGTTGTTGTTCACTAGGTTCCTCTTATAGGTGAGATCATATGGTATTAGTCCTTTGCCACCTGGCTTATTTCACTTTGCATAATACTTTCCAGTTCCATCCATGTTGTCACAAAAGGTAGGAGTTCCTTCTTTCTTTCTGCTGCATGGCATTCCATATACCACAGTTTTTTGATCCACTCATTTCCTGATGGGCACTTAGGCTGTTTCCAGCACTTGGCTATTGTAAATAATGCTACTATGAATATAGGGGTGCATAGGTTCTTTTGAACCGGTGTTTCAGGATTCTTCTATTGTGTTGTTCAAAAAAATCCATTTAGTTTTTTCCATAAAATAAAAGACACATTTTTTATTTTCACCAATAACTTTATTAATTTGGAAATTTTGAGTATGTCGGCTAGCTATCTCCCGCATGGTATAACATTGATTGTTCTCAATTAATATCTCAATTTAATCATTATCATCT
Organism: Furipterus horrens; assembly: GCF_987537825.1. Lineage (NCBI taxonomy): Eukaryota > Metazoa > Chordata > Mammalia > Chiroptera > Furipteridae > Furipterus > Furipterus horrens. The sequence goes on along the minus strand of NW_028327172.1, from coordinate 153,087,681 downwards.
TCAAGTGGTCTGCCCTTCTGTGGAGCATCATCCAGCAGGAAATCTCCAGCACTTAACTTCACAAACCACTGTTGACATGTTCGATCAGTCATAGCACCTTGTCCATATATTGCACAAGTCCTTTTTTTTTGCTTTTCAGTTGAGTTTTTACCTTTCTTGAAATAATAAAGCATAGTATGCAGAAAATGTGAATTTTCTTCCATCTTCAAAATTAAAATGACCACACAAAAATTCACCAATTTTGATAAGTTTTTTTTAAAAAATGCACACTGAGGGACTTCCGGCCAAGATGGAGGCTTAGACGGACACGCTAGGTCTCCCTCTACAACTATAGAGGAATACAACTACTTCAAAACAAAGGATAACTAGAAATTCCAGAAAATAAAACTACACGGAAGTCCAACATATGAAGTTATAAACCAGCGGTGCCATTTGGGCAGGTAAGAGTTAAAGTGGGCAGTGCTGTTTGCGGTCGCACCCGGAGCCGCGGGCGGCGAGGAATCCGGGCTGCGCAAGCCCCTGGCGGTGCGCGACCCCGGCAAGGAGTCCCGGCGGCCAAGCCCCTGGCGGTGCGCGACTCCGGAGCTGGGGAGAGCGGCCGCCGCATCGCCTTGAACAGTGAGGCCCAGGGGGGCGGGAGGACGGATCCCGGTCTCATAGCTGAATAATTGTGTGAATCCATCTTGGACCCCCGCCCCCAAAGAAAGCACCACAGAGCTGCGAAATAGGTCGCGGACAGGCAGGCGCCGGCTGGTCGTTGATTTGTGACGCGTACACAGGCACTGCCCCCGACAGCCAGCCCAAGAAAACAAAACGCATCTGTCAAAATGAGGCAGGCAACTTTAGAAATACCGGTAACACAACTCACCAGGCAGCCGATAGAGAACCTGACAGATGAACAGATAAGAAACCTGTCAGAGGCTCAGTTCTGGGCCATTGTTATCAGGTGGCTTACAGAATTCACAAAAGAGCAGGAAAAAGATATGAAAGAAGCGAAAAACTTTCATAACGAAAGGAACAAAACAGCATACGAGACAGAAGGAAAGGAAATAAAATCCAGAGTTCATTTCAACAAACTGGAATATGGAGAAGGAACAAGCAGTCAACCAATGCAGCGAGAGGAAATGGGAAGCAACAATGAAAGGATCAGAAACCTCTGGGACAGCTATAAAAGGCCCAACATAAGAATCATTGGTTTGCCAGAGAATGAGGAAGATGAACTAGAACTTGAAAAATTGAGTGAAAATATAATAAAGGAGAACTTCCCAGACTTGGGGAAGGGAATAGACCTGCAGGTCCAGGAAGCAAGGAGAGTTCCCAAGAGACTGGACCCAGGGAGAACCACTCCAAGACACATTATAATCAAAATGTCAAAAATTAAAGATAAAGAGAGAATCTTAAAAGCAGCAAGAGAGAAGAAAAGAATTATGTACAAAGGGGTCCCAATTAGACTATCAGCTGACTTCTCAAGGGAAACCCTACAGGCAAGAAGAGACTGGCAAGAAATATTCAAAGTAATGAAAATCCAAAACCTACAACCACGAATACTCTATCCAGCGAAATTGTCATTCAGAATAGAAGGACAGAGAAAGTGTTTCCAGGACAAAATAAAACTGAAAGAGTTCATTAGATCCAAACCACTGTTATATGAGATGTTAAAGGGACTGGTTTAAAAAAAAAAAAACAGAAGCTAGGGAGATGAAACAAAGGCAAACTAAATAGGCAACGAGAGTGGAAGAGGAACTGTGGGTACGGGAAGCATATTGGGGGGAGGTCAACAGGGAGGGGGAATGGGGAAAGGGAGGGAGATGATATAGGAATTGGGGATCAAGGTAGGAGGGAATAGAATAGACGGAGAGAGGTTGGGAGGAACTGTATGCACAACTAATGGACATAATCTAAAAGGGGGGGACAACTGGAGGGAGGGGGGCCACCGGGTGGAGGGGAGCAGAGGGAAGGGAAATTGGCACAAATGTAATAATTTAATCAATAAAACACATTAAATCTGAAAAAAAAAATGCACACTGATATGATAGCTGTCACAATGCAATCTAACAAAATTGGTTTGAATGAAGTTAAAGACAGCTAATCACTACTAGAGCCATGTTACAGAAAAAATACCCAAAAATGTTTTGACCAACCCAATATCTTGAGTTTCCTTATGACTGTTATTTTGAATTCTCCATAATTTACATCACAGGTTTTTGTTACTTTGAGTTTCTATCTGAAAAATTGTCCTTTTCTTTCTGTGTCATGGTGGTCCAGACTGCTCAATGGGTTGTTCCTCTGCTGGTGCATTTGAAGTAGTGAACACTTTTCTTATTTAGGAATGTTTTGCTTTTCACAGTTCAGCAGGTTGATAATTAGAGCTCTTTCTTTTGTTTTCCAGTAGATTGTGCTATGGTAGTGTTTTTGTTTTCTCTTACCTTTGCTACTTACGTTTGCGGGGGAGAGCAGGGAGGGTTAGTCCAGGTGTTAGGGGTTAGCATTGGACATCTTTATGTGGGAGTGGTGGCCTGGGTGACCAGAATGGTAGGTGGCAGTGCTGTATCCAGTTGCCTGGGTCTTGGGGAACCACCACCATAGCCAAAGGATGTGACTAGTTGAGTGGGGGAAGTTTGTGAGCCACAGAGGTGCTGCCTCACTCCCTGTGGTCACTGGCAGCACTGTGCTATGGCCTGGTGGCTGCATATTCAGAGAAATAATTGAGTACAGCCACAAAATAAAGGAAGAAGTGAAGGCTATACAAAGTTAAATAAAGAAAAGTATACAGGGAACCAACAGTGATGGGAAGGAAGCTGGGATTCAAATAAACAATTTGGAACAAAAAGAAGAAATAAACATTCACCCATAACAGGAAGAAAAAAACAAGAATTGAAAAAAAAGTGGAGAGACTTCCGGCCAAGATGGAGGTGTAGGTAGACATGTTTGGCCACCCTCTACAATCATAAGAAAAAATACAACTACCTCAAAACTAAAAATAACCAGAACTACCAGAAAACTGAAACTGCATGGAAGTCCAACAAACAAACATATAAAGAAGTAGTACTCATACAGACAAGTAGGAGGGGCAGAGCCAGGTGGAGCAGATGCGGTGTGATGGCTGTGATGGTGGCAGTGGGAGCAAGGAAGTGACTGTGGCCAGCTGTCAGAAAGAGTAGGCATACATTATAAAAGTCAGGAGGGATACCTGGGGAGCAATCCCAGCCCCAGACCATACCGCACAGCTCATGGTTCCAGCACTGGGTAAAATAAAGCCTCATTGCTTCTAACTGTGAAAACCAGTGGGGGTTGGGGTGGAGGAATAAAGTACTGGTATCTCAGCAGAGTCCACTTATCTAGAGGCCACCACGGTCATAGAATGTCTGCATACCCACCCGCTCTGGAAACCACAAACAGGGCAACAGCTAGAGGGGTGCCAGTCCCATATGGGAATTGGAAGATATGTCTGAAAAAGGAGTTAGTGCTGAGCAAGTGACATTGTTCCCTCTCATACCCCTCCTCCACATACAGTGCCACAATACGGTGAAACGGGTCACCCCACACTGATGAATACCTAAGGGTCTGCCCCTTACAATGTAGCAGGTGCAACAACTCTACTTAAGACACAGAGGCAAACACAGGAGGCTATCAACTTGAGAAGACAGAGTAATATAGCCCAAAAGAGAAAAGGATCAAGGTTCCAGTAGGAGAACTAAGCAACGAGGATACAACCAACCTAACATATGAAGAGTTCAAAATACTGATGATAATGATGCTCATAGACTTGATAGACATGCTTAAATACAGCAAACGTGTAAGGGAAGAAGTGAAGGCCATACCAAGTGAAACAAAGGAAAACTCACACAAAACCAATGGTGAAGGGAAGGAAGCCAGGGTACAAATCAATGATTTGGAACATAAGAAAGAAATAAACAGTCAACCAGTACAGAATGAAGAAACAAGAATTGAAAAAAATGAGGAGAGGCTTAAGAACCTCTGGGACACCTTTATATGTGCCAACATTCGAATCATAGGGGTACCAGAAGGAGAAGAAGAGCAAAAAATTTAAAAAATTATGTGAAGAAGTAAGAAAAACTTCCCTAATTTGGGGAAGGAAATGAACAAATGGGTCCAGGAAGCACAGAGAGTACCAAACAAGCTAGACCCAAAGAGGAACACACCAAGACACATCATAAGTAAAATGCCAAAGGTTCAAGATAAAGAGAGAATCTTAAAAGCAGCAAGAGAAAAGCAGAGAGTCACCTACAAAGAGGTTCCTATAAGACTATCAGCTGATTCTCAAAAGAAACTTTGCAGGTAAGAAGGGGCAGGCAAGAAGTGTTCAAAGTGATGAACAGCAAGGACCTACAATGAAGATTACTCTATCCAGCAAAGCTATCATTTAGAATGGAAAGGCAGATGAAGTGCTTCCCAGGCAAGGTAAAGCTAAAGGAGTTCATCATCACCAAGCCATTATTATATGAAATGTTAAAGGGACTTATTTAAGAAAAAGATGATCAAAACTATGAACATTAGAATGACAACAAACTCACAACTATCAACAACTGAATCTAAAAATCAAAAACAAAAGCAAACTAAGCAAACAACCAGAACGAGAAGAGAATCATAGGTCTGGGGATCATTTGGAGGGGTATCAGCTGGGAGGGGGAAGGGGGAGAAATGGGGAAATGGTACAGAGATTAAGAAGCATAATTGGTTGGTACAAAATAGACAGGGGAATGTTAAGAATAGTACAGGAAAAGGTGAAGCCAAAGAAGTTACATGTATGACACACGGACATGAACTAAGGGGGGGGAGAATTACTAGAAGGAAAGGGGGTACTGGATTGAGGGGGAAAAGGGAAAAATTGGGACAATGTAACAGTATAATCAATAAAATGTACTTTAAAAATAAATAAAAAATAAAAATATTTCTGCTTAATATCTTGTAGTGTGGAGATACAACTGTTTATTTAAGCACTCCCCTACTGGCTGACAAGTATTTCCAATTTCTCACTATTATAATCAACATAACTCTGAAAATGCTTGTACATCCCTTTCAATGTGCATGGGCAATTATTTCTCGAAAGCAAGTTCTGAGAAATAAAACCTGGGCTAAGGTGAAGTGCTTTTTTGTTTTTTATTTTAACATATACTATCAAAGACCCAGACCTTTTTCTGTGTGCAGATTTCCATGTATCATATTTATAATGGGAGGCCCTGGAAGACTAGACACTAAAGCAATATTTTTTAAAAAGGGACTTCTAACATTTCAAGAAATGTTCTATCTCTAGAAATTGAAACTCTAACTTAGGGTCCTCTGTTTCATTGCAAAGTGGATGTGAACCTCAGGCCACCAACTCAGATGTGCAAAACATGTCCTCATATTCATAACTGTTTCAGTTCTATATCAAGTCCCTGTCTCCCTGACACCTGAACTGAAGTCAGTCAAATTAAGGGATCTGCATTTTGTCCCTGTGATACTTAGTTGATGTGGGGACCCCTTTCAGCCCCCAGGGCTGGTTGCTGGTTTGTGGTGGACAGAGTAGAGAGGGGTGCTGAGGGGAGGGGGCAGAGTGGGTGTGGTTCTCTCCTGCTGTCATTGACTTTCACAGGCCCCTGGGGGATGCCCGCCCTCCCATCCGGGCCTTGTAGGGCTGTGCCCGTCTCTGCCCCGTGACCTCGTCACCAGGCCTGGCTTGTCCTCAGCTACTGTGAACCTCTTTCTGGCAGAGAGCAGGTTTGGCCACTTCCTCGCCAGGTCATTGAGTGGGGACTCTCAAGGACTCTTCCCCGCCCCGAGCTGTGCTTTCACCAAGCTCCTGCACTTAGCTGGGGAGCCCTGGGAGCTTTCTCCTAAGCAAGGAGGGACAGGAGCTCTCCTCTCAGTTCCCCAAGCATACCTATGGTTTCTAGAAACCCTCACCTCCACCTGGTCCTGGACTAGGGTGGGAAGTGGGGAGTGAGACCCATATGTAGGGGGAACACACATCGGCTCCGGTTGGCCTGGGACAGCCCCGGTTTGGGCCTGTGGTCCCAGTGAAATTATTCACAGCAGTCCCTTTCACTTTCAAAACGGTCCCGGTTTGGACATTAAGCTCTGTGGTCCTCCCCAAAGAGTATCTCATTTACCTGTTCCCTTTCCATCACTTCCCTCTCCTGCCTTCCAACCTAGAGAATCTGTGTCTCACTTCAGCGTGGAAAACCTGACTTTCAGCGTCACATCATATTCTTTCAAATCTAGTGTTTATGGCATCAAATTAATGCTGTGGCTCTTTCAAGACCAGGCTCTTGATACCAAAAAGCCCAGGTGTTTGAACCTCCTGAAAGCATTTCCTCTGCCTCTCTCGTGTAATGACCCTTCCCTGAAATGTACAATGGATATGGCAGTCTACTTTGGTAAAGGGCCTGGAGTCAGCTCCACTGCAGGGGACTGGGTGGGCTGCTGGCCAAGGACCATAAGGGTGACTTTAACCAACCAGAGACCAGATGCTCACCTTGATCATCAGCACCCCACCAAGGCGCAGGAGTTAAACACAACCCTGGGGAGAGGGAGATTCTGAATTCAGTGAGATTACTCTGAATTAACAGGAATGAGGTTTCTCCAACCCAGTGGAATCAGCATACAAAATAGAAACTAAGTAGACTTATTTAAAAATGTTAGAAGTTATATATATGTGTGTGTGTGTGTGTGTGTGTGTGTGTGTGTGTGTGTGTGTGTATGTGTGTGTGTGTGTGTGTGTGTGTGTGTGTGTGTATATATATATATATGCATATCTTTGGCCCTGGCTGGTTTAGCTCAGTGGATTGAGCGTCGGCCTGCGAGCTAAGTGTCGCTGGTTCGATCTTCCAGTCAGGGTACATCAGAGAAGGAAAACTCTGACTCCAAAAAACCTCCGCTGCCTTGCGGCATACCTCTTCAGGGGAAAGGCTAAGGGAGTAAACCCCGACAGAAAATCCGGAGCTGGAGTCCCTAAGGCGGTTTGACGTTGTAGTCAACACCGGCAACTCCTGCGGCGCACCTGAAGCCAAGCTGTATTGACTCCGTCTTTCCCTTGGACCCTTCAGCTGCGAAGAGAGGGGGGGTCTGCTGCATGGGCAACAGCAGACCCTCCATATCACCCTGCCCAGGCTCTGTAGCTTCAGCGTCATCGCAAGATGTCGATTCAACACGGGAGGAGACAGATACCATGTCACTCCCGAGTCGGACTGCACAGCCATTCTCGGCGGTGCAGATAGACTCTTAAGAAGCTACACCATCGTCTCTCGAGACGGACGGCTGCCGACGATATGCATATCTGAGCTGTGGCTCAAGACTTACTGACCCTGATACATACAGGGATTCGTGTGGGATTTATAATATTTATTAGAGTCATAATGATGATAATCCAGTCTGTGCTCCACATCCATGGGTTTCATGTCCAGGGATTCAACCAACTGCAAATTGAAAATAGCAGGAAGAAAGGTACATTGTTCTGACATGTACTATGTAGTTAGGCCTAGGATGGCTATGTCTGTACTGAATGTGTACAGAGTTTTTGGTCATTATTCCCTATATAATGCAGTATAACAGCTATTTACATTGTATGAGGCATTATTAGTAATCTAATAGAGATTATTTAAAGCATATGGGAGGATGTGTGTACATTATATGCAAATACTACACCATTTATATAAGGGACTTGAGCATCCACAGATTTTGGTATCCCAGGGGGGTCTTGGAACCAGTCCCCAATGAACACTGAGGGACAACTGTCATATTTCTTGACTGTTTACTGTGCACCAAGTCCTGTTCTATGAGCCTTACATGTTTTTATGTTATAGATACTATAAGCTGCCCCATTTACAAAAGAAAACTGAGTCACAGAGAGATTAATTAATTGTCTTAGGTCAAAGTACACACCTGCTCTATAGACCCTATGGTGGAATTTGGGGCAGGTCACTCCAGGGCATGAGAGAACCACTGTGCAGAGATGAGGCAAACTTCTCAGAAATTGGTGATTTAGAAGTAGTAGTGAGCCAAAATGGGACTGCATTTGAAAGAAAAATGCAATAGCTTCTGAATCTATGTCGAATAGCCAGCAAAAGGAAGGAATTTAGGGATAAGAAGAGGAGAATATAAAAGCTCGCTCTTCTATCAATTCCTAAGTGACCCCAACTTTGTCCTGGAAAGAGACAAGTTTTGTAGCTTGTAGGTCAGAGCACCACCTCCTGGACTCCAGCTATAAGCACCAGGTAGAGGTCCCTAAGCTGCCGGTGGACTGGCATCCCCTCAATCTGCCAGGAAATCCTGAGGCCACTGCAGACAAGCCGGCACAGGAAGAAGATTCCAGTTTCCAAGACCCACGAGGCAACGCACCTGGACAAAGACCACACATACATTATTTATTTTAAAATTTCAAAAGAATGTTTTCACCTTCATCTAACATCAAGATTTATGAAATTCTTATCTTTTCGTACTGTAATGCTTCTATGTGCCTTCATTCTGAACCTGGGGTATATGAGAATAAATTTTACTTCTCCTGATTTCCTTTCTTTTCATTTAAGTGTTCAGGGGAAGTTACCATCTAGTGGCAACAAGCATGCAAACTCCTATCATTAGAATAAGAAACACGGTGGTATTCTCTGCCTTCCCCAGTACATTTTGTGAGTATCTACTTTTTTAAAACTGGTCTCTAGCAGGTTGTGATATGAGTGAATCCTGGTTGCAAAAAATGTAACCTATCACAAACTAAAATTTTATAGAAATAACTTGGAAATATCAGGGATCAATCAAATGAGTGTTCAAAATGATATATACCCCCTTTCTAAGTTCTTGAGTTAGGAATCATTGTTGCCACTCAGGTCCTGTGTGAACTTCGACAAATTCAGGTTCCACTTCTATTTCCTCTCTTGTTTGCCCTCTGCTGGAAGAACAGGAATCATTAGAACTACTTTCTCTGACCCTGTGAGGTTTTTCTTGTTTGTTTTTGTTCTAGAAAATCAAAATTCAAGTTGAACTTCCTAATTCTAAAAATGTTAAAAGAAGCAATGTGAGTTTTAATTAGATTAGTTTGAATTACTGTGTTTAGAGATAAGGCATAGAGGTGAAAGAAAACCACCTTGACCTCTTTTTATATAGGTCTTACTGTTCACTTCTTCAAGTTTGAATATTCTCAGGTGTATATATGTAGTTACACCATAAATTTAAGGAGTGAATGTACAGGAATACATATAGGTTTTGTAACACTGCCAACCTGGAACCCAGAGCTGAAATCATCCTGAAAGACTGAAAAAAGAAAATAAAACGCCACAGAAATGGACACCTTCTGCTTATTACCAGACCCATTAATGAAACAAAATGTAGACAAATGCTTTCAGAGTCTTAGAAGGCTCTATTTTACTTCCAAGTTCTATGCATTATCTACTACAGGAAATCCTCAAAGCTCAGGGGCATTATAACAACAATTTATTTAAGAGCCAATTGCCTCAAGCATCTGGTTTTCCTGGGAGGTGTACAAGGACAGCAAAGCACAAGTAAGGGAGGTGAGAGTCCCTGTCACTAACCTGCTCTTCACAGATACCGTTCCTCTTTGTCTGGCTTCCTTTTGCTCTTATTCTGGTAACAGCACCACCATACCTTTGAGAAGCTGCCCTTTCTCCTCCACATGACCTAGACTTGGCTGCTTCTTCTCTGGGATTTTACATGTTAACGCTGGGAGAGAGCAGCTATCTCCTTCTAGGGTCACAAACTTGGGGTTTTAGAAGCCTGAACTGTCCATGATGCTCTCCTCCTGGTATAGCAGACATGGAGAGATAGTAGGTGGAACTGAAATATATTTGGAAGTAGAACCTGCTGAAGGGTTTAAGTGGAGGCAAGAGATTGGCAAATGAAGCGAGTCAAGAATAATTTCTCCACTTTTAATTTTGGTTCCTGCCTGAATGTGTTGTCATTGTAGGTAGAGAATGAAGGATAGGATTGGAGATGGAAGCAGAACTTTGAGGTGACAAGCAGTAGGTCTGTTTGGACATAAGGATTTAGAGAGAACCATGAGATAGCCAAGTGGAGATGTTCCGTATGCAGTTGGATATGTGAGATTGGAACTAGGGGGAGAAAGAGGATAGTAGTCAACTAAGTCAGAAGCACTGAGAACTAGAGAAATTTCATATCACAGATGTAGTCGTTGGGAATGTCTTTATGTTCCATTTTAAAAAAAGAAGTTTTGCTGATCATAAAATAATACATGGTCAGACAGTTTTTTTCTTTCATCACTTTGAATATGCTATCCACAGAATTCTGACTTCCATTATTTTTGATAAGTCAGCTGTTAATCAAAACTTTGGTCATCTTTGGTGATAGGTTGTTTATCCCTTGTTTTTCGTTTTTTGTTTTTAAGATACTTTTCTTAGCCTTGTATTTTAATAGTCAGACTATGATATATTTAGGTGTAAATGTCCTTGTGTTTTTTCTGCTCAGTTTTTTTTTAGTTTCTTGGATCTGTACATTAATATTTTTCATCAAATTTGAGAAATTTTTGACAAATATTTCTTCCAGTATACTTATCTGTCCTTTATTTTCTCTCTTCTCCTTATGGAACTGTCCTTACACATGTGTTGACACACTTGATGTTGATCATGTCTCTAAGGCTTTGTATTATTTTTCATTATTTTCTCCTCTTCAGATTGAATAAGTTTTGTTGATTCTTCAAGGTCACTGAATTCTTCTACCATCTGAAATCAACTGAATTTTTTATGTTAGGTCACTTTATTTTTCAGAACTGAGTTCTTTTTTTAACATATCAATTTTTTTTATTTTGCAGATGTCTCCATTTTAAATATTTTATTGATTATACAATTACAGTTATCCTCATTTTTTCCCCACTGTCCCCCTTCCTCACAGCACCCCCCCCCACTGCCTCAGGCAATCTCCCCACCATTGTTCCTGTCCATGGGTCATGGCGTATAGTTATTTGGCTACTCCATTTCCTATACTGTACTTTACATCCCCATGGCTATCCTGTAACTGCCTATCTGTACTTCTTAATCCCCTCACCTCTTCATCCATTTCCCCACAGACCCCCTCCCATCTGGCTGTCATCAAAATGCTCTCTGCATCTGTGATTCTGTCCCTGTTCTCCTTGTTTGCTTAGTTTTTTTTTTTTTTGATTCAATTGTTGATAGATTTGTATTTACTGACATTTTATTGTTCATAGTTTCGATCTTTTTCTTAAATAAAAGTCCCTTTAATATTTTATATAGGCCCTGGCTGCTGTGGCTCAGTGGATTGAGCGTCGGCCTGCGAGCCAACTGTCGCTGGTTCGATTCCCAGTCAGGTACATGACTAGGTTGCACGTCTGGTCCCCAGTTGGGGGCGTGAGTGAGAGGCAACCACACATTGAAAAAAAAGAAAAAGAAAAAGAAAAAGAAATTTTATATAGTAATGGTTTGGTGGTGATGAAATCCTTTAGCTTTTTCTCTCTGGGAAGCTCTTTATCTGTTCTTCACTTGTAAATGATATCTTTGCTGGGTAGAGCAGTCTTGGCTGTAGGTCCCTGCTTTTCATGGTTTGGAATATTTCTCACCAATTCCTTCTAGCCTGCAAAGTTTCTTTTGAGAAATTACCTGACAGTCTTATGGGAATTCTTCTGTAAGTAACTAACTTCTTTCCTCTTTCTGCTTTTAAGATTCTTTTTTTATCTTTAACTTTTGTCATTTTAATTATGACGTGTCTTGAAGTGGACTTTGGTACTCTCTGTGCCTCCTGGACTTGCATGTGTATTTCCTTCACCAAATAAGGGAAGTTTTCTTTCATTATTTTTCAAATACATTTCCAATTTCTTGCTCTTTCTTTTTTCCTTCTGGCACCCCTATGATGCAAATGTTGGAATGCTTGAGCTGCTTCAAAGACTGCTTACACTATACTTGTTTTTTTTGTTTTGTTTTGTTTTTAATTCTCTTTTCTTCTTCTTGTTCTGATTGGTTGTTTTTTGCTTTCTTATGTTCCAAATCATTGATTTGACACTCAGCTTCTCCACTCTGCTGTTGTTTCCCTGTAAATTGTTCTTTTCAATTAGTGAATCCTTCGTTTCTGACTAGATCTTTTTTATCCTGTTGAGGTCCTCACTAAGTTCTGTGAGCATCCTTATAATCACTGTTTTGAACTCTGCATCTAATGGATTGCTTATCCTCATTTCGTTTAGCTCTTTTTCTGGAGTTTTTATCTGTTCTTTCATTTCGGCAATATTTCTTTGTCTCCTTGTTTTGGCAGCCTCCCTGTGTTTGTTTTTATGGATTAAGTAGAGCTGCTTTGATTCTGTGTCTGGTATCATGGCTTATGTCCTATAGTGCCTGGTGGCACAGCCTCCCCTATCACCCAGGCTGGGGACTTGAGGTGTGACCTTCATATGGGCTGAGTACACCATCCTCTTGTAGTTGAGCCTTGCTTGCTTTTAGCAGGTCAATGGGAGGGATTTACGCAGTTCAGTCAGCTGCAAGGACTAGCTATGACCACTGACCACCAACATCCACATTCTGTGGAGGATCAGCTATGCAGGGACAAGGAGGTGGTGCTCTGACATGGTCTGTAACTGTCTACGGGGTGCAATGGCCCTGGGGTTTCCAGGGTGTGCAGGCCAAGGTCAGCTCCAACCTGCGTTTTGCCTGGGGCCACCCTGCCTGAGCTATAAATCAATATGAGGTGGCTGCTACTTGTGCTGGGCTTAGAGATTCCCAGGGGAAGAAAAGCTATGAATCTAAGCTGGCTGCTACTCATGCCAGCCCTGGAGGTCACTGAGGCCAGCTATTGCTTGTTTGATAGGATTTTAGGAAGTTGTGAAGTATAAGCCATGACCAGTCACTCATTTGGAAAAGCAGCTTGGGTGAGTCCGTAAATTGGGTGGGGAGCAGTCTCTGGGCATCTCCAAGGTGGGTCACACAGTGTTAGCCAGGTTGTTGGAGTCTCAGATATGGCACCAGCTTGCTGGCTGTGGTGGGAGGGCTGAGAAAAGGGACAGTGGCCTATGCTCACCTGATGCAAGACACTTCAGTTTTTCTCTGTATGCCACTGGTGCCTTTCAAGCTGCTACCCGAATGCTGTATCTGACAGGAAATGAGTCTGAGTAGATGAGTCCCTGTGTGGGTTCTTTAAGAGGAACTACTTGACGCTCTAGAAGTTTCTTCCACTGACTCAATCCCCGCTGGTTTTTGCAGCCAGAAGTTGTGGGGACTTATTTCCTGACACTGGAATCCTGAGCTGGGGGCCTGGTGTGGGACTGGGACTCCTTGCTCCTTAGATATCCCTTCTGAATTTTTATCCATTACACATGGGTGAGGGATCAGCCCATTTCGTGTCTGTGCCCCTCCTACCTGTCTGGTGGATGTAGTTTCTTTAATTCTTTAGTTGTCAGACTTCCATTCAACTCGATTTCTGATAGTTCTGAGTAATGGTTATTCTATATTTAATTGTAATTTTGATGTGGTTGTGTGAAGAGGCGAGCCATGTCTGCCTATGCTGCTATCTTGACTGGAAGTCCTAAGCATCAAATTCTCATTTGGTCTTTTATACACTCTATATCTTAATTAAGGTTCTTCATTGCATTATTTTCATCATTGTTTTTATTCTTAAAGGCTTTTTTTTTTTAATGTATTGTTTTGAGAGAGAGAGGGGGGAAGGGAGAGAGAAACATGGGTTTATTCCCTTTTTTTATACATTCACTGGTTGATTCTTGTTTGTGCCCTGACCTAGGATTGAACCTGCAACCTTGCTGTATTAGTACAATGCTCTAATTGAGCTCTCTCTCCAGGGCAGTTTTCTTTAATTGTTTAAACATGACTTCCATTAGTTCTTTGAACATGTTCATTATAGGTGCTTTTAAGTCTGATAAATCCAACATCTGGAGGAGATAACAGTTTCTATTTTCTTAGTAAGGGTCACCCTCTCTTGTTTCTTTGCTTTGTAATTTTGTTGAATTTCAGCTTATGTCACAAATAAGAAGTGTGATTTACTCTGTAGAGGGTTCTTGCTTTGTTTTATAACTTGCCTCCAGTAAATCTGTGAAGTCTGTCCCTACTAGAGTATGCAGACACTTATGTCATTTAAAAAATGTTTAGATCTTGTTTCCCACGGTTTGCTGCTGTGTAAGCATAGCTTAGCATTTAGCCAAAGATTGGACCAAGGTTGTGTTCAAACCCCCTCAGTCAGATCTTCCATTCTGCTGATGGATCTTTGTGTCGGCTGGAAAGCACATTCAATGTTCAGGTCATTTCAGATCAGCCCTGGTTTTGTACATCCCAAAGAACGAGTGAATCAGTTGCAGAAAAGTGCTTGATATGTTTCCTAGAAACTCATACAAGGAAGAAACATTAATGACAGCCTTTGAACAGGAATTAGAAAATGTTTGCTAAGGGATTTGCTATGGCATTCATCTCTTAGTTGTTTTTATCATAAAATAAATATCACTCTACACATTATTAATTCCATTAGTGTAACTTAAATGATCATGCAGGAAAGCTAAACCAGGCCTTAGATAGGCAGGAGAGTTCTAAGCAACAACTTTCTCTTCTGCTGTGGAGCTGAAATTAGTTTCCCATTCCCAGTCTGGGAATGGGAAGTCTTAACTTTCAATTGCTTGTAAGGCACTTGATATCCAGATGGTATCTGACTAGGGAACACAGAAGTTCAGAGTTGGCCTAACATATACTCCTTAAGTTTCTTTGATCTGTAGAAAAACACTAGGGTCAACCAAATCTCTACGACTGACGTGGAGTCCTAGAGTGTGGTTCCTACTTCTCTGCAGCCTGTTAAATCTTTGATACTCATAGGCTGCATCAGGAAATGTCAGAGTCTTCTCTTCAGATGTCGCTACAGAGAGCCTTTACAGGTCTGAGGAGACAAGTAGGGTTCAATAGATACTTTTTGAATTGGGCTGCTGTAAGAAGCAAGTGCTTGGTGATCATAGTTGAAACCGTTCACACACACCAAATCCATTTGGTCTAGCTAAGCTGAGTAGGACTGAGAAATTTTTGTTCTTTCTGTTCATTGTTCTCTTACCAATGAAGGAGCCAGTCCCTCAGCAGGGACCCCAGCACTTCTGCAGCAATCCTCCTAACAGTCCAGGCACTAAGCTGAGTTGTTGATTCCAAACAATTTTGCAAATTATTCAACCAGTAAAGAACAAACTGGCAATAAAGGACCTCAGAAGAATAAGTACCTAAATTACTATCCGCATTTGTCTTTCTGTAAAATATGGTTGCCAAATTTTTTAATTTTGTGTAGTGTTGGTTTCTGTCGCTTTTCATTTTGGGGCTCTTAAAATTATTAGCAAATGTACAATGTTAGAAACCTGATGAGTTCTGGGTTAGCTGGGGTTTTGGATGACCTGTTGTTGTGGGCCTGCTCCTGCTTGCTTTGCCCGCAATACCAAGTATAGTCCAATTGGCATTACTGGGTCAAGAACTACATTAAAAGGAGTTTCTGTATACATTCATGTAATTATATCAGTTTCTATGGCGTATGGAGTCAACATAGTTTGACTTCCTAAGAAATGGAATAAAGATGAAAAGACAGGATTTGCTAATAGAGAAAGATGGAAGCAAGGGGAAATTAATATTTAGATTTTAAGTTCGTAAATTTTAAGGAATATGGAATGTGTGGAGCACAAGAGGCTTCATAATGATGAAGATAAGATTGTACAAGCTTAGTAAGTAAATTACTGAAAAATCTGGCTAATGGAATTTGAAGAAAAATTAGCTATGTGTTTATTTTTTAATGCAATTATCTTACATAAAAACAGCTCCTCTTGCTTGCATTTTACTAATTTTTTTCATCTGCATCATACCATTCCTCAGTATTACATCTTTCTGGTGAAATTTTTACCATCCAGTTTGCCTTTCCTAAGAACCTGTCATAAACTGTCAACTCCTCCAGTTACAAAATTATAGCTCAAAAAAGTTCAGTCTGGTTGCCAAATACACTGATATCAAAACAGTAATAATGGATAAATTATAATGGAGCATACATACCATTATAATAAAAATGAAAATTTTCTGATATATCTAGAAGTTGGTGGGATTTACTTATGGCAAAAATTACCAAAAGCTAATGAGGAACATGTAGTAAGGCTTAAATAAATTGAGAGACATAACATGTACCTAGATATACTGATTCAAGAGATTGTCAGTTAAAATTAATTCTCAAGCTAAGTAAAATAACTTTTTAAAACTTGGAATACTAATTAAAAATTCATTTCAGGTAATATTGAAATAAATATTGCCAAGAGAATCTGAAAAAAATAATAAGGAGGGGGAATTTGGAACTGCAATATTAAAATACATTTTATGAATAAATTAAAATAATGGAGTATTGACACAAGAAGAAGCAGATCATTCAAAGGACAAGAACAGAAAACCCAGAAATAAACATAACCTGAGAATTTAATGCACAGTAAAGTGACCTTTAAAACTAGGTGAGGAATGACCTGTGACATATCAACAGTCATTCTTTAAAGGTTCTTAAATGATACACCAAGCTCCAAAAGAAATGTTGGATTAATTAAAAAGTTAATTGGGAATAAAAGTAAAGAAAACAGAAATGTAAGGCTGGGATAAGGGAAGATTTAGGCATGCAGAAATGTGCTTTCATTTTATCTAGAGAAGGTGCATTTGTTTCTCATAAATTTGCACTTAATATACACATATTGCCACAATCTCTAAAACCATGAAAAGCCTACTATTCTTGCACCCACCAAATTCCTTGGAGATTGGCAGGGGCCCAGAGCAATGTGGAAGAGGAATAAATTGAGGGACAAGAAGATAATACAGATTTGTTTTTCCTTCTTTCATTTATTTATTTTCTTAAGTATATTTTATTGATTATGTTGTTACAGTAGTTCCAATATTTTTCCCCCTTTGCTCCCCTCTGCCCAGTACCCCCCTTCCCTCCAGCAATCTCACCCCCCTTAGTTCATGTCCATGGGTCGTGTATATAAGTTCCTCGGCTTCACCCTTTCCTATATTATTCTTAATTTCCCCCTGTCTATTTTGTACCAACTGATTATGCTTCTTAACCCTGTACCATATCCCCATTTCTCCCCCCTCCTCCCTCCCAGCTGATAACCCTCCAAATGATCCCCAGACCTCTGATTCTGTTCTTATTCTGGTTTGCTTAGTTGGATTTTGTTTTTATTTTTTAGATTCAGTTGTTGAGAGTTGTGAGTTTGTTGCCATTTTAGTGTTCATAGTTTTGATTTTCCTTTTCTTAAGTAAGTCCCTTTGACATTTCATATAATAATGGCTTGGCGATGATGAACTCTTCTAGCTTTACCTTGTTTGGGAAGCACTTCATCTGCCCTTCCATTCTAAATGATAGCTTTGCTGGATAGAGTAATCCTGGTTGCAGGTTGCCTTTCATCACGTTGAATATTGCTTGCCAGTCCCTTCCTGCCTGCAACGTGTCCTCTGAGAAATCAGTTGATAGTCTTATAGGCACAGCCCCTGTAGGTAACTCTCCACCTTTTTCTTGCTGCCCCCAGGACTCTATCTTTATCTTTCACCTTTGGCATCTCAATAATGATGCATTCTGGCGTGGTCCCCTTTGGTTCCAGCTTGCCCAGGACCCTCCGTGCTTCTCGGACCTGTATGTCCATCTCCTTCACAAAATTTGGAAAGTTTTCTTCATTTTTTTCAATTCTTGCTTCCTCATTCTGCACTGGTTGACTGTTTTTTTCTTCCTTATGTTCCAAATCATTGATTTGAACTCCCATTTCCTTCCCTTCACCATTGGTTTTGTGTGGATTTTCCTTCGTTTCACTTAGTATAGCCTTCACTTCTTCTCTTATGTGTTTGCCTTACTCAAGCATATCTGTAAAGCCTGTGAGCATCTTTATCACCAGTGTTTGAATTCTGCATCTGTTAGGTTGGCTATCTCCTCATTGTTTAGTTCTCTGACTGGAACCTTGATCCGTTCCCCCTTTTGGGCCATACTTTTCTGTCTCCTCACTCTGACAGGCTCCTATGTTTGTTTGCCTCCACGTTCCAAGTAGAGCTGTCACTCCTGTTATGTTGTAATGGGCGGAGCCTTAGGGATTTGTCACATTTCACCGCGTGACCTGTTTCACCACATTGTGGTGCTGTATGTGGGGGAGGGGTCCGAGAGGGAACAATGCCGCCTGCCCAGCACTTGCCCCTTTTCCAGGCACCTCTCCCACTTCCACACTGGACTGATGCCATTCTAGTTGCTGCCCTGGCTGTCTTTCCCAGAGTGGGAGGGTCTATGAATGTTCTAGGACTGTGGGGGCTGAGACCAGCAATTTCTGCTTCCACCCCAACTCCCACTGGTCTACACAGTCAGAAGCAATGAGGCTTGATTTTCCCCAGTGCTGGGACCGTGAGCTGCGAGGTCCGGTGAGGAGCTGGGAATGCTCCGAAAGTGTCTCCTGACTTTTTAAAATGTGTGACTGCACTTTCTGCTGGCCCGCTGCTGCTGCCGCTTCTGCTGCCACTGCTGCCACCACCACACCGCATCCTCTTCACCCGAGCTCTGCCCCTCCTACCTGTCTTGATGAGTAGTTCTTCTTTATATCTTTGTTTGCTGGAATTCCATGCAGTTTGATTTTCTGGAACTTCTGGTTGTCTCTGATTTTGAGGTAGTTGTATTCCTTCTTCATTGTGGAGGGAGACACAGCATGTCTGTCTATGCCTTCATCTTGGCCAGAAGTCTCCAAGAAGTCCCAGATTTTTTTTTAGGGAACTTTTCTGGGGAAGGAGGCCTTTAGCACCCTAAATTCCCACGCCACTATATCCCCAGACGTAAGCAAAGACAGCCTTTCCACTGGGGCGAATCTAACTTGGAGATTTATTGAAACACTGCCAACTTCCATCAACATTTGAACAGAACCCATGCTAATCACAAGCAATCGCAGAGTTTCTAAAACATCTGGACCTTCTACATTCACTCTGGGTACCCTTGGATGCAGGGCGTTTGTGCGCCTGCTCAGTAACTTGGGCTTCGAGGCGCGCATGCGGTTTATTTTTGGGGGCGGGGCATTGCTTGCTTAAGACTCAGGGCTAAAACATTCTAAGCCGCTCTCTAGGGCCATAGTGTTTGTCTCCAGAGGTGGAGAAACACTTAGCGGAAGTGAGGCTTCTTGAAGCTCTTAGGATGGAGAAACTTCATGGCTGTTGGGCGGGCTTGTCCACCAGCAGCACCGTGGGATGTAAGAGATGTAAAAGTGTCACCTCGTAGCACGAGTACCACATCCAAGACAAAGGTCTGGGAAAGATCCACAAAGCTGCCCTGGATGGCAACATCAGAAAAGTGAAGCAGGTTCTGTTTCTGCGGATTAGTGGCGTGGATAACAGAGACAAGAAGTACAGGTAATAGGGACTGCGAGGCCAGCAGCTAGGGCCAGGGGTTGACCAGAAGAAGGTGGTGTGGACATGGGAGAAGCGCTCCCCTGCCAGGGCTCAGCCAGGTGGAGCTCAGCCCTCCTGTCACTGAGGGCGCTGGGCTGTCTTCCCTCCCGTGGCTGTGCAGCACTTCAGTGGTGGAGACCTTAGGTGGGGTCTTGCGCTCAGGCCGACTTTAGGAGCAGCAAAACAAAAATTTAAGGACCCATTCATAATTCCTCTCAGGAACACGTATATGAAGCGTTTTATATTGGATGTTAACATGTTGTGGGAAACTGGGTTCTTCTCAGCCATGCTGTAAAGAATTAAAGCCCAGCAAGCTGATTAGTTTATGGGCAGAGTTTATTCGTGACAGGTTTTCAAGGAAGAGAATGGGCTTTGCCAGAGGTGGGGAGAAAGGCAGGGGTAAAGGGCAAAGCAAGGCCTAGGGTCCTTTGTCCTGAGGCCTTTTATAGTTGGTGGGATGGGGTGAGGGAGTCACACATTCCTTGGGGGGTAAAGGTGGTGCCAGCTCCTCCCCCGCCCCGCAACACGACCACCTAAACATGGTCTTCGTGGAGACCAGATTCTTATTTTACTCCAGACCACCTTTTGTCATCCTTTGTAAAACAGATAGGTGATCAGAGGCAGTTAATCAAAGTTAGGGCAGTTAACTGAAGTTATTTATGGGCTTTTTCTTTGAGCACTGTGGACCCCCTGGTAAAACAGCTAGTGATCAGAGGCAGGCAATTAATCAAAGTTATTTTATGGGCTTTTTCTCTGAGTGCTGTGGACCCTCTCCCACCTCCCTCCTCCTGCGTTTTCTAACCTCTGCTAACAATGCTATACTATAGAAAAATGCATAAGAGAAATAATTACCATAATAGATCAACATCTGGGCTAAATACTCCTGGAATAAAATCCAATATCCATTTTACTCTGATGCACAAGGTGTGTCCAGAAAGTATCCATCCATGTACTATGAAAAATAGATTTCCTGAAGGAGATACAAGAAACATTGTACACTGGACAACAATGTCTCAGTCCCCTTCAAAGTAGGCACCTTGGGACCTCACACAGTTTTCAACGTCTCTTTCACTGTTCAAAACACTCTGCAAAATCTTTTGTTGGAATTGCCCATAGTATTTTCCTGAATCTCACCAACAGTCTGAAATCTCTTCCCTTTCAAAGGTGATTTTAGTTTTGGGAAAAGTCAGAAGTCACAGGGTGCCAAAGAGGGTGGCTGAGTCACCTGGGTGATTTGATGTTTCACAAAAAAACTGCACCAGACATATTCCATCTCTTAACTAACGGAGAACATTGAGGTAGTACTCCTTATTAATTGTTTGGCCTGGAAGACCGTA
Source organism: Furipterus horrens (assembly GCF_987537825.1). NCBI lineage: Eukaryota > Metazoa > Chordata > Mammalia > Chiroptera > Furipteridae > Furipterus > Furipterus horrens. Next base: position 153,066,974 of record NW_028327172.1, on the reverse strand, counting down.
CACATTATTGACTGTACCTTCTCAATAAAAAAAACAGTTAACATGGTCTTGCTCTTTCTGTGACTTTGCCCAGCCTCTTTGGGTGTGGAGAACCAGGGGATTTCCACTGGGAAGATGGAGCCTTCCTTTCTGGGTAGGCCCCCCACAGCCAATAAGCCAGGAACCACCTTAACAAAAAATCACTAATTCTGCATTTTAGTTCCCTACAGGGGTTGTTTTCTCCTTTCTCAGGTTCTTCTCCTGGTGTAATCAGGTGAAAAGCAAAGAGATTTAGCCAAAAGAAAATTGATTTTGTGTTTTATATCCTCCATATTGAATATGAGCCAGGTGAGCTATTGGGTTTTTTGTTTTGTTTTTACAGAAAAACACATTAAGGAGAGAGAACTGTCATTTTTATTTCCTTGCCAGATAATTGGATTTTAATTTTTTTAATTTTCATTAAAAATCATATTTCCCCCCCCAAACAAATTTAAGGAATTGTGTAAACAATTTTAAAATTATGAAAAAGTAAATCATTTAGCAAAAATAAATAAAACCTCAACCCCAAAATACACAGATTGAGTTAATTTTTATAGAAAAATATCTGTCTATATTTACATCTATAATAGCTTAACAACTAGATTTGGATATATAAATGCCAGAATTCATGCACAGAAAAAAAGACCAGGAGAAATATACTTGACTCTTAATAGAGCTGTACCTCTGAGTGTTATAGAATTATAAGTAACACTATTTTCTTCTCTATTACATTATTTTTATTATTTTTCTGGGTATCACCACCATCATTGCTATTGTTTTGCAATGAGAAAGGATTACTTTTACAGTTGGTAGAATACCTTTAGCAATGAAAAATGTTCAAAATGAAAACTGACTCGTTTTTAGGTTCTATCATCCAGAGAAACCCATTAAAATGATGATAAATAGGCTAAGAACAAAGAAAAACTTCAAACAATGACCCAATCACAATGGTGGCAATATTGAAAATAAACTTTCTAGTGACAGCAAAAAAAAAAAAAAAAATCCATAGACCCACAATTCATCTCCAGTTATGACCTTCTTGAGGAAATCTGGTTCATAGGTAGCAGTTTGAATCAATTCATTAGCTACAAAACAAACTTTGCCACAACACATTTCATGCCAAGATCCTGCGTCAAAATCTCAGACACAGTAGTTTTTGGAATCCCCAAATCAGCTTCTAGTTCTTTCACTGTCAGTAGCCAATCTTTGTTGACTGCAGCCCATACACATTCAACATTCTCAGGTGTTTGCCTTGTTGCAGGCCTTCCAGAATGTGGATCTCTTTCAACATGTTCTGGACCATCTTTGAAGCATTTGTGCCACACTTATTTGCACTGCACTCATTAGATTGTCCCCAAAAGTGATTTGAATAGTTTCTGCAGAGGAATATTCAAGCTTAACACAAAATTTGATACAGGCTCATTGCTCTACTTGCTCAGTCACTTTGAATGCAATGGCCACACAGTACACATGCTCACTCAACAGTGTCTTCCACCCCCACTGACTAGTACAGTGAAGTCATCATTGTTCATGTATGCACATTCCAGTCCACTCTCCTTGGCTGCCAGGTTACACTGATGTCACACAGACTGTCCTTGTTATATTAATAATGGCTGGACTTTTCCCAGACAGACCTCGCATATTTTTTAAGTTGACAAAGACTTCAAAAGGAAGATTTCTGGAGGTTGATTGTACAATATAAAAAAATTAAAACTGTCTATCAGAAAGTAACATTTTCTTAAATACTTCATTTATTTTTAGAGGGAGGGGAAGGGAGAGAGAAAGGGAGGGAGAGAAACATCAACGTGCAAGAGACACATCGATCTGTTGCTTCTCGCATGCCCTAACTGGGGCCCTGGCCCACCACCCAGGCAGGTACCCTGACTGGGAATCGAACCAGTGACCTTTTGGTTCTCAGGCCGACACTCAATCTGCTAAGCCAAACTAGCCAGGGCAAGTTCTTCATATGTTTTTGAGATTAAACCCTTGTTCATGTTTCATTGACAAACATGTTTTCCTGCACAGTTGGTTCCCTTTTCATTTTTCTGCTGTTTTCTTTTGCCATGCAGAAGCTTTTTAGTTTGATGTAGTCTCATTTGTGTATTCTTTCCTTTATATCCCTTGCCCTAGGAGATATATTGGTGAAAATATTGCTGCACCCAATATCTGAAATTTTACTGCCTATGTTTTCCTCCAGAGTTTTTATGGTATCACAACTTATATTTAAGTCTTTTATCCATTTTGAGTTTATTCTGGTGTAAGATGGTGTCATTTCATTTTTTGCATGTACCTGTTCAATTTCCCAACACCATATATTGAAGAGACTATCTTTACTTCATTGTAGGCTCGTGCCCCTTTTGTCAAATATTGATTGACCATAGATAGAGACATGGATTTACTTCTAGGCTCTCTATTTTGCTCCATTGATTTATGTGTCTGTTCTTATGCCAGTACCAGACTGTTTTGATTACAGTGGCCTTATAGTATAGTTTGATATCAGGTATTGAGATCCCTCTAAATTTTTTCTTCTTTCTCAAGACTGCTGAGACTATTCAGGGTCTCAATTTTTGGTTCTATATTAATTTTTGGAATATTTATTCTAGTCCTGTAAAATGCATCATTGGAACCTTGATAGGAATTGTGTTGAATCTATAGATTGCTTTGGGTAGTATGGACATTTTTAATGATGGTAATTCTTCCTATCTATGAACATGGAATATGCTTCCATTTATTTGTATTATCTTCAATTTCTTTCTTCAGTGTTTTATAGTTTTCCAAGTATAGGCCTTTTACGTCCTTGGTTAAATTTATTCCTAGCTATTTTTTTGTTGTTGTTGCTGTAATAAATGGAATTTTTCCCCTTAGTTTCTCTTTCTGCTAATTCATTGTTGGTGTTCAAAAATGCCATTGATTTTTAAAAACTGACTTTGTATCCTGCTACTTTGATGAATCCACTTATTAGGTCGAGTGGTTTTTTTGGTGGAGCCTATAGGGTTTTCTATGTACACAACCATGTTGTCTGTGAATAATGGCCATTTTATTTCCTCCTTTCCAATTTGGATGCCTTTTATTTCTTTCTGTCTGATCGTTGTTGCTAGGCCTTCCAGTACTATGTTGAATAAGAGTGGTGAAACCAGACACCCTTGTATTTACCATTATTTCTCTTAATGTAAGGCACCACGGATGCTATGATGCCCAATATTTTATGTACCAGTAAGAATTTTTTTAATGCTGACAATTACAGTTGTAAGACATTCTGAATTAAATTGCATCTCAATGTCAGAGATGTTAAAATGTGAGAAAATAAGCATCTTAGAATCATTGAAATGCACTGTACTTTCTAATTCTTAAAACACATTTCAGAGTAGGTATAATGATACCATTTTACTTAGTTGAGATGTCTTTGTAAAGTTTCAGTAATAGTAATAATTATAATAATATAATGTATCAATTATTGAGATTTTTTGGCTAGGACTATAATAAACCCTGCATAGCTTTTCATTTAAGCAAACAATGGTGTTCTGTGAGATAACTACTATTTTTAACCCCATTTTGTTAATGAGGAAATTGAGGCACAGAAAAGCTAAGTGATAGCTAATGCAGGACAGAGTTAAAATAAGATCAGACCGAAGTTGAGCTGAATTCCCAGGTTACAGTGTCTCTATTCAAATAAGCTGCTCCTTCATTAATGCGGTGAGTAACAAGAACTAATAAATATTGCACTGTCTCCAGAAGAATACTAAATATTTATTTTGAAGGCATAGGGATAACTTTTAATGTTGGCAATTATGTGAATAATTATATGTTTTGAGATACTGTACTCTAGGTTCCTAAAAATTTCTCTTACTTTCATAGGACTGCTCTACATTTGGTCTCTGCCAATGGCCATGTGTGAGTGGTCACTCTCCTAACGGACCGAAAATGCCAGTTGAACCTCAGTGACAATGAAAACAAGACCACTCTCATTACGGTATGGAGTAGCCAACTATGTCAGCGTGAGATGGATTTGATTTAATTACTTAGAATAAAAATGAATTTATCTCATTTAGCTATAAGTTATTGGTGAAACTTGTGGAATGTTTACTTTGAACTCCTAGCATTTATGATCTATTTCTCAGCATACTACTGACAGGCCCTACAATGCCAGGAGGAGGAGTGTGTGACTATTCTGCTAGAACGTGGTGCTGACCCAAATATAATGGACACTGATGGCAACACTGCTCTCCATTACGCTGCCCTGGGTCACAATACAGAGATAGTAGCAAAGCTGCTTTCACATAATGCAGATATTGAAGCAAGAAACAAGGTATAGATCAACCGAACTTATTTACAAAATATTTGAAATATGTGTTCTTATTTTAGCCCTCCGCATTTTCTTTCTCACATACATATTCTGAATATGATATATCAGGCCCTGTCACCATGAGAACAACTTCAAAGCCAGGTCAGGGAGGGCTGGAGAATGTAGTGTCCATGGAAAGGGCAAAGCTCTGTCTCCAGCTACCCTTCAGCCCAGAAGAAAAAAGTTCCTGTTAGTGCCTGGGACTGGGTGATAGGCTGAGAGCCCGCCTAGGACTGAAGGCCTGCAGGGAGTGAAGTGAAGGTGGGGCTGGCTCCTGTGCAGGCAGGGGCTTAGGAAACGGAGGCTGCTGGGGATAGGTGGGTGGAAGAGACCTAGTACCCAGCATGGGGAGCTGGGTGAGTGCAAGTGAGAAGGGAAGCAGAAGTCCACAGGCCCTGAACATTCCAGAACACCAGAGTTTGGAAGGTTGCAGCAAGAGAGTCAGGCCATATCTTGACATTACCAAAGGCATCCACTTGTGCTCATAGCCACTCTGCCAGCCACGTACCTCCTTGGGATTTTCCACATGAGAGTGGAGCTCCTGTTCAGCCTCGGGTAGCTCCTCAGTGGGGTTGTAGCTGTACACAGGGCGCAGGTGATGGCAAAGCAGTCGACCCAGTTTTTCTCCTGGACACACATTACCTCTCACCACTGCAACCCTTACAGGAACAGCCACGGTTGACACAGGTAGGGTCAATTTTACATTTTGGGTTGGCCAAAAGTGTGTTTCTTGTTTTCCCTATGATTGTTCTAGTAGTGCTTAGGTGTCTTTAATTTCATTCGGAACAATTTTGTTAGATTGTTAAGGACTTAAGGTAGAAGAAGCAGCAGGAGAGAGCCTAGGTGGGGCTCTGCTTTGGTTCCCTAGAAAAGTTATGGGAAAGAAGTGAGCCAAGAAGGGGCTGCTGTTAGCTCACTCAGACGTCAAAGAAAAATGGAGCCTTTGAGACAGGATCAGGGGATAAGCCCGCTGCTCCCCCGGGCCGCGCGTCTCGTGGGGACCCTTAGAGCTTAGGACAAAGTAAAAAAAGGCATGGGCATGCTCTAGAGGGACCTCGCACTGATAGCCTTTGTTCTGGGGGTTTTACCTCTCTTCTGAGAGCCAGAGTCTTAGGGGAGGGTTTCAGCTGAATATTCATCAGCTTTCCAGATGCATTTTTAATATGCTGATGGTGTCATAATGAACATATGGCGGTGGGGTGGGATTATTATTTGGTCTGCTATATTTTACTTTTAGCTTGGTCCTGACTTTTAATGGGGCTTTTGTTATCTCTTCCCCTGACTTCACCTGTCCTTGCGTTTAGCTGCCAAAATGGCACTAATTGGGTCTGTTCTCTATTTCCCAGACCAGGGTGAGTTAAGCTATTAATTGTCTGGTTAGGGAGGACAGGTGTGAATGATTTGCTCTGAAGTGTATTTGGTTAGGGGAGATAAGTTCTTGTGATCCACCAGTTTGATGTCAGTTGCTCACACTGTTTGACCTTGTTCAATTTTCTTGTCTTAGTTTCACCATTCCATTTACCAGGAATTTTCCTAGCTTCTTACTATCCTGCCATATTTTCATTGGAATGTCTACTATAAGTCCTAGGAGGAAGTTAATAATGATTAGAATTGAATAGTGTGTGCATATTCCAAACAATATTATATCTTTCTCCTCAGCATTGTTACTCAAAAATGTGAGTGATTTAGTAGCTTTCTTTGTGCTGAAAATAATTTGTATAAATTAGAGTTAAAACTTTTATTGACGAGCCATTATATTTTTATTCCTGATTTATATTTTGCCCCAAATATAAAATAATTTTAAGGGCAATTAAAATGAAATCAAAACAAAAACATTTTTTTCAAAAAAGTACATATTCATTAGGGTCCCAGGATTGTCAACATAATTGAGAACATAGTTTCATATTGAGCTTTCTAAGAGCTAAAGTAAATATCTATCATCTCATAACAGAAGAAAGGCCATGGACCATTTAGTAGTAAGCAATCAAAGTTCATTTGAAGCCTGTCTCTTTGAATTGAGTCCATTTTTGTAGAAACCCTTTTGGAGCAGGAGTGACTGACGTTGACATCTGGGATCCTGATCCCTTTAGTAGAAGAAAGTCAAGCAAGTGTGTACAATCTGGGAAAACCCTTCGCCTCTGTTGAAAAGCTCTCAAAGCTGTATCCTTGAGACTCTTTAATTTACAATGTTAATGTTTGCTACAGAAAACAATTGACAAATCAGGATTAAGCAAAGTTAAACATTTCTTTAGTCCTGGGCATACAATGCACAGTTTTGTAATATTTCTTAAACATAGGTGATCCTTCTGGATCCTTTTTATGTTGGGACATATACTACAATTTTGGCAAAGTACATATCCTTGAAATATAATTTAAGAAATGCTACTCTAGATATAATCATTTGGCTTATTAATTCAATAAAAATACTAAAAATGTTTGCTGCCATGTTTTGTAGTTTAGAGATACAGAGATTTAAAAAAATAGCCTTCAGCTCTCAAGAAGCTCTTGTTTTAGATGGGGAGCAATAAAATAACACCAGTATACCATGATAGATACTGTGATAGGAACACAGACTCTTGGAACCAGTACTGTACATGTTTGAAGTGAGTTCTGGAGAATGATGTTGCAGTTAATCTACTGAAGAGGGAGAGGAGGGCATTTTAAAGAGAAGGAGTAGCCGGTGACTGCACAGGGGTGAAAAGGAAGGGGCTGCTTTTTATTTACTTTCTGTATTATATGTTTAAGTTTAAAGGACCTTTTATAAGTTTTACAATTCAGTTTGGATATGTGGAATTCTATAAATTAAAAATTGATTTTTGCTGCTTTACAGGATGGCTTCACAACCCCTTTCACTTGCTAAACATGAAGAGAGAGAGCAAATGGTAAGTTTTTTAATAGAGAGATGTGCAAAAGTCAATCAGTTGAAAAGGTACAATTCTTTTTTTTTAATTTTAGTATTGTTCTTGAGTGGTACAATCACTCAAGTCAACAGAAAGCTCTGAATCAAAAGTAGGTTTTTGGGCATTAGAATTGCTAAGGTCCTATCCATGACTCATCAGTATCCATGTTTGACAAGTAAGATTATACTTCAAGTCATTTGAGGGTGGACAGGGAGATAAGCATCATTCTCATAAAGAGCTCCTAGTTCAGAGTTTGAGCAGGCTGGGAAGGGATACTAGTAGTCCAGGCCAGGTCCTGACTTATTAGTTTTCTGCCCTTGGAATGATTAGCTAGAATAATAGAGGAATATTATGTTATCTGATTTAATGAGGTATTATCTATATAAATGAGTTTAGTTGCAAGTTGTATATTAGCTGAGATGCCCTGAAATACAAACCACAAAGAAAGAATAGCTAATAACTAAAACGAATAACATTTGCTAAAACCTGCAATACAGGAATGTTAGAAGCTATGAAAAATCCAGATTGGGATTGGTTTGGGATTCCAAAATAGGTTCAACAAAGAAAGTTCATGAACAGATTTTTCCTTTGCTATATTGTTTCTCTGAGCATCTCTTTTTGGCATATTACCTCATTTAATTAGTCATCCTAACAACCTAGTAAAAGAAGACAGTAAGATTCTTATTTCGTAGAGGAGGATTTTGAGCTGAAGAGAAGTGACTTGTTTGAGAACAAATAGCTGTTGGTTATAGTGCTAGGACTTCTGAGTTCAAGACACTTGCCATTATGTCAATCTAATATTGGGAGAGGTAGAGGCAGAAATAGACAACTAAAAAGTCTTTTCAAAACAAGTCAAATTTTTATTATATCAAGAAACTTCATTTAATACACAAATAATTGACCTTTCACACAATTTTTTGGCTGCTTTTTAAAAAACAAACTCATTTTTTGTTGGCTGTTTTTACTCTAATCTTTCCAGCAAACCTGACAATGATAATGATCCATTGCTTACATCAGATGAAGAAGATTTCAGTGTTAACACCAAGGTAAAGTGTTCTATCATGGAAGTAACTTTCTTGCTCTGAATTTAGTTTTGGGTAGCATTTAGTATTAAAATTTAGTAGCTGTCTACCTATCATTGTTTTACATTAGTAATGGAAAATTGGTCAGAGCAAACAATTGTTATAAAAATGTAATGTGTTGCTTTTTTTAAACTTCAAGTACTAAAAGTGGGGGCTGAAAAAGAGAAAGGGCTGGATAATATATAGTAATGGAAAAGTTATATTGCAGAAAGGTTTCCCACAATAGAGAAGATAGGAAATTTGGTAAAGAATAAGAATTTTTAATGTGACTTTTAAATTATACCAGCATGATTTTTATAATACTCATGCCTAAATGAATTTTTAGTGGATCCAATTAATTATTGTAATAATCATGAAATTTTCTTGGTGTGTCTCAGTTCCAAAACTATATATCCAATAATATATAGGTTTCTTTTTTTCTTCTTAGACTGATTTTATTTTGGTATATTATGTAATTGTTCAGAGAAATTTTTGTCTATTTCTAACTTGGGTTCCACATTTGAACTGAAATAATATTATAAAATGTGTAAATTTATTTATTTCTTTAGTCAGGTTTAAAAAAAATTAGTTTACTTTTTTAATTGTATTTTTTTCCATTGCCATTTAGCCCCTTTATAATCCCTTCCTCCTGCAATCACCACACTGTTATTCATGTCCAAGGGTCCTATTACCTTTTTGCTTGATCCTTCTATCCCCTAAACTCCCCGTCATCCTGCTCTCTATCTATGAGTCTGTCTCTATTTTGCTTATTAGTTCCATTTGGACATTGGATTTCATATATGAGTGAAACCATGTGGTATTGTCTTTCTCTGACTGGCTTACTTTACTTAGCATAATGTTCTCCAAGTCTATCCATGCTGTCACAAAGGGTAAAATTTTTTCTTTTTTCAATAGCTAAGTAGTATTTCATTGTATAAATGTCCCACAGTTGTTTTATCCACTCAGCTACTGCTGGGCACTTGGGTTCCTTTCATATCTTTTCTACCTTTTACAAAAAGTACTCAACATGTTTTCTAATTAATGGAATAAAAGCCAAATGATTAATTATAAATAATGCTGTTTTTCTACAGCATTTACATATGTTTGCTTGTGCATCACAACTGGTGTAGTAAGTAAAAAAATATAAGTTATGTAAACTATTGACTATATACAAATACTAACATATCTAGATGTCATTAAGAATCTATCAGTGAAACTTCCGGCCAAGATGGAGGCTTAGACTGACACACTCTGTCTGCCTCCACAACTAAGAAGGAATACAACTACCTCAAAACCAAAAATAATCAGAAATTCCAGAAAATAAAATTACATGTAAGTCAAACGTTTGAGGTTATAAACCAGTGGTACTTGTCCGGACGGGTAGGAGGGGCAAAACTGGGGTGGAGAGGTCGGGCTGTGATGCTGGCAGCGGCAGCGGAGATAGCAGCGGGACTGCAAGAAACACCAGGGGAGCAGTCCCAGCTGCAGTCTAGACCCATCAGCTCGCGATTCTAATGCTAGGGAAGGCAGACCCCCATTGCCTCGGACTGTGAGGCCCAGAGGGTATGGGGACAGAGGAAGAGGCTCCCAGTCTCTCAGAGCAGAGTAGCGGCAGGAATCCTTCTTGGACCCCTGCCCCCACACAAAGCACCACAGTGTGGTGAAAAAGGTCGTTGGGTTGTGACGAGTGCTCAGGATGCTGCACCCAATAGCGTAGAAGGTGGGACAGCACTGCCCAAGAAGGAAAGTTAAATGAAAACGGTCAGAATGACAGGAATAATGATTGAAATACCTGTCATGAAGCTAACCAAACAGCAAATAAAGGGATTAACTGATGAACAAATAGGAAAACTTTATGAGGCTCAGTTTAGAGCTATATTCATAAGGCAGCTTACAGAATTAACAAAAGATATTGAACACGACAGGGAAGGAATGAAGGCTAGCCCTGCTGAAAAGAATGAAAACACAAATGAGACAAGTGGTGAGGAAATAAAAACCAGAGATCAAATCAACAAATCGGAACATAGGGAAGGAACAGTCAACCAGTGCAGAAAGAGGAAACAAAAAGTGAGGAATACGAGTAGAGGCTCAGAAATCTATGGGAAAGCTATAAGCAAACAAACATTAGAATTATAGGTTTGCCAGAAGGTGAAGAAGAAAAACTAGAAATTGAAAAATTATGTGAAAAAATAATGAAGCAGAACTTCCTAAACTTGGGGAAGGAAATAGACTTACAGGTCTAGGAAGCACAGAGAGTTCCAGAAAAACTGGACCTAGGGAGAACCACTCCAAGACACATTATAATCAAAATGTAAAAAATTAAAGAGAGGATCTTAAAAGCAGCAAGAGAGAAGAAAGGAATTATGTACAAAGGGGTCCCAATTAGTCAGCTGATTTCTCAAAGGAGACCCTACAGGCAAGAAAGAACTGGCAAGAAATATTCAAAGTAATGAAAATCAAAAACCTACAGCCACGAATACTGTATGCAGCGAAACTTTCATTCAGAATAGAAGGGCAGAGAAAGTGCTTCCAGGACAAAGTAAAACTGATGGAGTTCATTAGATCCAAACCACTGTTATATGAGATGTTAAACAGCCTGGTTTAAAAGAAGGAGGATCAAAACTATGAACATTAAAATGAAAACTGTATCACAACAACCAACAACAGAAGCTACGGAATCGAAACAAAGGCAAACTAGGTAGGCAACAAGAGTCAAAAAATAATTATAGGTATGGGGAACATATAGCGGGGAGGTCAGCAGGGAGGGGGAAGGGGGAAAAGGGAGGGAGATGGTACAGGAATTAAGAAGCATAGTAGGAGGGAATGGAGTAGACAGGAAGAGGTTGAGAAGAACTATATGCACAACCAATGGACATGGACTAAAAGGGGGGGACAACTGAAGGGAGGGGGTCACTGGGTGGAGGGGAGCAGAAGGAAAAGAAATTGGGACAACTGTAACAGCATAATCAATAAAACATATTTTTTTAAAAAGAAAAGAATCTATCAGTGAGTTAGCAGTCTTCTCCGACTCCTATGACTGACCAAGTACAAAATATCTTTGTAGATATCTATCTGCAAAGACTGGGGCATAAACACACACACACAAAATGTTACATTTTTCCCTCAGAGAAACACCTCCAGAGCAGCAGAGCTACATGCAACCATGGGTCACACATATGTGCCCAGCCCCTCTGGTTCTTGAGGGTTGCATGGCTCAGGGTCAAGTCTTCACAGCCTACTTTTAGTCCCTGCTCTGGGCTTCCTAATTCCTGCTCTGAAATGGTCCCAGGGCATTTTTAAAACAAAGAGAAAGAAAAATACTGATAACAGCCAGGCCAGAAAAGGTATAGAAAGAAAACCCATTCTCCTGAAGATCATGTAAGGAGTACTGGATAGAAACAAGTACATCTCCAGGCCACCATTTCCTGACTTTTAAGTATGAAAGAAGCATGCCTAGGGACTATGTATATACTTTTAAATAACCTTTCACTGTAACATTTGGTCTTCCAAGTTCTCACCTTTAGAAATGGATGGGAGAATCTGAACCAGAACCCAAGGGACTCCTCATTCAATGCTCTTCCACATTACCTCTCCTTACAGCAATATGCATAAATGGTCGATAAAATCTACTTCCATATGTCATTATTATCCATAAAGCAATAGGACTGTTAACAGCCTAAACCCATAATAAAACTTCACCTGGAATGACATTAGAACTTCCATAAAGATATGCTTTAAACATTTTGCAAATGCATTTAAAACCGTTGCTGCATCCAGAAGGAAAACATCACACACTTCTTAAACTAAAGGTCGTGCCTATTTCTCTAATAATGACGGTGTGGACATTTCTTCTCAGAGGGTCTGCAGTAACAACACACACAGGGCAGCTGACTGTCTTGGAAAAACAATCAAGTACCCTACGATATGAGGAGGGCAGTACGCTTGTCAAGAGAATGGTTTTAATTCAAGGACTTTGAGGAGATTCCTCCCAGAAGAGTTGAAGAGCAAACATCTATTCAGCAGGGGTGGGATACCTCTAGACTGCAGAGATGAACGTGCCCAGTTTAAGGTCAACAGTCCAGCAGTGGAGACCTCAGGTGGGCTCCCTGGGTGGGAGGAGGTTTAAACACCCTACAGCAGGTAGGGGAGGGGCACACGCAACAGCAGGAGGCCAGGAAGGAGGGCGGCACCAGCCAGCCTTTAACACACACACACACCCCGACTCCCTCCTTCCTGGGGGCGGGGCGGGTGCTGCCCTCACACAGGAAGTCAGGAAACCCGGGGGGCAGAGGAACCACAACTTCCAGCCATTTAAGCCCTCTCACCCACATCAGCCCCTGAACGGGCAAAAGCCCCTCTACCCCCAGCCCATTCTAGCGTCCCGACCCCTCAGGCGGCGCTCTCGGCCTCACCTCGCGCGCACCTTGGCACCCCCAACTTGGCACGCCCTCGGAGGACTCAGCTCCGACCCCAGCGCGCCTTTGTGCAGCGCCCCACCAACCTGCCCTTGGTACGCGGGGCTCCACGCCCACCACCTTACCAAATGTCCGGCGGCCTCTTCACCCAGCAAGAGCGCTGCGGAACGCTCAACCAAACCTGAAAACAGCTGCGTCCTGAGGGTCCTCGTAGGCTAGTCTCTGCAAGAGGGTAAGTTCCAAGGCACGTGGGAGCGTGCTGGAGCAGGAGCGGGGTGGCAACTCACGTGACTGTGTGGGGCAGGGCTCAGAGCATGTGACAGGTGGGGTGGGGGTGGGAAATGAGGGAAGGGAGAAATGGAAACAGAAAGTGCTAGGATGGCTGGAATGGAGCCCAGCAAAGACACTGGGGTGGTGGGCTCTACAAGCTCCCGTCCTCGGCCCACTGGCTTTCTGGGAGCTGCTGCTGAGAGGTCAGCTGCTCTCAGGCCCGAAATCAACAGGAGATGTGGAAAAAGATCAGAACAGAGTGCTGGCCAGCTTTTTATACTCAAGGCGGAGGAGACCCCTGGCTTCCAAGGAGCATCTGCTCCTTCCATATTCACCAATACATCTGATAAAGGGTTAATATCCAAAATTTATAAAGAACTTATAAGACTCAACACCAAAAAAAGAGCCCACAAAAAATCCACTTAAAAAATGGGCATAGGATCTTGTCAGAAACACTCAAATAAAACACCTGGACACAGGACTTGAGCAGCAAAGCAAGGCATTTATTCACGGGTCTGCAGAGTCCGGCACACAGCCAGCCAGGGGCATGCGCATGCAAAGTAAACTGGTTTTATACTAATACAATTAACTCCCCTTCTCTAGTGACTAGCTCCCTACCCCTCTCCTTCTGCCTCATTTCTCCATTACTGGTTCATCTGGGTTCACAATCTAATGCGATTAACTACTTAACTAAGGGTGTGATTAATTAGTGGTAATCTGGTTATAGGTCTATCTCCAACTTATTTGCAAAGTTATCTAGCTACATCTTCCCATTTCTGTGTGTTTGGTGATGACAATCTTCCTCCTTTTAATCCCAGAGATATGTGTGAGGAGCTGTGGAATGTCATTTCCTCGCCCCTTTTCCGTGATTCATCTGTTAATTATCCCCTACTGGTTTGAGAGTCACTGGCTTCTTTATCCCTTACAATTTTCCATCTCTTTTGGAAAATTGACTACTCAAACCTCTAATTTGTCCCTTCAAACCTCAGGAAGATTTCTTGATTCTCTGCCTCATAGCAAGGATTTTCTTCAGCCTGCAGAAGAAGGAGATTATTCTGTTGGTAAGTTACTGGCATCTGTTTAGTTAGTGCAGTCTCAATTAATCTCTGAACTAAACCTCTGATGCAGGGAATAATACAACAGCCTAAAGCAGTAAGGACGCCTGCTACTGCTATGAGGGAGACAAGAGCTGATGTGATCATTCCTTTCCAATTGCCAAGACAGTTTTCTAACCATCCTGTTATAGGATTGTTGATGCCTGAGTTTTCTACTAGTTCATTTCTGGGGTAGTCAGTCCCTGTAGAGGCTTAGTGATATAGTCCCATTAGGAGCTATATACCTCCTTTTTCTGCTAGCATCATATCCAGTGCCATCCTATTCTCCCAGGTCATTTGACTGGTGGTATCTAACTGTTGAGCTATTTCTTCTATAACATCCCTGGTATAATTAATAAATCTCTGATTATAATAAATATACTTTACTCAATCAACATTCTTATTAATTGTTGACCACCAAAAGAGGACTGACTCAAACCCTGCCGCTACTTGATTCCTAGCCTTAAATGCATCTGGAACTCCTTTAGGAAGCCCAGTGGCAGTTAACGTCTTTTTTGTCACCATTTTCTAGTCAAAATCCCTCCCATCTCCTTGGGGCCTCGGAAGAACTAAAGCCATTTGTATAATCAAGATACTAGCTACCAGCCATAGCTATGAAAAGGCATCTTAAAAGCTGTCCTCTTCCCCCATCCCCCAACCACAGGCTCTGGCGAATTTTGGGGGACCTTACTCTGTAACAATTCCCTCTCTCAGACTTAAGACCCTTTATAATCTTATAGAGGACAATAGGCAAAGGTATTGTGCTCCTATAGCTGCTTCAAGCTGGACATGGCCATCGTCCAACCTACTCTTGGGTCTAGAAATTCCTAATAGAGTGGGAGTGAGGAGAGGAGGGTGGCCTTCCCACATGGGGAAGGATTTTGTAAAGTCCAGGTCAGTTGGCTCTCCCCAGGCAGTGGCATGTTCAGTTTCCAAGGGCTGACACTGCTGAACAAACTGGCATCCTTGTCCTATTTTGGAGGCAACAGATTTGGCAACAGGATTAAAAGGCATAATTAAAACTATAACCACTAAATGACAACAGTCAGGAATTAATGTTTAATGTCCCATGTTAGGAAAAAAAAATTGATTCCTTTGGCAGAAAGTGTGCAAGGCATGTCACACCTATCCAAAGCCCTTTTGTTCACTAAACTTAGTTTGGGCCGAGGGGAGTATCTTAGGATTTCCCCCCTTCTCAGACTTCTGGGCCCTTTCTGTTCAAGCTATGGGACAGAAAAAGAGAAAATATTTTTAAAGTGAAGCCCACAGACTGCCTTACACTTTACCAACCCAATCACTTAGTTCAGCCAAACCACTGAGTCTCAGGAGGTGGCGATGCAGATGGGCTTCTTAAGTGAGTCCTATACATACAGATAATTACTCAGGTGATGAGATTATAGGTCCTATGCAAACAGAAGGAAAAATACACATCTTAATTCACACAACATAACCCACAAACCAGACTCTGAATCAATAAGACTGTGGAGACATCTAGTCACAGGGCCTTTGCTAGAATGATATTTAACAGTGGCAATTTGACAGGTCCTCCTTGCCTGTAGATTGAACATTTCTGATGACGTTACAAACTTAGTTTTAACTTCTAAATGAAAATAAACTTTTAAAGACAGATACACTAGTTTATAGTCTACCACTGAGCATTGTGATTTTCCTCAAATCATGATTTTTCTCCTTAAGATTACCCTCCTTGTCATTAAAGGGACTGTACTAAGTCCAGTTTTAATTTAGCCTGTTCATTTGCATAAACACAAAAATAGCAGCAATGGATCACATATAATCTTTTAAGCCTGCTTTGCTAGAACTCACACAAAGAACCTTCAGGTTGACCTTCAGTCTGCCCTTCTGGGCTCAGAAGCTGAGCGACACACCTGCCATCTGGCCTTGCCTGTAAAACCCATGCTTTTTACAAGACCCTCAGGTTTTCCACTGTGCCTTAAGGTTCCTCCTGTCCATCTTTCAGGAAAGCAACCTTTGTTCCTTCCCTAAAAAGAGTGCCACAAACCACACAATCAACCAGGGTATCAGGCTTTTTCCTCCTTGGCTTTCATTAGCTTTGAAAGTCAACTCGCATTCCTTAGGGCTTTCTGGTGACAGTCAGAGCCTAGGCATGCTTCCTTCAGGCATGACATTCCAGTCAAATCCTCAGTTGACAAAACCACTAATAGCAACTGGTCTTATTGGTTTTATGGAAAGGAACCTTGTGTCATTTCTTACTTCTTTAGAATGCAAAATACTAGAGGGTTCAGGTAGGAAGAAAAATATAAAGGCATGAAGGAAAATCCTTGTCCTTCAAAATTGCATTTCCATGCATTATACCTTCCATTACTAAAACCATACAATTTATTTTTGAAACCTTTATAAACTTCTAACAAACCTTTTATATTTTCATGCCTTACACTTTCCCTGGTTCCCTTTCTTTCATGTGAAGTTTCAACTTTCCCTGGGAAACCTCAATTTTTCCTTTTAGAGCATAAACAGAGCAATAATTCAAAACACAGATAGCTAGGCCCTCTCTCTCCAGTATGTCCACTGACCTCCTAGAGAGATGTGCTCTTGGCAGAGACATGTTCACTTGCTCAGGCTGGAGCACTCAGCAGCCCTGATTGACCCTTCTTGGGTCCTGGGTGGCAAAAGGAATATTTGCTGACTGGTTTACAGATGACCTTTCCTAGGCCTCATTGGTCAAAAACAGATACAGAGAATTCCACAACAGAACAGATCAAATTACACTTTTATAAAATCAGAACACAAGCAGCTGAGGCTTCATTTTCCCAGGTTTAAAACTTCCATAACTATTTCCTTTTTATCATTATGACTTTCCACAGGCCTTCTGCAACATTCACAAACTTTCTAAATACCCTTTACTTCTTTAGATTTAACCATAACATGCTTCCAATCTTTGTTCTTTTCCACACTGTGAAAGACTATACTCAAACTCAGTATCTGGCAGCTAAAAGTTCCTAGATTTGCATAGATATCTTGCAGCTTTTTCAAGTTCCTGCTTCTCATCTTCTAACGTACACTTTCTGAGCTCTCCTGAGGAGTTTTTCAGTTGTTCTATCTGGCCCAGTCATCTACCTTCTGCAATTTCTTAGAAATATCTGGCCAGCTTCTGTTACAGCAATAACTTTTAAGAGTCCCTGCCCTGCAGCATTCTCTGGATTTAGACTGGAACACTTTCTCATCTGGTCCCTGAGCTTCTGTAGGAATGCTGATGCAGTTTCATCTTTCTTGCTGCATCTCGAATGCCTTGGAGACATTCTGTGCTTGGGGAATAGACTCATTAATTCCCCTGATGATGAAGCTCCTAAGGTCTCTCATCCAAGCCTTATCCTCTAGCCTTTTATTATCCCATTCAGGGTCTATATTGGGAAACTTTTGTTTGGCTGGGATGATTCCCTGACCAGGAGGATGTTCCCTTTCCCATATCCTCATAGTAGCTGGTTTGATCATTACCCTCTCTTCCACACTGAATTCCATCCACGTGTATATGCCGGGTCCAAGGAACTGATCTAATTGTTCTGCCAATCCAAAGGGGTCCTCTACCAAGTGCTTCATATCGTGTGCTCATTAAAGGAGCATTGACATATCTAATTTGTCCTGGGTCCATGGGGCCCTCCCTAAGGGGAAAGATCAGCTGCTCTGAGAGAATGGGAAAGTTCTTCAGGTCTTGCTTACATTGTTCTAATTATTTTCTGAATCTAGAGTAAGTTCCTACCTGTGTGAGTGTCGTGAGCACGGCTACCAGTTGGGCACCTGTTAGGTGTTCCTGGCCTGATTCTTCTGTACTATCTGTCCGCGGTACCTGTGCCCAGTTGGCCGCCAGCTGGCCAGGGTCATAAGGCAGTGGGAGACAGGACAGAGGGTCCCAGGCTTTATTATCTTTTTCTTTTACAGGGAAGAGACCTGTAGACCTGCCAGCAGGTTGTAACCAGCAAAGAGCATATTCCTTCTCTTCCTTAGAAGCTGATGCCTGATCACTCACATATAAGATCAGGGCTTGACAAACCCAAGTTTCATCATACCCAAATCAGGGCCAGAAAACAGATTGCCCCTTATTGGGTTCCTTTGGCCAAAGGAGATAGCAATATTCTACCATTTTCTGTTTTCCCTTATTCTGGGTCCCCAATGCTCTAACATTTTCCCTAATTCTTTAGTTACCCTAGACTTAGAATTTTTATTTCCCATCCTCAGTTGATTCCTGTAGCTGTGGCTGAATCTGGTTGTGACCTCAACACCCCCTTACTGGAGATTTCTTGAACATGAACCCATGAGCTCAACCCTCCATACTGGAAGTTTCTTGTATACAGACCACATATACTCAACCCCCCTTACTGGAGATTTCTTGTATACGGAAACGCCATGAGCTCATTCCCCGTCCCCACCCCCGACCCCCAGAATTGGAGGTTTCTTGTCCATGCCCTGTGTGCCCAGCCCCCCATACTGGAGATTTCTTGCACACAGCCTGAGATTCGCTTCATCTGCCTCTGGCAGTTTCCCTCGTGGGAGAACAGAATTGCAGATTGGGACTCTGCACTCACTTCATATCTTGAGATACATCTCAGCCACACACACACATTCGATCTTCGAGGATGCCCAACCACCAAGGCAGTAATTAACCCAATTTTCTTACCTTGGCCTGTGCATGAGGTTGCCTGGTTACCACAGTGTTTGCTTTTGTTTCCCCTCTGTGTTGGTCTACTGCTGTCCCAACAAGAAGTCTCGTGTCCATTTCCAGACACTGTGAGGTGGGTGGGCCCTGGGTCAAGTGGGCCACCCAAAAGTGGGTAGGATGCATCTCCTTGCCTTGGCTCAGATCCCCTTCCTGTACACAGGTGGAGGATCCCAGGTGAGCCCCAAATTGTGGGAAATGCTCATAGTAAAACACCAGGACACAGGACTTGAGCAGCAAAGCAAGGCATTTATTCACAAGTCTGCAGACTCGGGCACACAGCCAGCCAGGAGCATGTGTGCACAAAGTAGACAAAGTAAACTGGTTTTATACTAATGCGATTAACTTCCCCTCCCTAATGCAATCAGCTCCCCCTCCCCTCTCCTTCTGCTCCATTTCTCCATTACTGGTTAATCTGGGTTCACAATCTAATGCAATTAACTACTTAACTAAGGGTGTGATTAATTAAGGGTAATCTAGTTATAGGTCTATCTCCAACTTATTTGCAAAGTTATCTAGCTACATCTTCCCATTTCTGTGTGTTTGGTGATGACAATCTTTCTTCTTTTGATCCCAGAGATACATATAATGCGCTGTAGAATGTCATTTTCTCCCCCCTTTTCCATGATTCATCTATTAATTATCTCCTACTGATTTGAGAGTCACTGGCTTCTTTATCCCTTGCAATCTGAATAGACATTTCTCAAAAGGAACATACAGATGCCCAACAGACATATGAAAAGATGCTCAACATTTACTAATCATCAGACAAATGCAAATTTAAAACCCTAATGACATTCACCTCAACCATCAGAATGGCCATCATGAATAAATCAATAAACAATAAGTGTTGGCAAGGATGTGGAGAAAAGGGCACCCTTGTGCACTGTTGGTGGACATGTAGATTGGTGCAGCCACTAGGGAAAGCAGTATGGCGTTACCTCAGAAATTTAAAAATGGAACTGCTTATGACCCAACAATTCCACTCCTGGAAATTTATCTGAAGAAACCTGAAACACTAATTTGAAAGAATATATACACCCCTATGTTCATTGCAGTGTTATTTACAACAGCCAAAACTTGGAAACAGCCCAAATGCTTGTCAGTAGATGCATAAATATAAAAATGGTGGTACATTTACAGACTGGAATGCTACCTGGCCATTTAAAAGAAGGAAATCTTACCTTTTGTGATAGCATGAATGATCCTGGAGAACATTATGATAAGTGCAATAAACCAGTCAGTGGATGCTCTAAAGATCTGCTGTTTGTCTTTGTTTTTTAACAGTTTGATGTATGTAGGAGCAGTTTTCTTTGTGTGTATCCTGTTTCAAGTCCACTCAGATTCCTGAATCCATGGGTTACCATCGTTAATCACTTGAAGAAATTTCTCAACCATTATTTCTTCAAATATTTCCTATGTTCCACTCTCTGCTTTCCTTCTGGGACTCTGATTACATGTACAATGTTAAGCCATTATTGTTATCCCCAAAGAACTCAGATTCTCTTTCTTTTTTAACCATCTTTTCCCCTTTTTTTTAGTTTTATTTGGGTAATTTTCATCAACTTGTCTACAAACTCACTGATTTTTTTCCCTCTGCTGTGTCCTATCTGCTAAATTCATTGAATGATTCTTATATCCATTATGTTTTTATTTCTAACATTTCTATTTGTTTTATTTTATACCAACTCTCTGAAGATTGTGTCCATCTGTTTATGCAGTGTCCATCTTTTACCCACTATGTCTTTTAACATATTTATTATAGTTAGCTTAAAGTCCTTCTATGACAAGCCCAGCATCTGGGCCTCAGTTTGCTTTTATTGACTTTTTTTCAACAATAACTCATATTTTCTTGTTTCTTTGAATGTGTCATAATTCTTAATATTATATCTGACATTATATATAAAAGAAAAATGAAGAGGGAGATAAATAATATTTACTTTCAGAAAAGTATATTCTGATTTTTCATTCAGATCCCTAGTCTTACAATACCAAAGCTGGCAAGGATGTGGAACTATAATAACTCACATGCAGAATGAGTGCTTAAATCAGTACAATGACTTTTGGAGGATGATTTAAAATTATGTGATAATGCTCAAGATATGTCTACTCTATGACTCAGAAATTACACTTTTGGCTATCTCCTAGATATAGGTACAATAATAATCATAGCAGTATTGTTCACACAATTACCCAAACTGGAAATGACCCAAATGTCATCATTGGCACAAAGGATAAACTGTAGTACTTTTATAAAGTAGAATCTTATACAGCAATGAAATTGTATTAATATAACTGCATACAATATAGATGCATGTTACAAACAAATTTTAAAAGCATGACAAAATATATTATTCCACTTTAAAAATTAAAAAACTAGCAACATAAAACATATTACTTTCAGACTCAGGCATATATGGTGAAAATATAAACAAAACCAGGAAATGATTAGCATAAACGTTGGGATAAATAGTGACCTCTAATGGAGAGGCTGGTTTGGAAGTAGGAAGGACTGTATATATGGGTGGCTGCTTTGTAAGAAAATTTTTGTCTGGTGACCTATATGATGATTGCATTGGCATATGGATTTTAAAAATTATTTGTTAAGCTATACATATACACTCTATATGTAATATTTCTGTGTGTGTATGTGTGAGAGAGAGAGAATGAGAGAGACGGAATTTTAGTTTGATTTATGTAGTCTTAGAATTGTTCACTGAAGCAGGCACTGGTCAGAAACAACAAAATTTTTGCTTAAAATTTTTAAATTTTTATGTCTTAAAAAAGTGGAGTGAAGATGAGAAAATAAGCATTCAATTACAAGAAGTCATTATTGCACAGTTCAGAGATAGATATTGAAATGCTAAAGAACTGCTGAGTTGAAGCAAATCCATTTCATCTAGTGGCATCCTTGCCACTCTTGATCTGTGCTGAATTTTTGTAAGTTCATAGTGACTCCTAAAAAAACTCTGTTTTCTTCTAGAAGTAGGTGAGATCAGAACAGAATAGTTCTGTATTTTCCAACTGAAGGCTTTCTCACTATGCAAGAAGTGAATAACTCACATCTGCTCACTCAGAGTTTTGCTATGTACTTTGAAGGTATAAATTTTCAAAGTACAGTACCAGAAAGGGATAACAATGTAACTTTGAGTTATCTTCGTAGAAGTTAGAAGGTACACATTGTTAACTCAGGGCCTCAGAGCTGTTGCAGGAATACTTTGTTCTTGGTTTTGTCCTTCAGAGTAAAAAAGACAAGCTATAATTTTGTAACTATGTATTAAAAAATCCCTGACTTTAAATGGTACTAACAGTTTGTTGTGAAAATTTTAACTCCCCTCTAAACAAACAAAAATAAAACTTAAATTACATACTGTACATACATGCACAAAAACACCCATCAGAACAATTTCCTATAACTGCATAAGTGTGGCTTCACATTCTCAGAAAGAAAAAATGACCTCTGTGTTCTGTATGAGAACAATTACATTGAGTATTCAACTAAGAGGAAGTTAAGGAACTAAAAAAAACCTTTCAAGGGAGAATGAATAGCTAAGAAAGTTAATGAAAGAAGTAAATATATGCATTCAGATCATGACATTGCTAATTTGGAACAAGCTGTCTTCAAATGTTTAAAACAATCATCCTGAAGAAAATTACATTAAATCACAGTAACATGGTTAAATTAGAGTAAAAGGGTGATATTTGGCAGGAGCTAAATTATTTATTATTTTATTTAAAGGCAGATTTTGAAAAATCCTTCCAGGATTAACTATGGTCTGAAAATGACATTTTAGGATTGAATGACTTTCCCAAAGGTTTTTGTGTGGTTGACCCTTATTGGTTTAGAGAATGACATTGAGTTAAACTCTCTTTGCTCTGCTGAAGAATTTCTGCCCCTTCTCTGCAGTCTGCAGGCCCATTCTAACAGGTGGGCATCTCCAGTTCCCCTGTGCACTCCTGCACCTAGAGAAGCAAAGGAAATCAAGATAACTCAAAAGGAAGTACCCTAAGGTAAGCTTCATACTTTTATGTCCTATAGTGTGCAGAACTCTAGGTTAAGAGATGGGAGATCTGGATCCTAGACACTGTATACTTTAGAGCAAGACACTCAACTTTGTAGATCTGTTTTTTTCATCTGTAAGCTAGGAAAATATCACCAAAATTACAAAACTTAAGTTGTCCTACTTTGGGCACATCACAATGTCAGGGCAGCCTTGCTCTGGGAAATCACCCAAGACCAGCGTGGGATTAGGCAATGGGTTTATTGAGGAAAAAGGGGGGGAAGGAGAAAGGCAGCTCCTGGACCAACTCAAGGGCCTGTAGGAGCAAGGGGAATTGGGAATGGGGATTGGGGACTGGGGACTCGCAGCCCTCCTCGTGGGCCCGTAGGAGGACCCCCTGCACTTCTGCAGGCACCTTTTTTTTCTTGTCAACCACACATTTTGGTGAGGGTGAGTTTGCTTATCAACATATTCAGTAGATCATTTACATCTGATTGATCGCTCCCCCCACCCCCACCCCCAACACACACACACACACACACACAAGATTAGTTAACATGTCGGGCTAGGTTCATTACCATTTCCCCTGGGAATGGTTTCAGTCTATCAATTTATCTTTTAGGAACTGCTAAATCCATCAGCTTATTTTTGGGAATGGCTGAGTCTAGGGCCAGTTTGATTAGCATATACCAAAAGTCCAGGTGTGCATTCTAGCTGCCTCCATGTTCTGACATTTCCAGTCTTTTGTTTGTAATAAAAAGAATGATGCTGAGGTCCAGGGTCACGGATGGAGGGTTTAGGGGAAAAGGGCATCGCAGTTATTCTTACTACTTCATGCTGACATATGGGCGTAGTTATGTTACAGAAACGGGGGTGTCCAAAGACCCCAGAGTTTGCAGCTGGGGGATGGGGAGAAGGAAGCAGCTTTTAGGATGCCTTCACATGCCTGAGTCTAGGGGCTAGTGTCTTTGTTAGGTAAATGGCTTGAATGCCTCCAAGGCCTCAAGGAGATTGGAGGGGGCTTGGACTGTGGGATAGTATGGAAAAAGCACACACAGCCTGCGTGAGGTTCTATGAATGGTCAGAACTGGTTGCTGCACCCAGTTTGTCACAGGACGCAGTCAGAGATTTAAAAATAAGCAGCAGACATTTTAAGGAGGCTGACCATGTGGATTTAACAGGGGACACTGACCATGTGTATTTGAAAAGTTCTCCATGCATATTATAAAGAACTGACCATGTGGTTTTGGAAAGGAAAGACTGGGAATTCATGTGGTTTTGGATTAAAAGCTGATGGACACCACAACACAGAAAGGCCTTCCCAATCAGAATTGAATGATTGGCAGCTACTGGTAAAGCTGAACTGTGTTTAGAAAGTAAGGAAACGATATCTCTCACTTTTCTAAAACTAGCCTGGTTTTGTAGGGGGAGGCAAGGATATGTGTTTATGGGTATTTTAAAGAACATATGACTTAACGGCAGAAATCCTCAAATAATCTAAATCTATATAACTGTTAAATAAACAATTCTTTTCTCTTTTCACTAAACTCTGGTATTAAGAGTTGTAATTCTGGCCGCAGGCAATTGGGCCCCTTACAAAACAACCCGTGGGTTCTGTTTCAATTGAAGGAGCCCAGGGGTTCTATAGTAGTTAGAGTGTACATTACCCTCCGTGTGTTATATTTCTGGTGTTTCTTGTGCTGGCAGGGGTTGGAACCAGGGAGTGGACAGGAACGTGATGGTGTGAGCTGTCTGTGCCATAGCTGTAGCTGACAAGGAGTCAGGGTCCTAGAATGAGAGCTAAAAGTAGTGTTAGCAAAGGTGTAAGAAGGGGTTGTGGGGCTTTTACTACCGTTCAAGTGATGTATGTCTCAGCCTGGTGAATAGGCTGGTAGCGGTAATCTCTCAGCATTATGGTTAAATGTGTTACCTGTGCCGTAGCTGCATTGACCGCACTATGGATAAAATAGTATAATTAATAATGATGCTGTGTGGTGGATTCAGGATTTGATTCCCATCAGCTTCAGAAAGAATGCATTGTCCACAGGATGGGACAGTCTATGGTTTGGCCAGCTGGTGGTCAGGGCCTTGAGTCTTTCAGATCTTTAGTAAGACTGACTCCCCTGGCTGGAATGGGTCACGCGCATAGACAGACCTGCAATGAGCAAACTTGTGCAAAATTGTTAATTTATACCACAACTCACAAACCAGTCACTGGGTCTATGCGACTGTCCTGGGAAGACATTTAGTTCAAAGCCTTCTTTTTGGAATGACATTTAACAGCTGCAATTTGAAAGGTTTTTTTTTTTTTTTTTTTTTTTGCCTGTATATTGAGCATCATCTCTGATGTCACAAACCCAGTTTTAACTTCCTAATGAAAATAAACTTTGGAGACAGCTGCACTATAGTCCACCAGTGAGCATTGTGATTTTCCTTAAATGGCGATATTTCTCCTTACGATCGCCCTCATTGTCATTAAAGGGACTGTATTAAGTCCAGCTTTAATTTAGCCTGTTCATTTGCATGAACACAACAAGAGCAGCCATTGATCACATATGATCTTTAAGTTCACTTTGCAGGAACTTACACAAGGAACCTTCAGATTGACTCTTTAATCCGCCTTTCAGGGCATAGAAGCTGAGCCACACACCAGCCACCTGGCCTTGCCTGTAAACACCTGCTTCTTTCAAGTCTGTGAGGTTTTGCATTGTGCTTTAAGGTTTTTTTTAGCCATCTTTCAGGAAAGCAACCTTCATTCCTTCCCATGAAAGATTGCCACAAATATCACAACCCACCAAGGTACCAGGCTTTTTTCTCATGGACTTTCATAAGCTTTGAAAGTCAATCCCCATTCCTTGGGGTTTTCTGGTAATGACCAGAGTCCAGGCATGCCTCCTTCAGGCATGACATTCCAGTTGAAGCCTCCATTGACAAAACCCCTGTTAACATCCAGTCTTATTAGTTTCATACAAAGAAACATGGAGTCATCACTCACTCCCTCAGAAAGCCAAATTCTGGAGAGATCAGGTAGGGAGAAAAATGTAAATGAGGAAGGAAAATTCTTGTCCTAATACTCACTAAAATTTTATCTCTGTGCCCTATACTTTCCATTACTAAAACCATCTAACAAAACTTTTCACAAACCTTCATTTCCATGCCTTACATTCTCCCTCGTTCACTTTCCTACATAGTGTGAAGCTTTAACTCTCCCTGGGAAACCTTCATTTCCTTTCCAGAGCAGAAACAGAAGATTAGAAAATAAGCAGCTGAGGTTTCTTTTTCTTCAGGTTCAAACTATCACACCCTTTTTCATTTGTATTTACAACTTTCCACAGACCTTCTGCAATATTCACACACTTTCCAAAATACCTTTTACTTCTTTAGATTTAACCATAACATGTTTCCAATCCTTGTTTTTTTCCATACTTTGAAAGACTATACTCAAGCTCATTATCTAGCAGCTAGAAGTTCCTAGATTTGCAGAGATATTCTACAGCTTTAAACAAACTTCTGCTTCTCCTCCTCTCTCTACTGTACATTTTTTGAGTTTTTCTGGAGTTTTTTTAATTGTTTTATCTGGCCCATTTATTTACCGTTTGCAATTTCCCACAAACTTCTGGCCAACTTCTATTACAAAAGTGACTTAAGAGTTCCTGCCTTACAATGGCCCCCTCACTCCTGCCCTGCTCTCTCAGGGCAGGGGCTGGAGAGAAAGGCTGCAGCTGAAAAACGGCTGGAGTTTAAAAGTGTCACTTCTTTTTTCTTTTTTAATTTACATAGACTTTTTATGACTTACATGCTTAGCTGCTTTGTAATATATGCAATCTGCAACATTACGTTTTAAAATAATTATTAGAATTATAAATAATTAGAATTTTGTAGACTTTTGGAGATTTTTGTAACATTTTTTATTTGACAAAGCTTTCCAAGTATTTTAAAATGTGTTAAGCCTGATTGGTCTAGAGTTTTCTTCTTTTTGGTAAGAAGAAAATAATAAATCCTTGAGCTATTTCAAGGGCCCTTTGAAATACCTCAAAGTTATAGAAAAAAAGTGTTTTAAATTTTAAATTCTGGAAATATTGTCAAACATTTGATTTAAGGAATATATATTATGACATGATATTGACTATTTAAAGTGATAATAAAAAGTATATAACATTAATAGGCTGATAAAAATTCAGTTCTTAGCATTGAGAGATATGAATTTTTGAATATTAGTTAAGTATTTGAGTAATATACCACAATACATAATTATTTTACTAAACAGAACCTTAGCTTTTAGGCAAATATAAGAAAGACTTTTTACAGCTTTTCTGTCAAGGCTTGGGTTAGGCAGGCAATGAATAGTGTCACCTCCTGCTAGGTGATTAGGTGGCTTCTTCGCTGGAAAACACAGCAACTACTTTGTAAAGAAGATAGAAATGGGGGTGGTCAGGGGAGCTTTTCGACGCAGAGGAAAGGTAGGTGGAGGTCAATTGGAGGAGAATAGGTTGGAGAGGGGAGCAGGAGGAGCAAAGGGATGGTCTGCTGTGAAGAATTTTTAAAAAGCCTCTGTGTATGGAACTTTGGGCCATTTGCCGTTATGCCTGAGATAACTGTTGAGAGCAGTAAGAATTTGGAGGTCAGGTAACAGTGGAGAGAGAAATTAGCTTTTTTAGTAAGAATGATATGCTCCACTGAGAGTAAGGACCCAGAGGGTGAGCCTGAGATGAAATGAATCAGGAGGGTTAAGGGTGTCCCCACTTAAGCCGCTGATTCTGTGCGGCACAAAGGCCTCGAGCAAACTGTCCAGGGGAAGGGCATTCCCAGCCACCTTTGGAAGTCCAACCGAGCTCAGAGGCTCAAGGGCGCAAAGGCTCGAAATGAACATGCCAACAGGGTGCAAGTCCAACGAGGTGAGGTGCAAGGCCCCAAAGAAGACCAACCTAAGCCTAGGATTTTCGAGCAGAGCCACAATAGGCTCAGAAACGAGACAGCCAACCTGACAAGAGACTCACCCAATGAGACGAAACTCGACTAGTTAGTGTCCGGTGTGGATGGAGGGCAGGCCATGGCAAAGGGTCCAGAGGTGGAGGTCAGGGGACAGGCAGATCTCTGAGCAAGGTATGGGAGGAGGGGTGAGAGGGTTCCAACAGACGGGTCTGGGGGCAAGCCTGGGACATGCTGCCGCAGCCCACTGCTCCCCTGCCTACAAGCTGCTGTTGACCGCTCTCAGAGCCCCTCCCGGGTTTCGGCACCAAAATGTCAGGGCAGCCTTGCTCTGGGAAATCACCCAAGACTAGTGTGGGATTAGGCAATGGGTTTATTGAGGAAAAAGGGGGGGGGGTAGGAGAGAGGCAGCTCCTGGACCAACTCAAGGGCCTGTAGGAACAAGGGGAATTGGGAATGGGGATTGGGGACTGGGGACTCACAGCCCTCCTTGTGGGCCCGTAGAAGGACCCCCTGCACTTCTGCAGGCACCTTTTTTTTCTTGTCAACCACACATTTTGGTGAGGGTGAGTTTGCTTATCAACATATTCAGTAGATCATTTACATCTGATTGCTTGCAGCCCCCTCACCTGGTCCCCACACACACAAGATTAGTTAACATGTCGGGCTAGGTTCATTACCATTTCCCCTGGGAATGGTTTCAGTCCATCAACACATCTTTTGGGAACTGCTAAGTCCATCAGCATATCTTTGGGAATGGCTAAGTCCAGGGCCAGGTTTATTAGCATATACCAAAAGTCCAGGTGTGCATTCTAGCTGCCTCCATGTTCTGACACACAAGAAGGCAGGTTTTTTGGAAAAGACAATAATGGTGGGAAAAACAAGGCCACAGGAGAAGAGGCAAATGAACTATGGGATGGATTGACTGCATAAAAGAAGCCACAGGCATGCATCTACAGGAACAGAGCAGAGCTGTTGAGGACAGCACACTGGACATTGGACATCATTCAGTCAAAAGATTGCCAGGAATTGCAGCTGACTCAACAGCACGTAGCACACACAAAAGCTAGGAATAAAATTACTTATCTTGCTTACTCATTAGGTTGTTAAAAGGATCAAATAATGTGTTGTGAAAATACAAAGTAAATTATAGCATCATTATTACTGCACTCTAGAACAACTTCATAATGCTTGCTCTCCCCACTTTCCCAGCGTCTTTTGCCCCAACCCAGCCATGGCCTTGCTGATTTCCAGGCCCTATTGTGGAACCAGTGATAAGAAGGCAGCAGTAGTGGCATGGACAATGGGAGATGAAGAAGCTGAAGAGCAGTACAAATAGTTCAGTTGCTCCAGATTACCAGCTATATGTATTCTCTGTTAAATTCATAGCTGGGAAGAAAATTTCTGACAATTATTGTGCAATAACAGAAATGTTTCTGAACAATTTTTTTCTAGCTGAGTTATATCATTCTGATCTCTAAAATTTCGATTTAGGATTGGTATGAAGGAGGGCTCATCCTCTGAAGAAATCACCTTTACTGGAAGGAGCTCCATCCACATTGTTGAATTATGAAATGAGTTAAGTACAGTGGAATTTCCTTTACCAAGTATTGCTTGAGATATGCAGGACTGTACACGTTTCACAATGATAACATTGTACAAAATATACATCTTTTAATAGGGTGAGGAAAAGAATGTGTAGCGACCGTATTTTCTAGACTTTTCTAGGGCTGAACACAGCTTTATATTGATATTGCAGGTGCATGATTTATATAGGCCTGAACACATAATCACTTTACAATGAAAATTTCCCACTTTTATGAGAGTTCACAGGCCAAGAAAGGAATTCTTGAAGTTACGGAATGTTAATTTGGGCGGAGGCATCAGCAAAGTTGGAAACCAACCAGACTAAACTGCGTTACTTCCAATTTCTCAACAACAGTGCCATTGGCATTTGAGCTGTATACTTCATTAATCTGGGAGATTATTCTGTGCATTGTGTGATATTTAGCAGCATCTGTGGCTTCTACTCACTAGATTCCAGTAGCACTCTCCCTTTTGTGACAACAAAAAATGTCTTCAGACCTAGCCAAATATCCCCTGGGGGGCAAAATCAATCCCAGTTGAAAAATCACTGCACTAAAATCATTAAGTTAATTTGCTGCACAAAAATATTTTTTCTGCTTCTAGATATTTGCTCTTATGAAGGACATGCTTTTCAAATAATCAACAAATTTTAGTTCTCACTAATTTTACAAACAATTATTTTGTGGCTTTGCAATTTACAAACTACTTCTCCATGCAATATTATGTAAGTGAAAAAAGGAAAGGTATTAATATTTATTATTTACTCTATGCTGTCTTCTAAAAGACTTACTTCAAATACATCCTTCTAGTTAAGTCTCAGCATATCTCTGCTTGAGAATTATCTTCCTTCATTTCAAAGATGAAGAAACAGAGATTTTAATTATCTTTCCCAAGAAATGTAGATGATCTTCTGACTTCGCCTTTTACTGCTTTTTGTCTCACATCACTGCTCTCAGTGAGACACTGATTATTTATACTTGAAGGTGAAAATAACAATTATAATCTATGTATCAGAATTAATCTATCTCTTGAGGGCCCAGGTCAGTTTTTATACTTTTACATTTTAGAATTTGAGAGGCTGGCCCCAAATCACCAAGTTGCAGGCGTGTATCATCATTAAAAGGAAATTCAATTCAGTGTCCTGCAACAAGCCAGCTAAAATATCCAAATCAATTCATACTCTCTCTGGGTTATTAAGTTCCATTACTCTTCCATCTGACTGATGTGTAACATATGGCAGTGGGGTAGCAGAGTAGCCAGAGTAGCAGATGTTACTGGGGATTTGGAGTAATGGAGCAGGTTTTCACTGCAGCCACATAAACAATTTGAAATTAGATATTAGATGCCCCTTTTCATAAGTCCCTCTGCCACTGCATCTCCAGAATGCACCCCATTTTTTTCCAGCCATCTTTTCCCCAGGCTCCAACCTCTCATCACACAGCTTAACTAGCCTTCTCCCTCACATATCCCCTCTTATTCCCTGCTCCTCTAAATCCCTTCACCTTTATCTCTCCTGGGAATTTAATTCCCTGCATTTACAGGGCAGAGCAATTAGCTCTCCACTCCCTCCTCAAATTGAGGTTCACCTCTGCATATTTGAAAATACATTTGTCATTTTGCTAAACAAAAGGCATCTCCTCAGGAGCTCAGCCCTGTGCAACACTGAATAACTGTCAGGCTTTGCAATTTCTGTTTTTGTTTAGTTCCTACCCCACCTTTGGTTTCCTCCTTCCAGCTCTGTAAGTGGAAGACTTCAACACAGACATTTATTTTCCCATTGATAAGAATTATCTAGCCACAACCCATGCACATCTTGAAAGGAAGCATTGGTTAGTCAGTTTTTAATTTTTTAATAGTTTGTTCTGAAATATAAAACAGACTGAAAAGTGCAAATTCAAAGTGTACATCTCTATGAATTTTTATAAACTGAACACACCTGTGTAACCAGTATCCAGAACAAGAAAGAACATTACAAGCATTCCAGAAGCCTCTTTGTTCCCTCTACCAATTACTGTAATATTTTCTAATGACAGAGTTTGCTCTAACAAGAGCAATGCAGTGAGTAAGTTTTTATTACTGCTTTGCATTCAATCACAAGGCACGCACAATCTCTTGTATTATTTGTACACATACCATGGAAAATGTAGTGATTATGTTAATGTGTGGTTTAGGGATTTGAGAGGTGAGAGAAACCTGCCAGGTCCTGTTCCTGGGACTTCCCAGAGCCCAGTGGCCTTTCCTAGGTGGGGTTCTCTCCTAGTCACCCAAGAGTGACAAGTGATTATAGCTCTCCCAGCAGAGCTCACACTACCTGCATATGAAACTGGCCACTTTACACTGTAACTGTCTCAACACACAGGAGACACCAGACTGGTAGAATTCTCTCTCCCATTGGATCTTATTCCTGGCAGCACATTTCAACTATTTGTAAAACTATAATTTTTTTAAAAAAGCTCATGCCCATCCTAAACCATTGGCCTTAGAATCTCTTGAGGGTTACCCAGCACTGATAGTCCTTAAGTTTTAGGTATTTCTAAAGAGCATTGTGACTTTCAACCTTTTCTGGCAACTCCCTTCCATTTCAATTGTAAGCATATCAGCAACTTTAATTACATTCTCAAGGTGACTGAAAATTTAGCCCAAACTTGATTGTCTCACTACCTTTTAAACATAGAGTAGGACATTGTTTTTTCCAACAAAGGGACTATCCTTCAGTTGTCATAAACTGGCAAAAAACCTCTATTATCTCCCAGTTTCCTTCTGTTGAGCACTGGGCAGGAGAGGTGAGATCACCTGGGATCCTTGCAACGAAGATGCGATCACTAAAGTTCACTTCCAGTGGAAGGCAAACCTTCTTCAGCACTGATTTCAGTACATGTGGGCTTCCTTAACAGAGCCACATAAACAAGTGCTGTCCTGTCTCTGAAGACAGTTTTACTATCAACAATCATCCGTCACTCACCAGCTGTGTTTTGGTAGCTTGTGCATTGCATCTTTTGCCTCTGTGATGTGAGGGGGAGAGCGAAGTGAGAAGGCTGGGACTGCTCATGGTGGCTGACAGGAAAAGAGGGTATCCCAGAAGTTAGGTTCAGAATGAGTCTGGAGAGAGGTGAAGGTATTGGCAGGTCTGTGGAGGACTTTTCTTGTAATAAAAATCAACCCCTCTCTCCTTTCATGTCATCATGTGCCCATTTTCTCTGGATTTCTCTACCATTAGGAAGTGCTGTATTCCAAGAGATCTTCCTTGGAACTGCATCTTGCCTTCAGCACCTGAATGAGGCAGTATCTAAAAGATGGGCAGCACCTTGGGAGGCGGCAACATGTCACCTGGCTTGAGCCTTCTACACAGATATGGAATTAGCTCTAAATATATCTGACCCTTATAATAATACCCTTCTCACAATTTTCAAATAAAATAATGAGAAATTCCACCTTTTCTTTCTGCCCCTTCTCTTCATGCTATTTTAACACCCCCCCCACACCTCCTTTTAGTTGCTCTTGAAGTTCCTTTTAACCTAACACTTTCCTGTTTTAAAGGCGAGGATAATGGATGTTATACTAGATAATTTACTTCCAAGAGATGTCTTTGCTGAAAGAAAAAGTAACCTTTTGAAACCAGGTCAAAGGCAAACCATTCTCAAGGCATCTTTCCATAGTAAAATCACGGGGGAACCACCAACATTGATGGCAGACTAGACTGACAGGACTGGCTGAATTAATAATAATCATAGCCTTCATCATTGAGGATCTACTCTTCAACAGACACTGTATATTCATCACATTATATAATATTATCAACCTTTAAAGGCAGGTATAACTCATCTCATTTTACAAATGAAGCAATTGAGGATCAGAAATTCAAATGGCTTGCCAAGGATCACAAAGATAATAAATGAGTGAAGCTTTGAACAAGATCTTTCATAAACAAAGTTGATCTAATGCTTCTCAGGTACCTAGTGCTCTCCGGCCAATACTATATTCCTAAGTCTCTCTAATTACAGCTCAGGCCAGTTCTCCTTTAAGGTCTCATATGAAGAGAGGTACCTGTTGCTCTTCTCCCAGGGCCCTGTCTTTTTTTAGGAGATAGCCACCCTAAGTATGTGATGAGTTCGTCTTTGGCTTTTCCTGGATACCTTTACTCTATGAGAGATGTCCAAAAGCAATGCCTTACCCAAGATTGATGCTGATGGTTGGGCTTATAGACACACCGAAGAGAGAAAGATACATGGGGTGCTTTTAGAGGTTTCCTGAATGGATCATCAAGAGCCTTTGCTTGGCAAGCAAGGGAAACTCAAACTCAACCTGGCTTCAGGGAAAAGAATATATACTAGCAAAACATGAGAAACATCAGAGAGAGAATGATGACTACAAAGCTTTGTGGAAGTTAGAATACAACACTTTAAATGAATTACAGTTATATCTCACAACAGAGTTAAATCTCCAAAACATAACACTTAATAAAAATGTCAAGGTGGAGGCCTAGACAGACATACTAAGAAGGAATACAACTATCTCAAAACTAGAGACAACCAGAAGTTCCAGAAAATCAAGCTACATGGAAGTCCAACAAACAAAGATATAAAGAAGAAATACTCATCCAGACAGGTAGGAGGGGTGGAGCCGGGGCGGAGAGGACGTGATGTGGTGGCGGTAGCGGCAGTGGCAGGCTGGCGGAAAGTGGAGTTACACGTTTTAAAAAGTTGGGAGGGACACCTGGGGAGCATTCCCAGCTCCTGACCAGACCCCACAGATCACTGCCCAATGCCAGGGAAAATCATGCCTCATTGCTTCTAACTATGCAAACCAGTGGGGGTTGGGGCAGAGGAAGAAACTGCCAGTCTCTCAGCAGAGTCCGCTTGTTTAACGGGCCCCAATGGTCCTAGAATGTCCGCAGACCCAATCTCTCTGGGAATGACAGGCAGGGCAACAGCTAGAGAGGCACCAGTCCCATACAAAAGTGGGAGAAGTGCCTGGAAAAGGGGCAAGTGCTGAGCAAGTGGCATTGTTCCCTCACTGACCCCTCCTCCACATACAGCACCACAACGTGGTGAAATGGGTTGCCCTGTATTGATGAATACCTAAGGCTCCGCCCCCTATAACATAAGAGGTGCGACAGCCCTTGCCCAAATCAGAGGCAAACACAGAAAGAAGAGGGGACAGAGAAGTACGACCCAGAAGCGGGGGCAGATCAAGGTCCCAGTAGCACAACTAAGCAATGAGCAGATAGCATGCCTAATGGACGAGGAGATAGACAACTTAACAGAGGCACAGTTTAAGGCATTGGTGATTAGGATGCTCAAAACTCTGACAACATTAAAGATTAAACAGGACGGGGAAAGAATGAAGGCTATCCTGGCTGAAATGAAGGAAAATCCATATGAAACAAGTGGCGAAGGAAAGGAAACCAGGATTCAAATCAACAAATTGGAACATAATGCAGGAACAGTCAACCAGTACAGAAGGAGGAAATAAGATTTAAAAAAATGAGAGGCTTAGAAACCTCTGGGACAGCTATAAACATGCCAACATCCGAATCATAGGGTTCCCAGAAGGTGAAGAGGGAGAGCAAGAAATTGAAAAATTATGTGAAAAAGGAATGAAGGAAAACTTCCCTAATTTGGGGAAGGAAATGAACATATGGGTCCAGGAAGCACTAAGAGTCACAAACAAACTAGGCCCAGGGAGAACCACACCAAGACACATCATAATCAAAATGCCAAAGATTAAGGATAAAGAGACAATCTTAAAAGCAGCAAGAGAGAAGAGGAGAATTACTTACAAAGGAGTACCTATAAGACTGTCAGCTGATTTCTCAAAAGAAACTATGCAAGCAAGAAGGGACTGGCAGGAAATATTCAAAGTGATGAAAAGCAAGGCCCTACAACCAAGATTACTCTCTCCAGCAAAGATTCAGAATGGAAGGACAGATAAAGTCCTTCCCAGACAAAGTAAAGCTGAAGAAGTTCATCATCACCAAGCCATTATTATATGGAATGTTAAAGGGACTTATTTAAGAAAAAGAATATCAAAACTATGAACATTGAAATCGAAACAGTATCACAACTATCAAACACAGAAGCTAGGGAACAGAACAAAGGTAAACTAAGCAGACAACTGGAGTGGGAACAGAATCATAGGTACGGGGAACATGTGGGGGGAGGGCAGCTGGGACTGGGAAGGGGGAGATGGAGGGAGATGGTGCAGGAATTAAGAAGCAAGGTGTAGGAGGCTGGGGAATAAACGGGGATGTTGAGAAGAGCTTTATGCACAACCCATGGACATGGACTAAGGGTGGGGGACTGCTGGAGGGAGGGGGTTGCGGGGTGGAGGGGAGCAAAGGGAAAAGAATTTGGGACAGCTATAATAGCATAATCAATAAAACATACAAAAAAGAAAAAAAAGGAAAGTGAAGATTAAAAAAATGTCAAGTTACAGAAGGATCTGTGTAATAAGATAAGATTATAAAGTTCAAAAATCTGTAAAAAACAGTTAAAGGATATGTAAATAGTAAAAAGTACAATGTCATGTATGGGTATGGTAAACACTGAATTTGACAGTGATTATCTCTGGGGTGAGAGGAGCAATTAGGCAGGAGCACACAGGGTATCTCAAATCTGTCTTTAATGTTTAATGCTTTATATTAAAAACATCTAAAGTATGATGCTTAACATAGTTGACAAAACTGGTTGTTCATCATACTGTCCTCTGATCTGTATGTTTAAAATAGTTCATAGTTTTTTTTTCTTTCAAAAGGGAGTTTACCGGCTCATGGAACATAAAAATCTGAGAACATGGCTCTATCCAGAGGATCAAGTTGTCGGGAGCTCTTTTTCTCCATATCTTGGCTCTACTTCCTTCTCTCTGGGTTTTGTTCTTGTTCAAGTTTGTATTTATGATAGCTAGAGGGCTCCCAAAAGCTCTGGGCCCATGTCCGAACCTTTCAGCATCTCTTATAATATGCACTTCTCCTGACAGTTTTCATAAGAGCCCTATAATTTCATCCCATTGAATCATATGCCCATCATGAATTAAATCATTTTAACTGTGGGAGTGGGCTGATAAGATAAGCCATGGTTATGTGCCACCCCTGAAATTGGTGTGACAAGGTATCAGTTCTTCCCAAATGACATTAAGGAAGGTGTTTCCCCCCAAAATTAGAAGAATGCTAAGAAGAGGAAATAAATTTGGGGTAATTAGAAACAATAGATGTCTACCACAACGAGCCATTCCACACACAGAAAAAAAATTTTCTGCATGCTTTATCTATGGTTGTTTTAGAACAATGCCTGCTATGAGTTAAAGTGACTTACAGGAAAATATAATTCAGTCTCATTTAAGAATATAGTTATATATGCAAACTCATAAATGAAATGCCAGAAAATACAATTGAATACTATATAAAGGAATTCTTTACCAAAATCAATGAAGATGTTTTATAGCTTAGAATAATAGAAAAAAATCTATTAATATAACATTTTTCATCAATAAGTTATGAGAAATAACAAATAATAGATTAAACTCTAGCTACTATGGCTATCCCCTTTAAAATTAGGAACCAGAAAAAATTGCTGCTGATTATTACCATTATTCGTTGATATTTTTTTTCTTAAAATGCTAGTTAATGCTTTAAGGGAGAAAGCTGAT
This sequence comes from Furipterus horrens, assembly GCF_987537825.1. NCBI lineage: Eukaryota > Metazoa > Chordata > Mammalia > Chiroptera > Furipteridae > Furipterus > Furipterus horrens. Next base: position 153,030,023 of record NW_028327172.1, on the reverse strand, counting down.
ATTAAAAGTATCATAAATAGAAAATGGGAGAATTGTTCTACCAATAGAAGACCAGACCTAGCAAAAGTGGACAGATTCAGTGTAGTTTATCAACAAGGAGAACCTGATCTAAAGGATAATGACACAAGGAACTTACTTTGGAACAGGGATAGTGGGTGTGTTAGTTACTAAGCCAGGTTGTTCTAAGAATTATCTCAGAACTAGAGAAAAGGAAGAACAAAGCCCAGCCCACAGGAAGAGGGGCTGGCAGGAATGGAACTGGAGGCAGGTTCTAGCCAACTGGCTTGGTGTACGCATAGGACACTGAGTCCTCAGGTGCCCTAGGTAGAAGAGAAATAGGTAGGGGCCCAGAATTGCCATGTTGTACATTCGTCAATACCTGTTGGTACTGGGCCTGTAGACATACTTAACGTAAGCATACTTAGTGACAGCAGCAGGGAGAGAGATTTCGATGTAATGCTGGGCTGGCTGATCTCTGGTGCAGGGGTGGGAGAGTGTAGGCAGCTTATTCCTAAATGGAAACTTCTTTGACAATATACCTTGGTTGAGAATGATATGAGACAAACCTTGACAATTCCTCCCATGCATACCAAGGACTGTGAATGGCACATCATAAATTAAATCATTATGTTTTAATTACATTAATGAAAGAGATTCTGTTGAAGTTTGAGCTTTTGATCTGGTAGATTATCCTTTGTTACTCAATAGATCTAGCTTTGTGAGTAAACTAGAGAGCCAGAAATTTCAAAACTCAAAAGCCACTGGTCAAAGGGTCCAGTCTTAGGTAAGAGAAAACAAGTATACACCACCTTTACTCTCCCACCAAATGAAGCTGTAAAACCTGGAAAGAATGTATGGAGCAGCAACTATTCGAAGACTCTGAAAAGTACATAGTAGCATATGACTTGGGGAAGAAGGCTAGGATTTGAAATACCACAAAACCTGCAGTAAGTTTCCCGCTTTTCCCTCTCATACCTCCTGGCCTCAGCTCAGTGCACTGGAAGTGGGCAACAGAGAGCACAAAAAGAGCTCCAGAAGTCCTCTGTTGGTGACTTGAGGACTGAAAAGAGTCTAAGCTCAGAGAGAGTCTGGGAATTTAGACCTCTGTTTCTCTTCCTTTGTCCTTTTGTGCCCTAGCCTTCAAGCAATCCTGTGGCAGCCAAGATATCAGGGCCAGCTCTTTTCCTTCTCAGTTCTCCCACCATTTGTCCACAGATATGGATCAGTTATGAAAGTGCACAGTATACCAGGGTAACTAGAGCCCTAAGTTTCTGGCTGGAGGACTGAGAAGAGGATCTATGGGAATCAGAAAATATTAGGGAGATAACTAAGAGGGAGGAACTCAGGGAAATGACACCATGCATTTGTTTATAAATTCCTGGGCTAACCCCCATGCTCACATAATTGAGCCTGATCCTATTCAGCAAACCAACAAGTTTGAGAAATGAACAAAGTGATACATCACTGCCCATCTACTGCATTGGCCACTGAGTGGTATGTATACTAGATAGGTCCAAAAAGCTCTGCAAAGTCTCTGACAACTGAATTTATATATAAGAAGCACAGACGACAGAAAGTGAGTTGGAAATTTTTCCTGAAACTAGTCAGGTAGACTCCTTGCTGAAGCAAAATGCCAACATTCTTCATCGGTTGTAAACAACACTGAAAATCTCATAACATAATATTTAGTATGCCCAGAAGATAATCCGAAATTATTCAGTTTACAAAGAATCAAGAAAATTTCAACTCAAAAAGTCGTTGAAGAGATTCCAATGCTGAGATGACATGAATCTTGAAATTATTTGACAAAGACATTAAAGCAACTATTTTAAAATGCAATAACAAACACACTTGAATGGAAAACAGACAATATCAGAAAAATAATAATATAAAGAAGCAGATAGAAATTTTAGAACTAAAAAAGACTATAACAGAAATGAAAAACTCACGGGATGGGATTAGTAGCAAAATAGAGATGTCAGAGGATCAAAAGAAGTTATCCAATATGAATAACAGAGAGCATAGACTGGAAACAACAGTGATATTCTTACATTCATTAGAACCTATAGGACAATAGTCTAACATCATGTCTTCGAAGTCTCAAAAGGAAAGAAGAAAAAGAGGTGCAAAAAAATAATTTGAAAAAATTGCTAAAAATTCTGAAATATGGCAAAAGACATAAACCGATAGATTTAAGAAAATTAGCAACCCCTTAACAACAGGATAAACCCATTTCTAAACATATTTAACTTGAAAACATCAATTGCTGTTCATTGCCTATAGAGGGACAATGAATCAAATGGCTATGAATTTTTTCATCAGAAACCAGAAAGCCCAGAGAGAAGTCAGTTGGTTTTCAAGTGCTGAAAGAAAAGAACTGTCAATCAAAAATGGAGTATCTAATAATAAAAAACATCCTTCAGAAATAAAGGTGAAAGAATTATAAACGTGGATTAGGAAAACTAAGAGTATTCATTGCCAGGAGACTTGATATGAAGGAATTGCTAAAGGAAGTTTTTCAGACATAAGAGAAATAATGTTATAAGAATACTTGGAATACCATTAATTAAGGAAGAGCAACAGAAAAGATAAATATCTGGGTTAATACAATAAGCTGTTGTTTTCCTCTAGAGTTCTTTAAAGCATGATTGATGTTTGAAAGCAAAATTTTTAACAATGTCTGATAGGGGCTTCAATGTATGCAGCTGTGACATATATGATAAATAGAACATAAGAGGGAGAGGTAACAGGGATCTATATATTTGCAAGGTTTCTACATTTTCCATTGAAGAGGAAACATACTTATCCTAAGTACTGTGTGAAAAGTTAAGTATAGATATTGTGCCCTTAGAAACAACCATTACAAAACTGTACACAAATATACAGTTTTAGTTTTAAAAATAGGTAAATTAAAATGACATACTAAGAAGTGTTCAATAACCCAAAACAAGCCAGGAAAGAAGGAACAGAGAAATAAAAACAGAAAAAGAAAAAAACAACTAAAAAAATTGTAGACCTAAGTTCAAATATATCAATTTCAATCACCTAAATACACCAATTAAAAAACAGATTGTCAGAATGGATTTAAAAATATTTTGAACTAATTCTATACTGTCTACAAGAAACTCACTTTAAATATAATACTATATAATAAAAAGCACCATTTAAATGGGAGCTGGAATAGCTATGAAACTGGAAAAGTCGGTGTTCATGCTGCCCATCACTACCAGAACCAATAAGTAGTGACAAGGATTGAATCTTTATGGGCATTTTATTCAAATGCCAGTGATCTGAGAAGACAGCAGGTTATGTACCCTGAAAAACTGTTTTAACATCTTTCGTCTGGAGCTGACCTTTTTATAAGGAGAAGAAAGGGTGTGTAAGGGGTTTGGAAAAAAGGTTAGTTGATAGGAGTTGCAGTCCAGCTGCTATTTCCTTAGTACTTCTTTATCTGTTGATCAACAATTCTTTTCTGCATCACTGACATTCCCTCCCTGGAACACAATGGCTCAGATACCACCTCCATCTGCAGATCCCCTGGTGGGGGTGGGGGATCTTTAACTCTTGAGTTACCCTATCATTCCCTGCTGTTAGTTTTTAATTATCTTATTTCTGTCAGATTTGTTTAATTGAAGAAATACAAACTAAAACAACATAAAAGCAGATAAGATTATTTAAAAATCATTTTGCTGCTGAATAAACAATCCGTTCATGTATTAGAAACCATACTGCTGGCAATTTGACATGACTAAAGGCATAAGATACATTAGTAGTGGTGTTGTAATTAATCTACAACAGTTTTTTGTACAGTTGACAAAAGTACATTTTCTACCTGGGCCTACGTTAGAGTTTTTAAATAAAACATTTCCCTGTCTTTCAGAGTTTCTATAGGCCCCCAATTTTCTTTCCAGGGAAATACAAACACCTACAAGACATGAAATGAAAGTGTTCAACATAGGTTCCAGTCCATTTTTTTTTTTCTAGAAGGCTTGCTGGGGATTCTGTCTTTCTAGTCTTGAGTATGTCCAGGCTCAAAGAAATGTAGTGAACCTGTAGGGGACAGATCTCTAATACAGCTAAAGTCATTAATCACAGCTAAGGTCTGACTTAAATATTGTACATTGTTCTTTACCTGCACTTTTTGATCTACATACGTATCTTCCATCCCAATCATAGCCTGAAATGGTCACCCATACTCGATTTCATAATGACTCAATTGAATCCATGTCAAGGAGCCACTTTTATCCTGAGCAAAGTGATAGGTAAAACTTGATCCCTATGGAGATGAGTTTCTTGACACAGTTTGGCTACATTTTTCTTCAACTTGTGTTCATATTGTCTCCCTCCCCAGAAGCCTGAAGTCTCCCTGCTGTGTGGAGTCTCCACTTGGTTCCTAAACATTTATTAACCTTTCAAATAATTTTTGAAACAAAAGCAGGTCCATTATCACTCTGGATGCTGCTGGGTAGGCCAAAGTGAGGAATTATTTCCTTTAGTAGGGCTTTTATTACCTCTGAGGATTTCTCAGTTCTAGTAAGATAGGCCTCTACCCATTCTGAAAAGGTAAATGTGTCAACAAAGGCAAACAAATATTTGCATCCTCAGACCTTCAGTGTCTATAAGTCCATTTGTCAGTCCTTAAACATGCACTGTTCTTAGTATTGTTTCTTTTTTCTGATGGGGATGTATCTTGAGGCTGTTTTTCTGGCACACGTGCCTTTCGAAATTCTAGGACCTGTGAGCCGTTGTTTAATATAGGTGGTTCAAAACCCCAGATCTTAGCTTTCTCTAAGTCTGCAGTTGAATATTCAGGGTTGAATTGTGACAAGTCTAGGGCAGGTATCAAAGGCATTATAAATGTTTCCTTAGCAGCCTCTTTCACTGCTTGATCAGCCATATTGTTTCCTTTAGCCACTTCAGTGTCTTCTTTCTGATGTCCAGCATAGTGCACAACTGTTAACCGTAAAGGTTCCTGAACAGACTCTAGTAATTCAAAATTTCTGTTGTATGTTTAATTTCCTTTTTATTGGAGGTTAATACTCCTCTTTCCTTCCATATGCACATTCTCTCTCTTTTAAATTAATTTTGCTAGAATAAACATCATCAATTATTTCAGCACAGTCATGCATCAGCACGACCCAGTCAGGCTCTTGGAGAACGAAGGCAGGATTTCACTAACTTACAGTTTTGAATTGCTTGGTACCTGCCCATTCTTCCAGCAGTGAGCCATGAATTTTCTTTTTGCTCCAGCAGGCTCAACACTTAGTGGGGTGCCTATATGGTAACAGGCTGTCCCAAGAAAAACTTCTCAGCTTCCTGTAAAAGCTCACAGGTGGCTGCCTCTGCTCTCAAACAGGCTGGCCACTTCTGGAAAGTATGATCTAGTTTTTTTGACAGGCCCAATAAGACTCCTTCTGCCAGGTTCAAGTAGAAACTCAGAAACATTACTGCTTGTTGGCAAACCTGGGCCTTCTGTGCTGATACTTTATAGCCACAAGATGCCAAATGCTCCAAAGGGCACACCAGTTGCCTCCTAAAGGGACTTCACCTCTCACAAGTTCTCAAGGCTTTATCAAAACAGCTAAACAGTGAAACGAACTCCTCCTCGACAACCAAAGCTTCTGTGCTTTATCAACAGAGGCAAGGAGATGCCTGGAAGGTAGGGTGTAGTTTTGAAACATCTACTTGGGGTGGGTAGGAGGTGTAGAGGAATGCCATAGGATTCTTCCCACCAGTAGCACGTGAACTTCCAGCCGCAGAGGCCTGTTACACTTGGACACAGCAGCCCTATTCAAGCCCTGAGTCACAGTGCTCATGTCGGTACCTATTCAGAGCATGTGAGTTCTGAAACCAGCATTTCTGTTCTTCATCACTGATGCTGAGAGGAACAGCAGAAAGATGAAGAAAAGTCAGTGGATCAAATCTGATCTTTTTTCTTCCCTGTAGTCCCTTTTCTGGGACTGTTGCTGTGGGCATGTTGTGAATAACCCAGATTCAGGAGGCTTTCCCCATCATAAATCCAAGTGTTTTTTAATTATAAACTCTTGTTCTATACTGGGCTTGCTCACAGGTCATCCCAAATGTCAGGTCTTAAGAATCTTGGCTTAGATATTTCCTAACTATCTGATTATATATTTTGAATGTGGCAGAAATAATTAATACAAGAAGATAGATTCTTCTTTTTTTTTTTTTTTGTTAAAGGACAATAAGTTATGTCTGAAGCTTCATAAGAGATGACTCATTTCCCCCCAGGGACTTAAGAATGATAATGTATATGTGGAGCAGAGCACCTGGGTCAAGTCATGAGTTAGGAATGCCATCTTCCAGACTTTTCTGTTTCTGTGTCTTGTTATCTGCTCTGAATTTTAGAGCCACTTCTCTAAAAGAGTTCTGAAAAATTTTGCCTCCAAGATCTACCTTCACATAAAATTCAACATGGTTAAAACCTAACTCATTTTCTTCCCTGTTTCTGTCATGAGTGTTCTTTTTTATCTGTGGCACTGAAGCTTAAACCAATAGATAAATGCTTGATGTTTTTCTCTCCCTTTTCTTCTTCTTGTCCTTCACTGGGACAGTTATACCTTGTGCCTTTTTATAATCCCTCCATTTTTCAGTTCCCACTGTCACCACCAATTCAGGTCTTCCAATAGTTTCCTATGAAGTCTCCATGCCTTGCTTCCTACCCTTTCCCTAATTAAGAGTTATTGAGGGCTTTCTCCCCCTAATGTTCAACACAGAGATTCAAGAGACATCCTAACCTACATAAAAAACAAATAAATAAGCAGATTGCTGTTCCAAACTCCTGAGGTTGACTTGGGGTTTGTACTTATAATAGTTTAGAGCAACTACTCTAGGTTAGGCATTGTACTAAATGCTGGAGGCAGAACAATGAATGGGGCATTAAATAATTCTCCTTTCAAAAAAGCACACATTCTGGTAGGGAAACAAACAAAACATGCAATTATAATACTGTGGAGCACATTATATGCATAGGACACTATCAGAACACACACCAGGGATATGTAATGGTGACCTAGGTGGTCAGGGAAGTTGTCCCAGAGAAAGGGATCCAAAAGCTAGACCACGGAGGTTGAGTAGGAGTTGTCCAAACAAAAATGTGTGTTTGTGCATGGATTGCGTAACGGATGGAGGACACAGGAGTGCTCAGGCAGAAGGAACAACACATGCAAGTTCCTAGAGACAAGGAAAGCATGGTTCATTGAAAATATAAAAGGAGTTTAATTTGGCAAGGCATGGGATATCAAGAGATGAGGCTGGAGGGATAATCAGAGCTTAATGATAAAATAAAGATTTGTAAGGGCAGGGAGCAGCATAGGGAAGGTGCAATCAGGTTTGCATCTTAATAATAGCACTTTGGCTGCTGAGGGCTCTGAAGGGAGGGAAAAATGGAGGCAGGAAGGCCAGTTGGGCAGCTGCTGATATGATAGGTAATCTTATGATAAAAGATGATGATGATGACCTGACTATAGCAGTGGTGATAGAGATGGGAAAAAGTGGATAAATTTCAGGGATCCTCAAGGAGTAGAACTGTGAGGACTAAACATTTGGTTGTGGAAAGTGAAGGAAAGGGAGTTAAACTGTTGTTAGTCATTCCTTAAAAAGAAAATTGACTAACAAATAAACAAACAAACAAACAAAAAGAAACCCCACCTAATGTAGTAATGTAGAGAAGGAAATCATAAGTTCCGTGTTGGTCATGTTTCACTTTACCTGGGCTTAGCCACCTGGAGATGACTTGGCACCTGTATGTTGGCCTGAATGAACCACAGGAGAGAAACCTTCATGAGAAATGTAACTTTGGGACTCCTCAAAGTATGTGGGATGAGGAAGCCATAAGTCCAAAAGGACAAAGCATGTGCAGAATAAGAAAATAAAGCCAAGCTAAAACCCAAAGAACAAAAATGTTTAAAAGATGTGCAAGAGGATCTCACAAAACACTGAGAAATGGCCAAGAACTAGGAGAAAAATCTAAGAAACTATAGTGTTGACAAAGTAGTTCAATGATGTTCTGTGCATCATCAATAAATCCAGGCCTGGTTTTTAAATTTAAGTTTTTAATTTTTTAATTTTGTTGTGAATAGTACCATGCAACAGTTCTCAAACATTTTGGTTGTACAAGTTATTGTATATTCTTACAAATTATTGAGGACTCAAAAGAGCTGACTATGTGGCTATAGCTATTAATATTTACTCAGAAATAAAAATTTAAATATATGTATTAATTCATTTAAGAAATAAGCCTATTACTAGTTAATGTATGTGTTTTGGAAAATAATTATTTTAAAACAAAAAATTAGTGAGAAGAGTGGTATTATTTTACATTTTTTCAAATCTCATTAAGGGCTGGCTTAATAAAATTCTTATATCTGGTTCTGCCTTCAATCTGTTTTGCTGTCATGATTTTATGGATAATTCCACTGTAACATTAGAGAGCAAGAGTGAAAAAGTAAATACCATCTTGAATAATTATAAAACTAGTTTGATCATGGAGACCCCATGAAGGTGAGCTCTACAGACCTGGCGATTACTTTCAGAATTACTGCTCTAGAGTGGAAGAGCATGATTATACTGTGAACCTCACGCATGTGCTCTTGATGCTATAGCCTGGATAGAGTTCATTGACCTTTCAAGAGCTGTTTTATGAGAGGACTGCTTGCATTTGGACTTCTGGTGAAAGAGCTTTTTCAGGTATTTAAAAAATTAATTCCTTATTTTTTCCTAATTCTTATTAATATGTATTATTTAATCAAAAACCTAGTTGTCAGGGCAGCCTTGCTCTGAGAAATCACCTGGAGTCCACTGTGGGATTAGGCAATGGGTTTATTGAGGGAAAAGGTGGGGAAGGGGAGAGGCAGCTCCCAGACCAACTCAAGGGCCCTCAGGAGCAAGGGGAATGGGGGATGGGGAATGGGGACTCCAGGTCCTCCTGTTACAGAAACAGGGGTGTCCAGAAAAACCCCCAGAGCTTGTGGCTGGGGGATGGGGAGAAGGAAACAGCTTTCAGGATGCCTTCACATGCCTGAGGCTGGTGGCTAGTGTCTTTGTTATACAAAATGGCTTTAATGCATCCAGGGCTTCAGGTAGATGGGAGGGGTCTTGGACCTTGAGATAGTATGGAAGAAGCACAGACAGCCTGCGTGAGGTTTTGTGAATGGTCAGAACTGAGTGCCATGCCCACTGCATTACAGGACGCAGTCAAGGATTTAAAAGTAAGCGGCAGACATTTTAAGGAGGCTGACCATGCAGTTTTAATTGGGGACAGGCTGACCATGTGGATTTAACAGGGGACTGATGATGCAGTTTTAAGGAAGGGACATACCTTGCTGCTTTGAAAAGGAAGGCTCTCCATATGGATTACAAAGGACTAACCATGCAGTTTACAAGGAGGCTAAGAACCCACAAGGTTCTGGATTAAAAGCTGGTGGACCCCATAACACAGACGAGGTGTCCCCAATCAGAATTGAATGATTGGCAGCTACTGGTAAAGCTGAACTGTGTTTAGAAAGTAGGGAAACAGTATCTCTAACTTTTCTAAAACTAGCCTGGTTTGGTAGGGGGAGGCAAGGATATGTGTTTATGGATGTTTTAAAGAATATAAGACTTAACAGCAGAAATCCGCAAATAATTAGATCTATATAACTATTAAACAATTCTTTTTCTTTTCACGAAACTCTGGTATTGAGAGTTATAATTCTGGTGGCGGGTTATCGGGCCCCTAACTAAAGAGCCGGTGGGTTCTGTTTCAACTGAAGCAGCCAAGGGGTTCTATAACACTCCTCGTGGGCCTGTAGGAGTCCCTCCTGTACTTCTGAAGGCACCTTTTTTATACTTGTCAACCACATATTTTGGTGAGGGTGAGTTTGCTTATCAACATATTCAGTAGATCATTTACATCTGATTGCTCGCATACCCGCCCCCCCCACCAAATCAGGTTAGTTAACATATCCGGCTAGGTCCATTACAATTTCCCCTGGCAATGGTTTCAGTCCATCAACACATCTTTTGGGAACTGCTAAGTCCATCAGCATATCTTTGGGAACGGCTGAGTCCAGTGCCAGGTTGATTAGCATATACCAAAAGTCCAGGTGTGCATTCTAGCTGCCTCCATGTTCTGACACTAGTGTAGGTGCAAGTATAAGAAGATGAAACCCATGCAATGTCTGTCATGTTGCCAGAAATTTTGCCAGGTATTATATATATGAAGTTTGGTACCTTCACCAAGATTTACAACTTAGTGAAGTAGGCAAAGTATATACATACAATTTCTGCAGCTATGGTGTAGCAGTTCTTATTTGGAAGTTGCACCATCAGAGGTGTGCATGCACCTGATCTGAAGTTTATATCTCCCTTTCAAGATGAACTGAAGTGTGAAGGCTACTCTTCAATCTAACAGTATAAGCCACGAAGTGCATAATACCCAATCACAGCCTTTATGGAGCGCTTGTGTTTACAAAGTGCTTTCACAAATTAATTTATTTAATCTTCATAACAATGCTAAGAAGCCGGTATTACGGCACTGACTCTGAGAGAGGAAACAAGCTCAGAAGACTAAGTAATATCAAGGTGTTATACGGTGGATTCGGGAGCTAAATTTAAAATAATCTGCCTTTGACCACAAAGTTTTCTTACTGCAATGCGACTGTTGGGAGCAGGTGCTGAACTTCTAAATAGAGCGTCATACTCCCCCAACTCAGCGCTTTCCTAAGTACCCCGCGGAACCAGGGTTAGGTTAGGGCTAGGAAGGAGGAAGAACCGAAGTCAGTGAAATCTCACACACGACTCCCCGCACCCCCCCAAATTGCACTTGCTGAAGAGAGAAAAAGACTCCCGGGGTTCTAGGTTTGCGCAGACGCAGAACTACGTCCAGGCGGAAATAAGGCTTTAGCAATCTATCCGCCGTAAAAAGAGGGCGGTGGCGGCGGACCAGTGCGCATGCACCGGCAGCAGTTCTTGGGGAGGGTTTGAGAGCCAGACGGTGGCGGCTGCGCTCGGAGCCGACAAGGGTCAGGATGGACGAGGACGTGCTGACCACCCTGAAGATCCTCATCATCGGCGAGAGTGGCGTGGGCAAGTCTAGGTGAGGCGGGTCTGCGGGCCATGACGGGGGCGACGGGGCCCTGTCTGCCCCCCGTGCCGCTGTCTCCTGGGCCGCGACGGGAGCGGTAACCGGCTGCTGCCAGGCTTGGGCCGGACGGTGCCCGGGCGGGCTCCGCTCGCGCCCTGCCGGGTGTCTCCGCCACCCGGGTCCTGCGGCCTCTGCGCTCCGCGCCGGCCTGGCTCAGGGCCTCTGCCAGGCCTGAGTTCTCTGGATCGTTTTCCCCCCTGTCGTACCAAGAGGAAAACAATTCGGAGAACCGCCTCTCGTCTGGCCGGTTTGCTGCCGGGCCGCATAGGGCGTGGCGGGCTGGGTTAGGCCCCAGTCCCGCCGAGCAGGAGGCCTCGTCTGGGCCCCCCGCGGTCCAGGCTGCCTGTCACCCCGCGAGTTAAGAGTTGTAGTTGATCACGTTGGCATTTCTGTCGGGCTTTGTCTCCTCAATACGTAATGTTCTTTGCAGGAAGTTTCGTGACGCCGTAGGTCACATTCCTGGCCTATTTCGAGGCACCCCATTGCGGCGGCTTTTCTGTTTCTTTTCTGAGTCAGCTGTGAAAGAACTCACTGGTTGTCCGACTGCTTGAATAATTCCCCTTGGTCTGAGCTGATCGAGCTTAAGCTGTGGACCACCTTTGAAAGGAAAGGGTAATTGTTAGTTTTCATTTTGCCACATCATCAAGAGGTAGAACAACAACTTAGTGTTGTGCTTTTCCTTGCTTGACACTTTCTTGAGGAGCTAACATGAACAACTGTTTACATTGAGGTGAGGTGGGGAGCCAGGTATTAGAACAAGTTGTCCTGCCATCTGATGATGCCTAAGTTGTATTATAGGGTGCCTTGTGCTTTAAACAATATGCAAGTTTGAGGAGCTGTAAGCAGTTTTACATTTTTGGCCATGCCTCCTGATAAACGTGTCTTGCAAATCTCTTTTAGAGTCTTACTTTTTTTAGATATCTAAAGATTTGAAGTCCTATTTTGTAATGCATTCTGAAATTTTATGTATTTTAAAAATATGATAACACATTTCATAGTTTCCCTCATGTGTACACTGGAGTAAGGGATTTGTACATAACAAGGAATACCTTAAGGAAACACTACGGGCTAGCCAAATAGTGTGATTTGTGTGTGTGTGACTTAAGAGGGCTGAATAAAAGAGTTTTTATAATCACCATCTATTGTGTTTGAGGGTTAAAAAGTTAGTTAATATACTGAACATTGTCTTAATAGGAGTTCAGTAGCCTTGTGACCATTTTTTTTCCTTGAGATGTGACCTTCATTTAAGTTAAGGCCTCTGAAATTGCTGATTTTGAAGTCAGTGAAGGATGAATGTCATTTCATGTGGTTAATCCTACTACATGGTCAGTTGGCAGTTCTTATAAATATATTTGATGGGTAACTAGTGAAGCTATGTTAAAATTTCCTGGAAGATTAACTGGAGGTATAATGTTCACATAATTGTGGTTTTTCCTCTAGAGTATAATGTGTTGAGTGTAATTACTGGTTTCCTTAGTTTCCTCCTTTCATACAAAGTTACTTGAATCTAATTTCCAGATTTTTTCTCAGTACTACTTCATGGTGAGTTATCAACTGGTCACTGCAAAAATTTAACACTTTTAATGGTCTCTTTAATGGAAAATTTATATTTAGGGAGAAAGTTGGCCTATTTTTCTAGCAGAATATTTATTATAATATATGTAATATGTTATGGAAAACAGCACTTATTTTTCTGGATAAAATGGGAATAAATGACTACTAAAAAAACAGGAGCTTGTGCTTTTTTAAGGTGAGTTAGTACAAAAACATATGTCATGGATATAATCTTAAAGGGTTGTTCTAACCAATAATTTGTTTCTTTACAGATCTAGAGTTAGTGGAAGTAAGATACCACTTTTGTTGAGAAATCATTGCACAACAAAGGGTATCTGAACTCCTTGAAATTAGAGGGTTATTTTTCCAGTTTATTTCAGACTATTGGAGTAATGAGCATGTATGTTAGAAGTCAGGAGATCAGGATTATGAAAACTAGTGCTGCCACTGGTGTGATCTTGTGTGTGACATTTGAACACTCTAGATTTGATTTCTTTATTGAAAAATGAGGATGGAATAGAAATCTCTCAAACCCTATTTCATGTTAAATATATAAGATTCTCTGATTCTATGACTAGCCAGGGTGAAAAGTGTTATAGAAACTGGAAGGGATTCTAGGGACCTTTTATTATCTAAGTTGCTGTTCCTCCTGTGTCTCTTGTACCCCCATCCATCCTTTTTGGCTAATTTTCATTTGTGAATTAAGAAGTGCACATTAGTTATAAATCAGATAGTTTATTACAAATTTGGCCCCCACCCTTAGTGGAATGGTGGTAGTTACTTTTTCCATCTTTAGCTCTGCACGGAGATATTTTGTTCCTTTAATTTTGAAAATATGAAAGTTCAAACTACGTCCATTAGAGCAGTGGTTCTTGACATTTTCAGGTTGTGGGTTCCTTTCAAAATCTAATAGAGAAATGGACTCTGTGTCTAGAAGAATGCATGCATAGAATTTTGGATACATTTTGAGCTACCAGTATATCCCTGGCTAAGTATTGGCTGACTTCTACCCAGAGCTTTTATTGAAATTTGTTGCTTTGCACACCAATTCCGTGCCTTTCCTGACAAAGTATCATTGATGACAAGAGGTGTAAGCATTAGAAATTATGTAGGAAAGACCCCTGGCTCAGTGTCTGGTACATTGTCTATGTTCAGTAAATAATAGCCAACACTGTTGTTGTTATTTATATTATTTAAGTATTGTTATTATTACTACTGCTGCTCCTCTATAAGATTATGTTAACCTATGTTTTTATAATGCTATTTTCTGTAGTGACCAAGCATGGCTACATACTTTTTCTATTCTTAAATTATGGATGACTGAAATTTTTAGTGAAATTTTCACTTTTATTAATTTAAAGTTTAATGTTGCAGAGAGAAAAATTTTTTGTAGGAGTCTTTTAAGATTCTTAATTACTGCTCTCACCTAATCTACAGTTTGTCTCTTCTGTTTTACTTTGCTTTTGTGGTGCCGATTTCGTGGCAGACACAGATAGCAAAACCAAGAAAGAGAGTTAATCCTTCAGATACTATCAATGATACTGGGTTTGGAAATTCTGAGGAAGTTACTATGTTTTGCTTATATCTGTGGATCAAAAAACATAAAACAAAACAAAAAACCTCTAACAGCAATAATTACAACCTGTAGAAATATTTATCCGCAACTCAGACACGTGGTATCTATTGCCTTGATTTTATTAATGCAAACAAGTCAATAATAGAACAGTCTTGTCCTACTTTAGTAGATAATGTGAGGGAAGACTGATTGATTTATAAATCTAGGGCTTTAACAAAAGCTTGGATTTTATTTTTGAAGAGCGTTTAAGAACTGACACTTCTGCCTCATATTAAATAAAATAATCCTAGGAGATGTAAAATCTTAGGATATTTTTCTACTTTGGTATCTTTTTGCTTTCATGTCACCCCTTCCTTTTTAGTTTCTTTACCATTTTTTAGGTTTAGTCCTTTGTTAATCTCTCACCACAACCACAACCATGGAAGTTGTCTCCTGTTGATTTTCCTACATTTCTTTTTTTTGGCATAACTTCAAAATGCAGAGCAGTTCTTGCCATTCCTTTCTTTAAAACCCCACAGAAGCTCCCCATTGCTTACATGATTTCATACACCCTGCATATCATTTGCCAGAGTATGTGTACTCTGTACATCATGTGATCTGTCTGCCGTCACCTTTTACTCGTATATCCTCTTATCCCACATAGGTAATAGTTGCACTGTGTATTATAAAGTGCTAGACATTCATACCTTTCTGTTTTTACTTGAATTCAGAGTGAATTACATAATCAGATATTTTTAAAGAAAATTAACTTGCTGCATTCCAAGAGACTTATTCCCTCCTCCTTTGTCCATGTCAGTTAAAGCATGACATGATGCTATATCATTTTCTCAGAAGGACATATCAGTACAGTTAAAACAAACCTTTTCACATTTGGAATTGTGTAGGGAAGCATGGGGAATATGTTTTCTAGTATAAACTACTTTGCTCTTCTTTAATTACCTTTCCAATAATTTAATTTGTCTTTATATACCTGCACTGAGGTAATATTTTGGGAATAATATTCTTAGATGTATCTAATTGGTAAGCAAATATAACAGATCATGAACACATTTATCAAATGATTAGCAGAAAAGTCAATTTTCTAATCTGCCTATTTAACCTCTCTTTTAGCCTGCTCTTAAGGTTCACAGATGACACTTTTGATCCGGAACTTGCAGCAACAATAGGTAAGTATGTTTAAAAATTCAGTAGACATGCTAAATGTTTTTTTGCTTTTAGGTTGTTTTCTCTAATCCCCCCACTACCCTCCTCCACCCCATTGCTTTTGTGTCTTTGAAATCTTATTTATCTTTCAAAGCTTAACTTTGGTGACATTGAATTTCTGAAGGCTTTGTAGATCACATGAAGCAAAAATAAGTTCGTAATTATTGCATCATGGCACTTTGTTAACACTGTGGATATTATGATTAGTACCTGCAGAAACTGTTTCTTTCCTTTACTGTGAATTGTCTTTTATTCAGCAGCATCCAATTATCTGCCTGTTTATGTATGCCAAGCACTGTCCAAAGAGGTGGGGTTATAATGATGAATAATACAGACTTAGTCTCTCTCATCATGGACCTGACAGTGTTGCCTTACAGTAACATATGTTATTTTTGTATTTTTAGCTCTTGCTACAGTATCTGGCCTGAATTCTGAACTCAACATACTTCTCAATATTAGCTATTAACGATTGTTAGGAGCAGTGATACCTAAATTCCTTTTTAAAATGAAATTTAGATTGCCTGAGAATGGTTTGCCGCACTAGCTCCTAGAATATATGAGAAGATAGAGCTAAATATTTTGGTGTCATATGTTTAGGGAGTAGACGACAATATAGATAGCTGTCCTAGTTCAAAGAGTGAGTCAGAGCAAGATAGTAGTAGTCTGGGCTCTGCCTTTAAATACTTGTGATCTTGAGCAAGGAATTTAACTTCATTGCCTTCGTCTGTAAATTGAGGAGTTTTGCTGATAGAGAATACACTTCTTCCAGCTCTGAAATTTTATGCTCTGATGAGTAGAATGTAGTAAAGATGATCCTAGCATTGTTGTTGGGAAACTGGTTTCTCTTAAATGGCTTCATTTGTTTTCACATCTGTGGGTCTGTTTATTTTTATTTTTAAGTAATTTTATACCTAGAGAAAAGTTTTAAAATATTACAAAGAATTCACTCAAGTTTCCCAAATGTTAATATTAATCACATTTGGTTTATCGTTCTCTCTCCACATTAAACAATGGTCTTGTGTTTTCCTGAATTGTTTGAGAGGAAATTACAGATCTGATGCCTTTAACCTCTAAATACTTTATTGTGTATTTCCTAAAAAGAATATGGATAAAATTCTGCTGTATACAGTCAGATTTTAATAATTTTCTTAGTACTATCTTATATAGTAAAAGTAAAAGAATTGTTTCTGGTCCAGGATTCAGTGCAGGATCACACATTGAATTTTAGTTGTATTTCTCTTTGATTTCTTTTAATCCAGACAGTTCTTCAGTTTTTATGTTTCATGGCCTTGACATTGATTTTAAAAATAATTTTTATTTTTCAGTTATAGTTGGCATACAACATTATGTTAGTTTCAGGTGTATAACCCAGTGATTAGACATTTATATAACTCATGAAGTGATCATGCTGTTAAATCTAGTACTGATCTACATCATACATAGTTATGACAGTATTATTGACTATATTTCCTGCACTTCACTTTAAATTCCAGTTACTCTCCTGTAACTACAAATTTACACTCCTTATTCCCTTCACTTTTTGTACCCATGTTACCTATCCCTCTCCCCTCTGGCAACCTTCAAAATGTTCTCTGTATCTATGAGCCTGTTTCCATTTGCTTGTTCATTTATTTTGTTTTTTAGATTTCACATGTAAGTGAAATCATATGGCATTTGTCTTTCTCTGTCTGACTTATTTCACTCAGAACAATACCCTAGAGGTCCACCCATGTTGTAGGTGGCAAGATTTCATTAAAAAAAAAAAATTTTGTTATGGCCATGTCATATTCCATTGTATATATGTACCACTTCGTCTTTATCAGTTCATCAATTGATAGACACTTAGGTTGCTTCCATATCTTATTTATTGTAAATAATGCTGTAATGAACATATGGCTGTGTATATCTTTTCAATTTAGTGTTTTGGGTTTTGTTGGATAAATACTCAGAAGTGGAATTGCTGGGTTCTCCTTTGTCTCTTGTTATAGCCTTTGTTTTAAAGTCTGTCGTGTCTGTTACAACTATTGATATCCAAGTTATTTTGTTTTGTTTCATTTTGTAATGGAATATCTTTTCCATCCCTTTTTTAGTCTGTGTGTCTTTTTATCTGAAGTGAGTCTCTTGTAGATAGCGTATGTGTGTGTCTTGTTTTGTTATTTCTTCAGCGACTATGTCATTTGATTGGAACATTTAATCCATTTGCATTTATAGTGATTGTTGATAGCTATGTATTTATTGCCATCTTATTACTCATACTTTTTATCAATTTTTTCTTCTTCTTAAAGAACACCCTTTAACATTTCTTGTAATACTGGTTTGGTGGTGATGGACTCCTTTAGCTTTTTCCTGTTTGGGAAGCTCTTTATCTCTCCTTAGATTCTAAATGATAGCCTTACTGGGCAGTCTTGGTTGCATATCCTTATTTTTCATCACTTTGAGTAGTTCATGACAGTCCCTTTTGGCCTAAGTGTTTCTTTGAGAAATCAGCTGATAGTTTTATGGGAACTCCTTTGTGATAACCAACTGCTTTTCTCTTGTTGCTTTTAAGATTCTCTCTTTAACCTTTGGCATTTTAATTATGATGTGTCTTGGGGTGGGCCTTGTAGTGTTTATCTTGATTGGGACTCTCTGCATTTCCTGGGCTTGTATGTCTGTTTACTTTACCAGGTTAGGGAAGTTTTCAATCTTTATTCTTTCACATAGTTTTTCAATTCCCTGCGCTCTCTCTCTTCTTTCTGGCACCCCCATGATGTGAATGTTGGTACATTTGAAGTCCTAGGAGGCTTCTTAAATTACCCTGATTACTTTTGTTTTGTTTTTTCTTTTTGCTGTTCTGATTGGGTATTTTCTGCTTTCCTATATTCTAAATTACTGATTTGAGTCTCTGCTTTATCTATTCTGTTGATTCCCTGTAATATGTTTTTCATTTCAGTTTATGTGTTCTTAATTTCAGTCAATGTGTTCTTTGTTTCTGACTGGTTCTTTTCTATCTTTTGTGTCTCCATTTTTATGTGTCCTGAAACTTTGTTGAAGTTCTAACAAGTTCATTTACTCTATTCATAAGTTTATTGAGCGTCCTTATAACCAGTGTTTTGAACTCAGCATCTGGTAGATTGTGTAGTTCTTTTTCTGGAGTTTTGTTCTGTTCTTTCATTTGGGCCATGTTTCTTTGTCTCCTCTTTTTGGCTGCCTCTCTGTGTTTGTTTCTGTGTATTAGGTAGAGCTGCTTTGTCCCCTGGTCTTGGTATAGAGGCCTTGTGCATAGTAGGTATCCTGTGGGGCCCAGTGGTGGGGCCTTCTCTGTCACCCAAGCTGGGTGCTCTGGGTGCGGCCTGTCCCTGCCACTCTCCGTGTGTAGGTTGTGTACACAATCCTGTTGCAGCTGAGCCTTGATTGCTGTTGGGCACCTCAATAGGAGGGATTGACCACCCCCAGCTAATTGGCTATGAGGACCAGCCATGACTACATCAGATTGGCTGCTGCGCGGGGGCCGACCCCGCAGACAGGACTTGCGTCAGCAGAGCTCCAGTGCCTGATGAGTCAGCCCCTTGAGTGTATCACTGGTGGAGATGATTAGGTGGTACTCAGAGTCATCTGAAGCTATCTACCAGGTGGTAATGGATTGTGGCCTCCCAGGAATTACAGGCCAAGGTCAGCCATCACCTTTGCTCTGCCCTGGGCTACCTGGCATGAGCTACATAGTGATATACAGATGGCTGCTACTTTTGCTGGCCTTGGAGTTCCCAGGAGAGTTTATACTTGTTTGATGCCATACCATAAGCTTGTTAAAATATTTGAAAGTTTGAGATAATTCAAAGAAAAATATAACTCTTGCATTACATATAATTTTATTTAAACATTTTAATCGAAATAAAGCAATAAAAATGACACTAGCATTTCTTTATTTAGAATAATGGCAGATGGCAAATACTTCATATTTGAGTAGTTCGTTTTTTCTATTTTACTTAGAGGTTTTATTAGGAAGTGTTGTGGTTTTTTTCCATTTGCCTTTTCAGCATTAATTGTTGATAGACTTTTATACTGAAATTCCTTGCTTTCCTAGAAAACCCCATTCATATTGTTTGACATGTTTCTGGATTCTGCTGACTAATATTTCATTTAGAGTTTTTACATCTAGCCCTAGATGGTGTGGCTCAGTGCAACGAGCGCCGCCTGTGAATCAAAAGGTCACGGTTCAATTCCTGGCCAGGGCACATGCCTGGGTTGCGGGCCTGGTCCCCAGTTGGGGATGTGTGAGAGGCAACTGATCAACCTTTCTCTCACATATCGATGTTTCTGTCCATCTCTCCCTCTTTTCCCCTCCCTCTAAAAATAGAAATAAATAAAACCTTTAAAAAGAATTTTTATGTCTACTTTTATATATAATATGCCCCCCCTCCTTTTTCTTTGTAGTTTTTAGAAATCAGGATTTGGTATTAAAGTTGTACCAGTTTATAAAATGAAGTAGCTTTTCATCTTTTAAAATTGTCTTTGGTAGCCTAAATGATATTGGAACTATCTGTTCTTTAAAGGTTATATTTCAATCTGATCTTCTTCCTTTCCTTACCATTCCAACATCTTCAAGTTTTCTATTTAAGATATAGTTTTGGGAGTGTATCTGGAAAGCCCATTTATCTCTTAAGTTAGTTGCACATGGTATTCTTTGAAACTCTTCATTATCAGAGCTTAATTCCTCTTTCTAAATTTGTATATTTTGGTATAATTTTTGTTGTCTGTCATTTTCGAAGGGATATATCTATTTCATTGTTTGAGGAATTGCTTTTTTTTTTCCTTTCCTTTGACTTTTGGTTTATTTTGTTAGTTTCTTAAGATGAGTATTAACTTTCCTTATTTTTAATTTCTTTTTTTAATAAACGTGTATGCTAAGAACAGGTTGTGGTGTGATGTGATAGTTTGAATTTTCAGTTTGAACATTTGAAATCTTTGATTTAGTAATGTGTTTCTCAATTTCCAGGCCCTTTTTTGTTTGTTTGTTTGTTTTATTTCTAAAGATAGTGATTCCCATTTGGAGGAAGACAACCCACCTCTGCCAGCCTCATGTCCTTCTGCAGGAGTCACAGGAGTCAAGTTGGAACCTCGCAACTGAGCTTGACACGACTAATGTCAGTGGAGTTGAAGCACTTAAATTAGGAAAGGTTACGAAAATGAAGGGACGAGCCAGGCAAATGCAAACAACTCAAAAGCAGAGGTGGTAATATAAGTTAGGGTAGAACTTAAGGTTAATGCACTGGACAGAATAAAATAGGATATTATGTAATGATCAAAGGCCCAATTAATTAACAAAGCAGTTATAACAGTCATAAACAAGTAGGCATCAAACATAGAAGCCACATATATATAAGCAAAATCTGTCCATACATAAGAGAAGAAGTAAAATTTACTTTTTGGGGAGTATACAGTTATTTGAATTTTAACATATATATTTTAATAATTGTATATGGTCATATTTTTAACTCCACAAATAAAATGCCATATATTTGTATCATCCCTCCTAAAATACCTAGTGCTGCCCCTTTTTAGTTACACTTGTCCCCTTTTCTGACCGCTGCCAACTAGTAGTCGGTTCTTACTGGTGTAGTATTGTCTTTCTGAGAATGTCATATAAATGAAATATACAGTATGCAACCTTTCAGACTGAGTTTTTTCACTTAGCATAATGCCTTTGAGCCACATCCAGCTGCATATCAATTCTCTCTGTTTTTAAAAAAAATCTTTTATTTATTTATCTTTAGAGAGAGTGGGAGGGAGGGAGAAAGAGGGGGAGAAAAATCGATGTGCAAGAAACATCAATTGGTTGCCTCTCACATGCACCCTGATCTAGGACCAAACCAGCAACCCAGACATGTGCCCTGACTGGGTATCAAACCAGGGACCTTTTGTCTTGTGGGTTGACACACAACAAACTGAGTCTCACCAGTCAGGGCAGTTCTCTTTTATTGCTGAGTTGTATTTCATTATATGGATGTTTCAGAGTTGGTTTATCTAGTCTCCCATTATAAGACATTTGGGTTATTTCCAGTTTTGGGTGATTATGAATAGACTGGTTGTAAACTTATAGGTACAGGATTTTATATAAATATTAATTTTTATTACTCTAAATACTCAGTAATGGAATTGCTGGGTTACATGGTATAATAAATGCATGCTTAACTTTGGAAAACAGTTTGGCCATATTTAAATAAAGTATTTTTACATTATTCCCACTAACGTTATATGAAGATTCCCATTCTTTCACATCTTCACACATCATTATACAGGGATGAGCAAAAGTAGGCCTACAGCTGTTCATATGGAAAATAATTCACTAATAAATAATACACAAAAAACCTAGGTGTTTCACCCACAACTATAAACCTACTTTTGCATACCCCTGTACTTAGTATAATGAGTCTTAAATTTTGACCATCTAGTAGATATGTATTGGTATCTCATGGTTTAATTTGCATTTTGTAATGACTAATGAAGTTGAGCATCTTTTAAAGTGCTTATATACCATAACACACATGTGTGTTGTGTATGTGCATATTTAAAGTGTTTGTTCAAATCTTTCGTTAATTGGATTTTTTCTTTTTCATTGTTGAATTTTGAGAGTTCTTTATATATTCTTAACATGAATCCCTTATTAAATGATTTATGTTTTGCAAATATTTTCCTCCAATTCTGTCATTTTCTTAACAGTAGAAGTTTTTTATTTTGATGAAATTTGATTTATCAATTTTTTCTTTTATGGATGACAACAGAGGTTTCAGTGATTTTCCTCTATGTTTTCTTCTAGAAATTTTACACTTTCATGTGGTACAGTAGGTCTCCGAATCATTTTGAATCAGTTTTAGATCAGGTTGGGAGAACTGACCTCTTAAACAATATTGATTCTTAAGATCACCGAACAAGTTATATCTCTCCATTTGTTTATGTCTTAAAATTTCTCTGGAGTGTTTTGTTTCAGGTCTTTTGCATCTTTTGTTAAATTCATCACTAAGTATTTCATAGATTTTTACGTAAAATAGTATTGATATTTAAATAATTTTTCAATTTCCCTGTTCGTGGCTAACATATAGGAACATATGAGTTGGGTTTTGTTTTTTTTTAATGTTTATTTTATATTCTCTAAACTTGCTAAATTTGCTTATTAGTGTTAGGAGCTTTTTGTTTTGTTTTGGTTTTGCTTTTACTCTGTAGATTCCATTGGATCTCTATATTTTTCTTTTCCAATCTGGTTGACTTTTATTTCTTGTCTTATTGCCCTCACTAAAAATCTTCAGTACAATATTGAATAGAAGTGATAAGAGCTGAAATCGTTTTTATTTTTACTTTTTTGTTCCTGATATTAAGAGGAAAATATTTAATCTTTACCGTTAGGTATGACGTTAGGTGGCATTAAGTACATTCACACTGTTTTGCAACCATCACCACTATAAATTTCCCAGACTTTTTCATTACCTGAATCAGGAACTCTACCACTTAAACACTAACTCACACACCACTCCCCTCTCAACCTATGGTAACCTTTATTCCATTTTCCATCTCTGTGAATTTGTCTAGTTCAGGTAGCTCATATAAACAGAGTCTTACAATATTTGTCCTTTTGTGACTGGCTTCTTTCACTTAGCATAATGTCCTCAAGATTCAGCCATGCTGTTTAATGTGTCAGAACTTCATTCTATTTTATGGCTGAATAATATTTCAGCCTATCACGTACCACATTTTGTTTATCTATTTCTTTTGGGTTCCTGGACCCAATTCCAATTTGTGTGGAAGGAATGTTTTCCATGCCATCAGTTCTTGAGATGCCAGCTGGGTCAGTCTTGACGTTATCTAACCAGAGATAGCGTCAGATCCCACATGCTAAGGGTTCAGTCCTATGGGACTGTCTACTTCCTCCTGTCTCCACTTCAAAGGCCCTCTCCCCCGACCATCTACTTCAGATGCCAGTCCAAATTCCAGGTTGTCACCTGTGCTTCTGACTGACCAGCTTGGACTTCAGATGTCAGTCATAAGTTCAAGATGTTACCTGTACTTCTAACTGGCTATAAATCAGAGTTTCCCCCAAGTCTCTCATCACATTCAATTAAGCTCATAGAACTTAGAAAACATTTCACTTACTAGATCACCGATACATTATAAAAGGAACAGGCAAATGGAAAAAATGAATAGGGCAAGATGTGTGGGAAGGGGTGTAGTGTTTCCATGCACCACTCTTCCCAGATCTCTATGTGTTCAACCTGGAAGGTCTTTGAACCCCCTCCTTTTGGGTTTTTATGGAGGCCTCATTATATAGGCAGGATTGATTAAATCATTGGCTGTTGGTTGTTGAGTCGACCTCCAGCCCTTGTCTCCTCCACAGAGGTCAGGGATGGGACTGAAAGTTCCAGTCCACTACAAGGTTGGATCCTCTGGCAACCAGTCTCCATCCTTAGGTGGAGTCTAAAAGCTACTTCATAAACATTTCTGCAAAAAAGCTGTTGGAATTTTTATACAGATTGTGTTGAATCTGTAGATTGCTGTGGGTAGTATTGCCATCTTAACAATGTTAAGTCTTTCAACTCATGAACACAGCATGTCTTTCCACTTATCTGTGTCTTTAATTTCTTTCAGCAGTGTTCGTAGGTATCAGTGTTTAAATCTTAAACCTCCTTGGTAAAATTTATACTTAAGCATTATATTCTTTTCGATGTTATTGTAAGTGGAATGGAATGGTTTTTAAAAAATATTCTTTGTGGAGTGTTCATTGCTAGTATATAGGGATGCAGCTGATTTTTGTATTGATTTTATATTCTACAACTTTGCTGAATTCGTTGATTAGTTCTTGTAGTTTTTTGTGTATGTGTGGAATAAAGTCATTAGGATTTTTTACATACTAAGAGTATGTTATCTGAACAGATAAAATTTTACTTCTTCTTTTTCAATTTGGATGCCTTTTATTTCCCTTTTCTTTCCTAATTGTTCTGGCTAGATCTTTTAGTACTATGTAGTGAGAGAAGGCATCTTTGGCCTGTTTTTGATCTCACAAGAAATGCTTCCATATTGGTGAATACTTGGAGGTGCTGGGAGGATGGTGAGCTCAGAGGAAGGCATGGAAGCCCTGTGCCCCTTCCCACATTCCTTGCCCTATGCATCTCTTCCATCTTACTGTTCCTGGGTTGTACCCTTTTATTATACCCCTCTAATTTAGAGCCAATTGGTCAGAAGCACAGTTAACAACCTGGATCTGTGATTAGCATCTGTAATGGTGGGTATAGCAATCTTGTGGAACTGAACCTTTACTCTGTGGGATCTGATTCTTAATTCCAGGTATGTAGTACCAGAGTTGCATTGAATTGTAGGACACCCACCTGGTGTCCCTGGAGAGATGGAGAATTCCTTCTTGTGGGAAAAACCCCTATATATCTGGTCACAGAAAATGTTCAGTTTTGTAGTAGAGGAGAAACACAAGGATTGTTTCTTTCTAGACATTCTGCTTCTATTATGAGCTCTTTGTCATCCACATGAGGAGGCTGAAAAGATAGTTCACTCAAATCTAGTATTAAGAAGTTGGCAAAATCAAATTTATCAGAGATTCCCACTGCTGCTGCCAATGAAGTCAAATTAACAGCCACTTGGAAACAGAACCAGTCTTGGTGAAGAAACAGTTTGAGCATATGAGAACTTAAGAGCTCAATATCAGCACATGAGAATCACCAGAAGAGACAAGGGAAGATGAATGAGGACTTGAGGGGTCTCAATCCAAATCAGGTGCCCTATCAGGCTGACAATGGCTGTTAACTTTGATGATAGGATGTTCTCTGTAACTTTCAGATCAAATATGTTAGAATAATAACTTGGAGACAATTATTGACATGCAAACTACACATGACAGAGACAGTCATTAGGCTGTCCAGAAACATACAGAAATGGGAACTTATAAAAGAGGAAGTCGAGGGAAGGGAGGAAAACAAACATTTTGGGAACAGTGAGTTTCTTTTCTTGGGTAAACTAATTAGCCAGTAGCTAGCAAAAAGTCCAGTTTGCCCGTGATCCTGTTGTCTGGGATTATGAAGGAAAAAAAGATTTCTCCACTCTGAAAAACCTCGAGAATTTAACTGTAGAATATGTATGACAGGCTCTCTCTCTGTAGATCTACCAATGGCCTTGATGTAGTACATGGACCAAGTCAGAACTGTTACCTTCACTGGAGTTTCTTAGGTTTTCTTTTGTTTTTTAAAGTAATATGAATAAAATGTAAGTAATTTCATTTATTTTATGTAGATAGTGTGGCATACTTTTAAAAATATATAGACGTGTTTAATACAAGATTATTTAACATAGGGTTTTCGGGGAAGGTGGACTGCAAAGAAACTTTGTACTTAGGTTTTCCTTGAACTATGTAATTGGCACTATCCTTTAACTAATGTTTGTACATCATTCTAAGCATGGCTTTAACGACCTCTTTATCACTCTAGCCCAAAACACCAAACTTATTTTTTTCTTAAATCTTTGCCACACAGGAAGTCCTGGCATAATGCACATTTTAAAATGCACTTTATACCTAATTTGTATATGTAATAGATTACCAGAAATCATCCAAGAATTACTAATATATTTCCTTATTTGTGGCAGGTGTTCTATTGAACAGTTGGTATATGAGGGTGCTGTTCATCTTAGTTGTGGCTTTTCTGAATTAATTGTGACAAGCTAATAAGATCTTTTGAAAGTTACCCTTCAAACTTCTTAAGCTAATGTTTTCCCTCTGGCCAGTGGGATAGACTGCTTATTTTTTTTGAAACTCTTTCATTCAAGCCAGATGGCCTGTGTCAACCCTTTTCCTGAAAAGGGAGATGTTTTGGGGGTTGCTGTAGTAAAACCTCATGTGACTTTTAATGAAGCTCTTTTTCTCTTTACATAAATTCATACTAATAGAAGATTTTTATAGAACTTAGAGCAGCTCTCTTTCACATATAAAGATTCTTAGAGGGTTGGGCACAAAACTTTTTGTACATGTGAATTCTCTTTGAAATTGTGCAGTAGCAAGTGATCACTGATGATATTATGTAAAACTAACACTGTTTTATAGGATAAAACAAACAAAACAAAATTTACAAGACAAGGAGTGAG
The DNA here is from genome assembly GCF_987537825.1 of Furipterus horrens. Lineage (NCBI taxonomy): Eukaryota > Metazoa > Chordata > Mammalia > Chiroptera > Furipteridae > Furipterus > Furipterus horrens. The sequence goes on along the minus strand of NW_028327172.1, from coordinate 153,003,432 downwards.
GGCTCTTTTATATTTTTACTGGTCCTCCAGGTTTCCTACAGTCAGAATCCAAGTTAGGGAGTTGGTTAGCTGTAAACAACACTCTTAAAAATAATGTGTAGATGCTTAGGGAGTCCCTGAAAATTGCCTGGATTCACAGTCAGCCATAGGTAGTCTTGTACTTTAACACTGTGAATTTCTAACTCTTGGCTTTTAATGTACATATTCAATCTCCACCTTATGTTGAATTTTATTTTACTTTTTCAAGAAGTACAGGTAGGTGAGTGTGTGAATCCTACAAACATCTGGTTTTCATTTATCCTGACGAAATCCTAAGGTGCTGAACTTTAGTGACACTTTTTCTTTTATCTTCACATCCATAGCTAAGAACTTGCAGTATGAATTAGGGCATTTGATAAAGAGGCTTTTCTGTTTTCTGGTTTTCTTGGTAATTGATTTTAAAAATACATTTTACTGGGATTCTTACCAAAATTTTTATTTTTTCAAGGTGTTGACTTTAAGGTGAAAACAATTTCAGTGGATGGAAATAAGGCTAAACTTGCAATATGGGTAAGACTTTTAAAAATGTACTTGTATAAATATGAAATTGTACTTTTTAAAGAAGTGTAGATATTGATGTTTGTAGTGTTCTAGAGGTGACTGAACAATTTGTATTAAATAACTTGGGAAATTTGATGTTGATTAAAGGATAAGCAATAGTCATATCTTATGATTGGGTAACTAGGCAGTGACTTGTTTTATTTAAAAATTTCAAATATATAGACTATTCAGAATATTGAAAAACAGAACAAAATATTTTTAGAAGTAATCTTGCCTGCCAGACATAATTATTGTTACTGAATGTATTTCTTTCAAGTTTTAAAAAGACTGCTTAGACTGAACTAGCATAACACTAAAGGCAGTTGTTGGGGGAAAGGGGAATGGAGTCATACTTAAAAAAAATTAGTTTTTTTAGTATAAATATTTATAAAATTTGAGTTTTCCAACCTTGGGATTATTTTTTACTGCTGATGCCCAGTCTTTACACACTGGCTTTTATTTCATTTACCTGTCAACCAAACTGTTCTCATCCACATTGCTCTGTTTACAGTAAAGACCTCTTCATGGTAATGTTGAATAGGTAGCTTAGTAAAAAATAAAAAAAATTGAGTTTATTGGGATAACATTAGTTAATAAAATTATATAGGTTTCAAGTGTACAATTCTATAATACATCATCTGTATATTGTATTGTGTGTTTACCACCAACGTCAAGTCTCCTTCCGTCACCATTTATCTATCCCTCCTTTACCTTCTTCTACCTCCCTTTACCCCCATTTCCCTCTTGTAATCACCATACTTTTGTCTGTGTCTATGAGTTTTTTCTGCTTAATCCCTTCACCTTTTTAATGCAGTCCTGCCCAACTCTCATCCCCTGTGACAGCTGTTGGTGTATTCTCTACCTGAGATCTGTTTCTATTTTGTTTGTCAGTTTATTTTGTTCATTAGATTCCAAGTATAACTGAAATCATATGGTCTTTGTCTTTCTCTGATTGGTTTATTTCACTTAGCATAACACTCTGGGTAAGATTTCCTTCTTTTTTATGGTCAGGTAATATTCTATCATGTAAATATACACAGTTTTTATCCACTTAGGCTGCTTCCAAATCTTGGATATTGTAAATAATGCTAATAATGCTGAAATGAACATAGGGATGCATATATATTCTTTCGAATTAGTGTTTTGGGTTTCTTTGATTATGTTCCCAGAACTGGAATTTCTGGGTCATAAGACAGTTCCATTTTTAATTTTTTGAGGAAACACCATATTGCTTTCCACAGTGGCTGCACCAGCCTGCATTACCACCAACAGGGCATGAGAGTTCCCTTTTCTCTACAACCTCGCCAACACTTGCTTGTTGTTTTATTGATGATAGACATTCTGACAGCTGTGAGGTGACATACCTCATTGTGGTTTTAATTTGCATTTCCCTGATGATTAGAGAATGTTGAGCATCTTTTCATATGTCCATTGGTTGTCTATATGTCCTCTTTGGTGAAGTGTCTGTTAAGGGTCTTTTGCCCATTTTAAAATGAGATTGTTTTTTGGTGTTGAGTTGTATAAGTTCTATATAGATTTTGGATATAAACCCCTTATCAGATGTATTATTGATGAATATGTTCTCCCATTCAGCCTGTTGTCTTTCATTTTGTTGATGATTTCTTTTACTGTGCAAACACTTTTTAGTTTGATGTGGTTCCATTTGTTATTTTTTCTTTTCTTTCCCTTACACATCAGAAAAAGTATTACTAAGAAAAATGTTCAAGATGTTACTGCCTATCTTTTCTTCTAGGATTTTTATGGTTTTGAGTCTTACATACAAGTCTTTTATTTATTTTGAGTTTATTCTTGTGTATGATTTAAGAAGGTGGTCTAGTTTCATGTTTTTGCACATATCTGTCCAATTTCCCTAGCACCATTTACTGAGGAGACTGTCTTGACCCCCATTGTATGTTCTTGGCTCCTTCATCAAATATTAATAGATCATAAAGGTGTGGGCTTGTTTTGGGTCTCTATTTTTTATTTTTCCTTTTATTGATGCTAGAGAGAGGGGAAGGGATAAAGAGAGGGAGAGAAATATCAATATGAGAGAGAAATCGTTGCCTCTTTCATGTGTCCTGACTGGGGACCAAACCTGCAACCCACACATGTGCCCTGACTGAGAATCAAATCACAACCTTTCAGTTTGCAGGATGGCTCCCAACCAACTGAGCCATACCAGCCAGGGCTTGACTTTCTATTCTGTTCTATTGATCTATATGTCTGTTTTTATGACAGTACCATGCTATTTTTATTACTGTGGCCTTCTAGTATAGTCTGATATCAGGTAACATGATTCCTCCAACTTTCTTCTCCTTTCTCAAGATTGCTTGGCTATTCAGGTTTTTTGTGGTTTAGAGTATTTTTCTAGTTCTGTGAAATATGCCATTGGTATTTTGATAGGAATTGCATTGAATCTATAGACTGCTTTGGGTAGAATGGACATTTTAATGATGTTAATTCTTCCTTTCTGTGAACACAGTATATGCTTCTGTTTATTTGTATGTTCTTCAGTTTCTTTCTTTGGTGTCTTATAATTTTCTGAGTAGATGTCTTTTACATTCTTGGTTAAATTTATTCCTTGGTATTTTATTTTTTGATGCAATTGTGAATGGGATTGTTTTATTAGTTGTCCATTCTGATAGTTTATATTGTTGGTACATAAAAATGTAACTGATATCTGAATATTTATTTTGTGTTTTACTACATTACTGAATTTATCAGTTTCAATTGTTTTCTGGTGGTTTTCAGGGTTTCTATATATAGTGTCATGTCAGCTGCAAATATCATGTCTTCTGCAAATAAAGACAGTTTTACTTCATCCTTTCATTCTTTCTAATTTGGATGCTTTTTATTTCTTTTACTTGTCTGCTTGCTGTAGCTAGAACTTCCACTACTATGTTGATTAAAGTGATGAAAGTAGACTTCCCTGTCTTGCTACCCATCTTTTATTTTTTAAAAGATTTTATTTATTTCCTTTAGAGAGGGGAGAAGGAGAGGGAGAGAAACATCAATCATCAATGTGTGAGAGATACATGGATCGGTTGCCTCTCACATGCCCCCAGCTGGGGAACTGGCCCACAACCCAGACATGTTCCCTAACTGGGAATTGAACCCGTGACATTTCGGGTCACAGGCTGGTGCTAAATCCACTGAGCCACACCAGCCAGGGCTTGTTATTGATCTTAAGGGAACACTTTCAGTTTTTGCCCATTGTGTATGTTATTGGCTGCGTGTTTGTCACTTAAGGCCTCTATTATGTTGAGGTACGATCCCTCTGTTCCCACTTTGCTGAGAGTTTTTTTTATCATAAATGAGTGCTGGATTTTATCAAATGTTTTTTCTGTATCTTTTGATACCATCATGTGATTTTTATCCTTTGTTTTGTATATGTGGTGTATTATGTTTATTGATTTGCAGATATTGTACCAGCCTTGCATCCCTGGAATAAATCCCACTTGATCATGATGTATGATCTTTTTAATGTATTGTTGGATCTGGTTTGCTAATATTTTGTTAAGGATTTTAGCATCTATGTTCATGAAGGCTATTGGCCTATAATTTTCTTTCTTTGTAGTTTTTGTATCAGGCTTTGACAGAAGAGCTTGGACCTCTTCACTGCTCTTGAATTTTTTGAAATAGTTTGAGCAGTATAGGTGTTTGTTCTTTTTTGGATATTTGGTAAATTCACCTGTGAAGCCATCAGATCCAGGACTTTTATTGGTAGTTTTTGATTACTGCTTCAATTTCATTAGTTGAAATAGATCTGTTCATATTTTCTATTTTTTTCTCGATTCAGTTTTGGAAGATTGTATGTTTCTTGGAATTTATGCATTTCTTCCAGATTGTCCTATTTGATGGCATTTAGGTGTTTGTAATATTTTCTTACAGTTCTTTGTATTTCTTTGCTGTCAGTTGTTACTTCTTTTTCATTTCTGAATTTAATAATTTGGGTCCTCTCTTTTTTTCTTGATGAGCCTGGATAAAGGTTTAACAACCTTGTTAATCTTTTCAAAGTACCTGCTATTGGTTTCATTGATTTTTTTGTATTGTTTTATTTTTAGACTTTTAAAATTTCTTTTCTGATCTTTATCATTTCCTTTCTCCACTCACTTCGGGTTTTGCTTCTTGTTCTTTTTCTAGTACCTTTAAGTTTTATGTTACATTGTGTATTTGAGATTTTGCTTGTTTCTTGATGTAGGCCTGTAATGCTATGAATTTTCCTTTTAGCACTGCTGCTTTTGGTGTAATGCTCTGAGGGTATCAATTAAAGCCATCTCATCTAGTGTGTCATTTAGGCTACATTTTCTTGTTGATTTTCTGTCTGGACGATCTATCCATTGATGTCAATGGTGTGTTAAAATCCGCTACAATGACTGTAATACAATCGATTTCTCCATTCATATCCATCAGGATTCGCTTTATATATTTAGGTGCTCCTATGTTAGGTGCATAAGTGTTTACAAGGGTTATATTCTCTTGTTATATTGATCCTTTTATCATTATGTAGTATTGTTCTTTGTTTTTTATTGCAGCCTTTGTTTTAAAGTCTTTTTTTCTGTTATAAGCATTGCTACCCCAGCTTTTTTTTTCATTTCTAGTTGCATTAAATATTTTTTATATCCCTTTATTTATAGTCTGTGTGTATCTTTCATCCTGAGGTGGGTCTCTTGTAGACAGCATATATATGGGTGTTGTTTTCTTATTCATGCAGCTACCCTATGCCTTTTATTTTAATCCTCACCCAAGAGATAGGAAGGGAGAGAGAAACATTGATGCAAGAGAGAAGCATCCATTAGTTTCCTGCCATCCACATACAGACTGAGGATCATATGTGCCTTGGCCGGGAACTGAACCGGCAACCTAGGTATGTGCACTGATGGGGAATCAAACCTGCTACCTTTTGGTTACAGGACCACACTCCAACCAACTGAGCCACACTGGCCAGGGCTACCCTATGCCTTTTGATTAGAGCATTTAAGCCATTTACATTTAAAGTGATTATTGAATAAAGTGATTATCGTTAGATACATATTTATTGCCATTTTATTCTTTATAACTATGACTCACTGTGTTTTTTATCTTTTCCTTCTTCTTAAAGAAGACTCTTAAACATTGTTTTGTAATACTGCTTTGGTGGTAATGAACTCTTCACTTTTTCTTGTCTCAGAAGCTCTTTATTTCTCCTTCAGTTTTAAATGAGAGCCTTGCTGGGTGAAGTAGTCTTGGTTGTAGGTCCTTGTCTTTTATCACTTTAAATATATTATGCCAATCCCTTTTGGCATGAAATATTTTTGTTGAGAAATTTGCTGATAGTGTTATGGGAGCTGTCTTGTAGGTAACTGTCTTTCTCTTGCTTTTTTGTTCTTGGCTAGGAACATCGAACTTGATTGATGATACATGACAAAGTAGGGCTCTCTGAGCCTCTCCCCTTCTTCACGGTGTCTGAGATGGAAACTGTGGAGGTCAGGAGATTCTCAGTATGTTGGCGGGTTGATTTGGGGCAACCACTCCTTAGCCGCTGAAGGCCTCTCTTCCTTTTCCTGGGGCTGGTGGTCCAGGGGGCTCTTACTCCTTGGAGGCCATGTGGACCATGAGGCCCACCACCCTGTTGCTATAGCCAAATTCATTGTCATACCAGAAAATGAGCTTGAGAAAGTGGTCATTGAGGGCAATGTCAGCTTTAGCATTGAAGGTGGAGGAGTAGGTATCACTGTTAAAGTCCCAGGAGACAACCTGGTCCTCAGTATATCCCAGGATGCCTTTGACTGGGGGACCTGTGATGCCTGCTTCACTCTGTCCTGATGCCATCATATTTGACAGGTTGTTCCAGGATGCAGGTCAGATCCACAACTGACAAATTATGTTGGGGAAACAGAAGGCCAGTGAGCTTCATCTCTTGTTGCTTTTTAAGATTCTTGCTTTGTCTTTAACCTTTGGCATTTTAGTTATGATGTGTCTTGGTGTGGTCCCCTTTGGATTCATCTTGTTTGGGACTGGGTGCTTCCTGGACTTGTGTGTTTTTCCTTTACCAGGTTAGGGAAGTTTTTAGCCATTATTTCTTCAAACAGGTTGTTGCTTGCTTGCTCTCTCTATTCTTTTGGTATCACTATTACACTTTATGTTGTTCCAAAGGTCCTTTAAAGTATTCTTATTTTGAATAGGTAGCTTTAATTGTCAGAAACACCCAAGATACTTAATGTCTACGTCTGCCTGTCTATCCCTTGCTCCTATCTACTTACCTACCTTCCTACCTTATGTCTGTCTATCTAAATATGATTGTTATTATATTAAATATATATTACATGTCATTAAAATGTGCTGTTTTGTATATCTAATTTCTTCATATACTATGATAATTATGTAAATATATTTTTATAACATGATATATAATGTTTGAACTAGTCAGCTACCTTCAAACTGATACATACTTCAACATGGTGGTTAAATATTAAGGGATGTCTAGACTTCAATTACAGGTTGAGACCACAATATTCATACATTGCGTGATCTCATTCATTTTCATGGCAATCTTTGAATGGCACACTGTTCCTAAGAAACATTTTATCCCAAATAACAAGTAACTTTGTAAGTGTTCTAATGTCTTCCTGTTAATTTTTTTCTGCATACAGTATTCGACATGATTGGTGGCCTCTTTGCCTGTCTCCCCAAAAAACATTTAATGTCAATCAAAACAGTAATGCCATACAGAAAACAATTTGAAAAATGTTAGATTAGGACATAGTAAAATATACTGAACAGTTTAAGAATGCTGGCTGCTTTCTGTGCTAAAATGCGAGACTGATTTTCCATATGTTTTTAATGGCTGATTTGTCACCTCTTTCTGTCCCCGCTACTGCTTTGTGAAAGGTACAGATCAGAGTAGGATCTAGGTTTGATGGTTGCCATAAGGTCTTTCGTATGAGAGACTTTTTGTATTTAATTTACTTTTTAATTCCTTTCTAATAAAAAAGTTGACAGGTATCATTGAAGTGACATCTTTATCACAGGCCTATAAGTATTTTTTAAAGAAGAGAGCTTTCCATCTGACTATAAGGAAAATACAGACTCATTCTAAGAAGGATAATTAAAACAATAAGAAATGAAGAGGAGAAAGTTCATCATTGTCTACATTTTAGTTAACATCCTTTAAAATACTTAGGCATGTGCATATCATTACATGTTTGTATATGCAGTTTTCCAAAAGAAAGGATTATATTTGCCCCCACAACCCCCCACACACACTTTACATTCTTTGTCAATGAAAATAGAGGTACCTCGGTTTAGGTAGCTACCTGTATTCCATCTCATGGCTATACTCTAATTTAGTTAATCCTAGTGAAAAGTATTTACATTGTTATTAGTTTTTGATAAATATTAGTAGTGCTCTAATCAGCATCCTAATTTATACATCTGTGTGTCCTTGTCTGATTACTTTAGGATGTTTACCTAGAATAGAATTGATTCAAAGAAGGTGAAGTATAACATTGAGATATATCAAACAAGTCTTCTGTACTATATGTTAACATTCTTTTTCATTTTTGCCTGAGTAATTTTTCACTATATTTGCATTTCTTTTGCTTAGTGAGGTTTTTTTCTCTCATATTTATTGTTTATATTTTAAATGGATTTTCTTTTTATATACTTGGTCCATTTTGTATTAGCACTTATCTTTTTAATGATTAATAAGTCTTTATATATTAAAAAGACTATCTTTTGTCAAATGCTATTTTTTTCCACTCTGTCTTTAAATCTTACTTAAGATGGATATATGTTAATGTTCTTGTTTGTGTTTGTAATACTAACTGGTCATATCCTACAATATTTTTTTTTTCCAATTTGCCATTTACCTTCAAATCATTTTTAGGATCACAGTGTGTGTCTGGGGAGGGATGGGGTCAGCGGAGATATGTTCTTGCCATACCAAGGTTTAGTGTTTATGTGATCAGATCAGTTATTTTCTCATGGCATCTGGGTATCATGTCATATTTAGGACGACCTTCTCACTCAGTTTTAGAAATGTATGAATCCATAGTTTTCGCTTAATTCTTCTGTAGTTTTACTTACATAAATAAAATCAGTTCCTTTCCTACTTGGAAGCTCCTTCTAGGATCAGTCAAATAGAATAATCAAGCATAGCCCTGCCCCCACTGCCTCCTGAAAGTGCTGCATATGTATTATGACCTACTCTAAGCTTGTTTTTCTCTGTGTTCTTCCCTCACTTCCATGCCTCTCATTCTGTTATTTAACTTTTCTAGATCATTTCTAGCCCTTTATACATTGCTGTCTTGAATAATCTCTTCTCCTCCCATTACTAAATAAAACTGCAGGATAAAGATAATAAGCTCTCCTGCTTTTATCTTACAAAGATGTCACTACACTTTTTTTACTGTGTATTTCTGTTTTGAAAACAAACAAGCAAAAATCTAACTTCTTACTATTTAAGCATATAAATTTTATAGTTGTTATAAATCCTGATCCAATACTATGGCACAGGGTTTTTTCCCCCAAATAATTATACCCTCTTAAACTTTTTTATAGGTGAATAAAAAATGTGAAGACTTACACATCTGACTTAATTAAAAATTCATATTTAAAATGTCAAAATCATGTGCACTATTTTAACACTAAAACATTTTTTGCTATAATCTTTACTTTTAAAACATTGGGCTTTATGGAAATTATAACGGGAATTGCAGTTCCAGTTTTTATGTTGTGTTTCATCAAGGTAGTTACTGAAGTTGATCTCAGTGAAGACCAAAGAGAACAAACTTATATATATTCAAATGGTTTTCTACTAGTTTTGGAAATTAATTTATTGAAGTATGGATATTTTCACTATGCAAATAGAATTACTTCCTGTTATAACAAGTAGTCTTGGGACACAAATATTTCATCCTTGGTCCTTTTCCTGACCTATATTATATTGTCAAAATTATAATCTGCTTTAGATAGCAAAGTCACTTCACTTTAAGTAGCTTTTAATTTGTATTATTGTTTTGAGTAAACATGCAAATTGAATAATTTTAAATATCTGAGGCAATTTTATAAAAGAATTTTAGTAAATAGAGAAATCTTTATCTCATAAATTTATCTCTTTAGAAAGTTTAATTTTAAATTTGCTACTTTTTCACTTCATCCTGGGAGGGGGGTATTTCTGTTGCAGTGAGAATCTGAAAGCCAAGGACATAATGCATTTATGTAGGCTTATCTGTGGAAGAGCAGCAGATGTGCAGAGTGGTTTATGTGAAAGTTAATTTCCTAAGTTTCTCTTCTGGGGCTATGAATTACCTCAAACACTCTACCTTATTGTTATTTTCTTTAAGCTTTCTCTACTTTGGCTAGGCTAAGAAACTAGGTATTGCTAGAGCTCATTACTGCTGGTTTAAAATTTTTCTCCAATCTTATAAACCTCTTAGAGGTTATTCACACTCTATATGCTCCTTAATTAAACTCACATTTACAACCGTGGAACTGGTAGCTCAGCTGACATTTGATATACATCTTTACTTTTTTTCCGGGTACTTTACATTAGCATACTGCAGACTTTTCTTTTTTTTAATTTTATTTTTCAGTTATGGTTTACATTCATTATTATTTTAGATTAGTGTCAGGTGTACAGTCTAGTGGTTAGACAGTCATAAACTTTACAAAGTGCTTCCCCTGATATTTCCAGCACCCTTCTGGCACCATGCATTGTTGTCATAATCTGTGACTGTTTTTATTACCAATTTGTACTTCTTAATCCCTTAACCTTTTTCACCCAGTCACCTTAAAAGGCAGGATAGTAAATATTTAGTCCAACCCTAAGGCGGGTCATGAGGCATTACATAAGTGAATGGGCGTGGCTGCTAAAATGTTATATAGTAAAACAGGTGGAGGGCTGAGGTAGCAGATTGCCAACTAACTGCCGCCACAGTCAGTCCACTGACGTAGAAAGAAGCCAGAAGGAACCATCCAGGAAGTAGAGACTTCTTAATTAGTTTTTTCACTCCTGTCCCTCCCCCCTCCAGCAGACGTTGAGCAGCTATCCTATGGCAGGACTTTCTCTAGGCACTGGGGTTGAACTGGAGATTAAGCAGATGAGGATTCTTTCTCATGAAATCTTAATTTCCTACTAGTGTACATTTTATGTTTCTCACCCCTGGCATGAGTCAGAAATATGGGGTGGTTTGGTTTTATGCATTTTCCTAAAAGAAGATACATAGAAAACACTTCAAAAAGTCCAGACTAAAAGTTGCTTGCCTAAAATGCCTTCAATGAAATGGGTTTCATGTGTGATGAAAATCTTAAATCCAAAGTAGTAGGAAACCTTTACTTAGTTGCATTTTTTAGAGATGAGTCAGTGTTTAATTTTATTTAATGTAACATTTATTAAGAGAACACATCTTATTTAAATTTCAAGTTTTAAATGAGCTCTTGTGCATTGATATTTTAAATAACGTTGTTTACTTTCTACTTCTAAATTAGTATGTTGAATGTTATTTATACTTTGTTTTATTCAATAGTTATTGATTATCACTTCTAGGATACTGCTGGTCAAGAGAGGTTCAGAACATTAACTCCCAGTTATTATAGAGGTGCACAGGGTGTTATACTAGGTAAGTTTTCACTTTAATATACTGTTTTAAAAATATTATTGTTTATTACTGGAATTTCTGATTATTATCTGTAAATGTCAATAAATTTTTGTTTTATTTTTCTTTAGGGCTACTTTAAAGTAACTTGAAGTTGTATTAACTTTAATATTAATGAGTATTGAAACTTGTAAAATTTATTTTCAACCCTTTGTCTAGCAATAAAAAAAATCAGGCTAATTCACTTCATTTAAAAGCACGTTAATAAGGAAATAATTGAGGATTAATCCACATATATAGTTGGTCTTAGAATATTACAGGAAACTGATCTTTAGTTAGAAGCATTTTATCAGTCCTAAAAAAAAAAAATAATCACAAAGCACTTAACACAGAATTTAAATACCAAATGTGGATCTCAGTTGAAAAGTGGTTGTCCTTTTTTTGCTTTACGTTCTTTTATTTATTATATATACAAATCTGTTTTATGTACAATACTTGCTTCTATCAAATAATCATACTGAGCCATTCCATTGGTAATCTTCCCAGAAATAGATCTTTGTGCACTTCATGCACTATCAAAACTTGAGACTTCATTACCGATTTTAGTTTTGAGGCCATTCCCACAATTCAGAATATACACAAGTTGTTAAGGTGATGAAAGTGGGCTGAAAGAAACCATAGGATTCAGCACAGTTAAATTGTGTATTTTGCTTGCATTAGAGCCACAGCATGAACAGCTAATGTTGTGGGTATCTCACTGCAGTGTGGGAACGGCTTTTGAAATATATGATGACTGCATGGCTGGTGGGCAAGCAGTTGATGTGTCCTGCTGGAAGCTTCACCAAGGGCTCATTTCCTCTCCACCTCTCCTTTCTTGGGTTCTTGTTTCAGTTTGTAAATCAGTCAGGGCCGCCTGGATCACGTCTTCAGCCAGCATGGAGCAGTGCAGTTTCACAGGGGGGACACAGAGTTCCTGGGTCATATTTGTGTTTTTGATGGTCAGGGCTTCCTCCACTCTCTTTCCTTTCAGCCATTTGATGGCTCAGGAGCTGGAGGCAATTGCAGAACCACAGCCAAATGATTTAAACCTGCATCCACGATCTCCCCCTTTTAATCCACTTGAATCTGTAATTTCATTACGTCATCCACAGATCCAATTACAACATTTTTAGATGTCCCCTCATTTTTGGGATTTTCATAACAATCAATAACCTTCCAGAGCAGCAGGGCCCACACCACCCACCTCAGACACCTCCCTGGCTGCTGCTGTCTTGCGGGCTTGCCAAGAAGTGCTCCTGGGAAAAGTGTAAAATAAATATTGATCATTTGTAGGGAGAATTCTTTTATATTGTGATTTGTGAGGCTTTGGTTTTATTTCTGTTAATTTGACAGTGAGTCTATTGTATTGGTTTTAGCATCTCCTAAGTTTAGAAAACACTATAAATTGATAAACCTCTTTATTTATTATAATTCAGAATAATGTGAAAGTGATAACAGAGGAAGACAATCAGGATTTCATCTGCTGACTTTACATTCTGTTCTTGTAAGAAGCATATAATCATAGATGTTTAAATTCATGTAAAATTTTTGGTATTTTGTCAGATTTGAACCTAAACACATTGTTTTTGGACAAACTTCCTTTTTTGTTGTTATGAATGAAGGGGCACCTGTTGTTTTGCTTAAGTTGGTTTTCATCAATACACATCAAATTGAAATGTGCATATGTGTGTTTGTATTTTTTTCATTTCTTTGTGTCTTCCATCTACATCGGTAGACAGTGAAGATCAAGCTTTGAATGCTTAAAAAAAGACTTACCATATAGTAATGTTAATGCCTGTTTACATATCAGAAATATGATATCATTGCTTTTTATTTTTAAATGCTTATTTAATAAATGACTTCTTTACTTCAGTTTATGATGTCACAAGAAGAGACACCTTTGTTAAACTGGATAATTGGTTAAATGAGTTGGAAACATACTGCACGAGAAATGACATAGTAAACATGCTAGTTGGAAATAAAATTGATAAGGTAAGAAGTTAGCTACTTGGCATTTTGGCTCTATATTTTGGTAGCTTTTCTTAATCTTTGCGTCTATCTTTTAGGAAAATCGTGAAGTTGATAGAAGTGAAGGCCTGAAATTTGCACGAAAGCATTCCATGTTATTTATAGGTAGGTGTGTAAATATTTAGCCTTTCATTATTAATAGGGAATTTAAAAATAAAATTTATGCTAAATTTTTCTCTTTAGGAATTATAAATGATATGTATTCATAGTTATCTCATGATATAAAATCTAACTATAGAATCAGGTTCTTTATTTTTCCTTCTGTAAGAAAAAATAAGATCCATTATATGAAGTCATACAGAACACAGTCAGATCATTCTTCTCAAGATATAATGCTACTTAATAAAGCCAGGCTCCCAGTGCTAAAGTCACTCCACCTAGTAACTTGCTACAGTGAATTAGAATCTTCATTTTAATAAAATCTTCATGTGATTTGTATGCACATTAATATTTCAAAAGCATTGTAGAGCAGGGGTTGGCGAACTATAGCAGGGGCCCAGTCGGGCCCCATCATTTCTGTGGAACACAGCCATGCCCAGTCACCTGCATACTGTCCGAGGCTGCTTTCGGGTTCATGGCAGAGTTCAGTTACAATAGAAACCATATGGCTACAAAGCCTAAAATGTTTACTATTTGGCCCTTTACAAAAAAAGTTTGTTGACGCCCCTCATCTAGAAAAGTGGCATGCTTTTTAAAATTACAGACCCCTGGGACTTACACAGGTCTGAAAGAGGACCTAGAAGGCAGTATATAAAAACCACCCTAGTTGATTGTAATGTGAAGCTAGCTATAAGAGTTACCAATTTGGCTATTTCATGGTGTTAGAAGTGACTAGGAATCAAGAAGTGGATATGGAAGAACATCATATATAAGTAGAAGCAAAGTGGTGTAAGTGGAAGGTATAGGGAGTTTTAGAAAGGAACAGTACTACCTTTACTTTTTACTTACTGGGTGCCCTTTTGTTTCAATATTTGTTAGTTTATTCAATAAATATTGACTGAACATTGAGGATATAATACTGAATAGAACAAACAAACTCCCTGCCCTTATGGAGCATACGTTCAAGTATGGGAAACAAGTAAGCAATGCTATGGAGGAAATAAAGCATTATGAGAGGAGAGGGAACGACTGGCTTGGGGACTGATTCGGGCAAGTTCTTCCAGGGAATGCCATTTGAGCAGGAATCACCACTCATCTGCAGGCCAAGAGGGAGGGCATCTTGGGCTGAGAGAATAGCAAATATTTCCTGAGGTAGGAACCAGTTTAGTGCATTTAAGAAACAGGAAGAAAGTTTGTGGGCTGGAGCAGTATATATTGGGGGAAAGGGTGGTTAATAGTGGGAGATGAGATTTAAAAAGGTCATGTTAGACCTCACAGGATATGGTAAAGAAATGGATTTTATTCTAAGTGTGGTGGAAAGCAAGGGAATACTGCTGTGATCTGATATTCTTTAAAAAACAAAAAATGACCCATTTGTGTAGAAAATGGACCATGAGAAGCAGAAGCAAGAGGCCAGTTATTCTCTTAAAATAGCCCAGATGAACGAAGCTGGTGGTTTTGACAGCAGTGGCAGTGATAGGTGGTGGAAAGTTGGCAGACCTGGGAGAGGCTTTGATCGACAGTAAAGCTGACAGGCAATGAGTGGGGGGGAAATCCAATAATGTTAAACATGGGGGGGGGGTCGTTGATTTGGCTCTTTATATATTATTGGCTGATATTTATGCCGTGATAGTTGCACAGAAAAACAGCAGTATGACCAGAAAAGGATGTACTATAACATTTTTCCTTGAATTTCAGAGGCAAGTGCGAAAACCTGTGATGGTGTGCAGTGTGCCTTTGAAGAACTTGTTGAAAAGATCATTCAGACACCTGGACTGTGGGAAAGTGAGAACCAGAATAAAGGAGTCAAACTGTCACACAGGGAAGAAGGCCATGGAGGAGGAGCCTGCGGAGGTTATTGTTCTGTGTTATAAACTCTGGGAAATGCCATCTCTTACATATTTGATCAGATAGTGACATCCTTCTGTATATAAATTAACTGCTATTTTAGGGACCTTGCAGTTTGCACATGTTTGTTTTGTATCATGGCAGTAAATATTTACAAGAAATCCCACTTATTGGCTTTCCCAGGTAAAATGTTAGGGTAAGCACGCAGTTTGCAGTCTACAGTTTTTTATGTAACATAAAATTGGTGTACCTTTATAAGTACACTTCATTTTATGACTTACATTTATCATGTGATTTTTAAAAATTCACCTACTTTATGTTGAGAACAAGGTCCACTTTTGGTCTTCTTTTTGCTTGAATATGCCTATCAATTACTGAATTAATTGATACGTAGAATTACTAGAACCACTGGGAGATTACCGGTATCATCCAACCTGGTGAATTTCTTCAGGAATAACAAAGAGCATGATTCCACATCTTTCCTAGGATGTCTGTTGGCAGATTCTCTTTTAGTACTAAACAAAATTCTCTTTACGGGGTGTAGTCCAGGCCAATTTATAATTAAATCTCTGTTCTGACGATGCTTCTAAAATAGCATTGATATGTTAAAGAAGTTTGGTCTTACTTTTTAATTTACTTCAATGAATAGCTCAGTTGCTTAACTGGAGTTTTAATTCTGTGATATGTGTACATTGGATTCATGACCCTTTGTGCAGCATTTTTAGTTATGTGATGTTTGGCAGAATGGCAATAAGGTCTTCCCTTACTTTGGTTTCAGAAGGATACAAATAGTGTGTTTAGGTGGCTCATGTTAGTACTTAACACTTTTTAAACCAACAAGTTTTGCTGTAAATGTTGGTGGTATTTGTCCGGTACATCCATTGTAGCTTGTGTAATGTTTATAATAGCTGTATCTTATGACTTCCGTAAATTGCTTGTTGATATTCTAAAACCTTTGCCTGTGTTTTGAGGGTTGGGAAAAAAAACACTAAACGATAATTTGCTTCCAGATTTTGATGTGTATGGGGAAATATTATTGCAATGAAAATCTTGGTAATTTATTGTAACAAGTAGTCAATATTTTATCAACCAACTTGTACAGACTAATAAATCTTTGCCACAGTATTCAGGTTTCTAACCTCTAGCTCTTGTACATTGTATATATATTTTTACTCATATGTTATTTTAATTCACATTGATGTTTGCTATTTAAGCCCTCAAATAAGTAATTTGTCTTTTCAGGCAGGTCACTATCATACCAGAAATAATACAAATTCCTGGGCAGTTTGTTCTCTGTATACAGTTGCAAAGGATAAGCGTTTCTGTGGGTTATCTTTACAATACATGTGATAATGGATTTACTTCAAGTCAGGTTCTTTCTGAAATGTCCATCTTTACATAAGAAAACCTTAAGTTCTACTTGGTTCACACTTGTTAGACCTCGTCACATGTGATTAAAGGTTTTATACAGTATATATATTTTTTATTAAGTATAAAAACATTTACTGCTTTAATGTTGGAAAAAGTTAGCCAACACATGTACTTAAGATTTATTCATATTACGTTAAAACTAGATTTGTATATTCATGTAGTGTCTATATTGACAAGACATTTCTGTTTATTGCTTTTTGCTTCTTGGGCTATATAAATAACCTTTCTGTACATTGGATTATTGCCTTGATTTGGTCAGAATTTGGATACATTTGAGTCACTTAACTTTTAAAAACTAATTTTGTTTGATTTATATTGTAACCTTTTGTAGTTTTTGAATAAATATAGTCTGCTTTCCTTAGATGCACTCGTGCAGGAAGTATTATACATTTCCCTGTTACTCTCATCAGCTGAGGAACCTCTGAATATAGTGTTGTTCAAGTTCTATTGTATTCTGTGGCTTTCACTTTACTATTTTCTTGCAAACTTACTGTTTCATAGTAGAGGTTTTTTAATTGAAGTGTTATAATATCTAAAATTATTAGCCACAGAAAGGATTTTGTTAATTTTTCCAATCATTTGAAGTGGTTTTAAAGTGCTTTTTGCAGATGGGCAAATTAGAACAATTAGGATACATATAGTGTTTGTGTTCTAGGGGTATGGACATAGACCTAAAGGAACAAAGAACTATTCAGTTTCTATTAAGAGCAATAACATTTATTGAAAGATTCCTTGGTGTGAGGTGCTGGGTTATCTCATGAAACCTCACAGCAACTTTAAGAGATTGGTTGGTACTACTGTTATGCCCATTTTAAAGATGAGGATAAGGAAACACAGGTATGTTGGGTAAATTCCCAAGATCACATAGCTAATCAGTGGTGGAGATGGATTTCAGTCAAGGCATCTTCACTGCTGAGTCTCTGCTCTTTAACCACTGCTCCCTTTGCTGGTACTAGCTTGCTGTTTTAACACAGTAGGGTTGAGAGTTTTCCTGTTTCTTATTGTTCTTTTTCAGATAGTTCAGTTATAGAGTAAATCCCATTGATGTAAGCCAGCCATTTAAGTCATTTAACCAAAAAGTTAAACTAGAGGAGTATGTTGTCTCCTAGTTCTTTTATCTTTTCCGGGTGGTATGAAAATCTCTGATTTACAATAGTACAAAGTCAGGGAACTTATGGTATCTTAACTTTCTATTTGTAATTGGAGTTGAGAAAAATTAAACCTAGGAACAGTCTTTAGTTCAAATTTGTGGGTATTCTCATTTCAAGTACTTAATTGCCATCAACAAATTCACAATTGGTGTTGACATTCTAATGAGTTCAGTGGAACCGAACTTCATTAAAGAAATATACATGATTCTGTACAAAATGTGGGACTGGGAACGTCCTTCTTATGCCACTGCTTTTTCTGCCTGTGGGATGGCACACAGACCTACCTCTAACCATAATATCTTAAAATACAGTTTAGTGGTTTTTGTTTTTTTTTCCTAATTTTTAAGTGAACTGGAATAATCATATAGGTACTCTCTAGATTGTAAGTTTCTGTATTCAAGCATTATGCTTCTATGTCTTGGGGTATATTTCAAAGTCACACTTAGGAAGTTGGTTTTTTGTTTTTTTTTTGTCCTTCATGTATTTTCCCCTAGTTACATAGGGGGTAAAAGCATTTAATCAGTTTTCAGAAGACATTTTACTAGTTCTGACCCCAGCTATGCCAAGATTAATTAACTGTAGACTTCATCCTGGATTTTGTCCAGGAATGTTGAAAGAAGAGAATAGAAAGAAATAGGCCAAGTCAAGACTTGGAGCTAAGGAGTATAGGGAATCTCTGATTTTTTTTCCCCCCAAAATGGAAACATCTATCAGGTTGGAGGGTAAAAAACAATAATCAACTTCTGTTACATTATGGGGCTTTAAATTTTACTATTTGTTGCTAGCTTCTTCTTTTATATTTAGCAACCAGTAATGTTTCTAATTGTGATGTAAAACTTGCTTAAGTGCCTTTTAATTAAAACTGTACATAAGCATCTTTCCAATAGAAGTGTGAGCTCCTATTCTCAGTCCTGCCTCCTCACCACGTCTCCCCCACACATTTTTTAAATTAACCTGGTAGGAAACATGTTATGTAATTTTATTTGTCTTTCTTTGAATACTAATGAGGTTGAGCACTATTTTATTGGATAAATTTCATATTCATGTATATGTTGTGGTTGCCTGTCCAACATCCACTTCTTTCTCTCACAAGGCCACCCACTTTTTCTTTGGATAACTAACTCCTCATTATGGCCCATGTGGTTTGAATGGAATTGTCACGCCTCCAGCTCTAGAGTTAGTCCGGTTACTTTTCAATAGTGCCACAGTGAATGGTTCAGAGATAGACAGGATACTCAGATCAGGCTGCGTAGCTACTAGATATTTGCTGAGGCTTTCTCAGGAACTACGGAGGAAGACACCATCTTGGAGACAGTGTGGTGTGAGGATTCACATCTGACCTTGATGCGTCCCTTTTTTCTAACATAAAGGAGCCAGCCTGAGGGCAGTGCCAAGGAAAGGAGAGGGATTCTAGCTTGGAGCCCTGGAGCAATTCGGAACCTCCATCAAGTTGGAATTGAAGTCAAATTATATGTAGACTTTTCACTTTTGAGAGCCAATAAATTCCTTTTTTTGTTTAATCCAGTTTGAGTTGGATTTTCTTTTTTCTTACAACCAAATGTATGTTGTGTGAGTGTATATGTGGGGGTTCTTTGTACATCAGGTTTAATATGTGAAAACTGTCACTTGAAAAGGCGTTACTCTTAAATAACTTAATATTTTAGTGAGTTGACATGTTTCTTTGTGGATATTACATATAAATGTCCCTGGCTGGTTTGGCTCAGTGGATTGAGCGTCGGCCTGCGAGCTAAGTGTCGCTGGTTCGATCTTCCAGTCAGGGCACATCAGAGAAGGAAAACTCTGATTCCAAAAAACCTCCGCTGCCTTGCGGCATACCTCTTCAGGGGAAAGGCTAAGGGAGTAAACCCCGACAGATAATCCGGAGCCGGAGTCCCTAAGGCGGTTTGACGTTGTAGTCAACACCGGCAACTCCTGCGGCGCACCTGAAGCCAAGCTGTATTGACTCCGTCTTTCCCTTGGATCCTTCAGCTGCGAAGAGAGGGGGGGGTCTGCTGCATGGGCAACAGCAGACCCTCCATATCACCCTGCCCAGGCTCTGTAGCTTCAGCTTCAATGGAGAGGACACTCCAGCTTCATCGCAAGATGTCGATTCAACACGGGAGGAGACAGATACCGTGTCACTCCCAAGTCGGACTGCACAGCCATTCTCGGTGGTGCAGATAGACTCTTAAGAAGCTACACCATCGTCTCTCGAGACGGACGGCTGCCGATGATGATTACATATAAATGAGTTAACTTCATACATGTGATTTTAAGGACCCCTTGTTGTATAATGTCTCATGTTTTTTGGTTTAATTTTTCTCTCACCGAAACACTCAGTCTTCCCCTCTCCTCCCTGCGGTAATCAGCAGTACCAGCTGGCACATGCACCGTTTCTGCATTTCTCCATGCCTCTACAATCATATGCAAATATCTGTATAAATTATTTCACTCTTATTTATTTTACAAGACTGGGATCATCTGTATATCCATCTCTGCATGTTGCTGTTCTTGCCTAACAATAGATTATGAAAGTCCCTTCAGGCGAACTTTGATGCAACGAGCATCTGTTTCAGTGATTGTACATTATGAATATTCTATGCTGTGGATTACCGCCATTTATTTAACCATTCTTTTAGTAATGGGAATTTCTATTGTTTCTAATTTTCCCTTTGCTGCAATAAATACCCTTGTACACATATCTTTTTGTTTCTATGAAATAGATACGAAGAATTGGATCCATGGGCCAAACAAAATGTATTTTTTCAGTTTTGATGTATTTTGTAGATTGCTTTTAAAACTATAAAAATTTAATTTCCACTAGTAATATGTGAGTGTTTTGCTTTCCCCCTGCATTCTCCATCAACAGCAGTAGGTGTTTTCAAGTTTTAATTTTTGCTACTTTGATATTTGTAAGGTGTTAACTGTTATTTTAGTTTGCGTTTTCTTAAGAGCATTTTATTTTTGTGTTTGTAGGCTATTTGGAATTACTCTTTTTTGAAATACTTATCCATATCCTTTGCCAGATTTTCTGTTCATTTTTTTTTGTGTGTGGTTTTGTTGTTATATGAATTCTTTATATAATACAGGTATTAACCTATATGTGTATGTTTTAAGCATTTGTTTCTTACCTGGTATTTGTTTTTTCATTTTGGTTATGCTGTGTTTTTCCTTCAAAGTAATTTTTTAATATTTTATACTTTATAGGCTCCCCTACTCTTAGGTTGTACATACAATCTTCTTCACTTCATCTGAAACTTCTATTTTTTGGTTTTAAATCTTTTAATGAGTTTGAATTCACTTTTGCTTTTAACACAAGATATGGAGCAATTTTATTCTTCATATGGATAGCCAGCTGTGCCAGCGCTATACATTATAAACTTTCTGTTTCCCACTGAGCTAATACCATTCTTTTCTTAGATAAAATTTCCATAAGTACTTGAATCTACTTTTCTGCCTTCTATTTTATGGTCTCTTGACCTTGGAAGGTAATGTATTTCAGCATAATTGGTTTTCTTTAACCCTGTGTATTTCATTTATGCTTTAAGAAAAAAATTATTCTTAGAAGTGCTCTGCAGGTATCACCAGATGACTGCAGAGTTCTGAGGAAACAAAGTTTTGATGGTAATGGCTCTATAATATGTTTATATTTGTGGATGTCAGGGCAAGTCCTTTCTCACTCTTTTTCCATTTGTTTTTCTATATGTGTCTTAAAGATCACTTTATTCTTTGCCCATTTTTCCTTTTTGTGGTTTCTTCTTTTTAAATTAAAGTTCTTTCCCAACCAGTGATTTGTCTTTTGACTTTGTCTGAAATATTGCATAATTAAAATATTTTAAAGCAAAAATTTAATTATTTTAATTAGTTCTTAAAAGCTGGGTTTTTAATTGGAATCATATGATATTTCTGCATTAATTGTAAGAAAACATAATGGTAAGACTTGCCATTAGGAAACAGGATATCTTTCTGTTTGTTCAATTTTTATACTGTTTTTAAAATTTATAGTTTACATGGTCCTGAACCTTCTTTTAAAACTTATTTTAGGTATTTTTTTTCTCATTTCAGAATCTATGTAGTTGTTGCTTAAGGAAAAGCTATTGACTTTTCTGTCTATCCAGCTACATAATTAATTTGGTACTTGAATTTAAATTAGGGTTTCTTTAGTTTTCTAGTTAAAATAGCAAAAATGTGATTTGTAATTTTTAAAGATAGGTTTATTTAGAGGAAGTTGCAGGCATCTGTTTTGTTTTATTTGAATCTGTTTCCTGACAAAGTGGAGGAGGCTTCTCATTTCACAACTACTGCTAAGTACTACGTACGTACCAGCCTGCCTCGGGCAGCTCAGGTGCAGTGCAGGTACAACTCCCCAGTCAGCAGGAGCACAGGTGCCCCCTGCTCTTTCCAAGGCCAGGGCTCGTGTTCCATAGGCCAAGCTGTCCCTGGGATGCACCACTTAGTGACACTGGGCTCTTTTTTTCTGTTGTTGCTAAGTCCATGTTTCGCAAGTCATACAACTGGGACGGTTCTTTTTCTACATGCTGGAATACTTCATTTTTTAAAAATGGGTATTGCCTGTTTGTTGCAGGTTTCCTTCAAGTCAGTGTAGCATAATAGTTAAGTGTGGCCTTTTGGAATCAGTGAGCTCAGATCCCAGCTCAGTTACTTTACTGCTGTACGACCTTGGCCTAGTTATATAACCTTTTTGGGTCTCAGTTTCTTCACATTGAAAACTGGTCAATAATAGTCTCAACAACTTCCTAGGGTTGTGTGGGCTTTGAATGAGTTAGGGAGTGTAAAGCTTGACACAGTGCACCTCAGCATGTGATGTGTTAGCTGTCAGTTGTCAGCATATGTGAGGTTCTCTGTTTTCCTTAATTTTTATAATTCACATAGAGAAAAGGCATTTTTTTGAGGTTTAAAATTTTCTAGAATAAAATCAGATATTTATTTGAAAATTATTTTCTAAGGTTATAGTTTCTTGTTCCATGTGTATATAAATATTTTATTTCTTTTGCAAAAAGTGTGTATGTGTGTGTTTTTAACAGGCAAAATCGTAGTCTAGAACAGTTTGGAATGAACAATTAGTGATTTCTGAGTAGATTTATGCAAATGAGGGCCATTTGGAGATACTGCCAGATTCCCTCCATTGCGAAGACGTGGATATTGACAATGGGACTCACCACAGGCTACACAGCATCCCTAAGTCATGGCTCTTCGCGGCTTCCACATGCCACAGGAGCTTGAAGCATTTAGTTTGCCATGTCAGGAAACAGTTATATGTATGCTCCTGACCACAGGCATTTGTCCTTTTTAAATTCATGCTCCTGTAGCCATATTTTCTTCACTAGAAAGTTTAAGCTAGTTAAATATTCCCATGTGTCACACCCCTAACACCTTTCTTTTTAGGTTAGATACACAACCAACATTTCTCTAAAACACATTGATGAAATCCTGTAGTGCTAGATAGAGAACATAAACACGTACACTTATAAACATCTGTTTACGTTTACCTCTTGCGCTGTTCACTTTTCGTTAATAGAAATGATTAAATCAGTCTTACAAAATGACTTCAGAGTTACAATACCAATAGAGCTACCAGCCTTTAACCTCTTAAGAAAATGTAAATATTTATTTGCATTCTTTTGTCCTTAGGTGTTATCTCAAAATGTGTTCAAATTACTTGAATAAATTCTTTTTTCTATGTGGTTTTATTATCTATGAGTTGATTTGTTCTTGCTTGTATTCAGTGTTAGGGCTTACGTTTTTCATCTTTCAATTAATCTTTGAATAAATAAAACTTACATGGCTCACAAGTCAATATGATATAAAAAGCTAAATCGAGAAATTGTGTTCCTATCCCTGTCAATTCCATCCTGGTCTCATGCTCTCCTCCTCCTCTGTTTATTTTTGCAAAAATCAAAAATCATCCAATATTTCTTTCCATTTCTTACATGAAAGGTAGTGTAGTGTATACACTTTTTTTCTTTTTCATTTTTTACACCTAACAATGCAACCTGAAAAAGCATTCCATATAGCTTCAGTTCATAGTGCTCTTTCTCATTCTTTTTTTACGGTTGCAGATCCTCCATTGTGGGCTGCACAGTTTATTCAACCAATTGTCCATAAATGGGCAGTGAATAACTTTCTCATTTGTGGAGGATAAGTTTCTAGGGTAATTTTAAAAATCTTTATTTTACATAAAATGCACCCATTTAGGACTATATTTTAATGGGTTTGAATAAATATGTGCCTTTATATAACCATTATAACAATCAAGATTTGGAACATTTCTATTGCCAGAAAGTTTGCTTGTGTATAAATGCTTCTTCCTGTCACTTCTACTTTACCTGATGTTGCCTGAGGCTTTCTCTGTGACCCTCCCAGGAAGGTCGGCTCTGGCCTCTATTGCAGTCTCCATCTGCATATATATTCTAGACTTCCTTTTTCTCACCTCTGTTATCTGTTAGAGGCATCCATCTATTCCCCATTTTGCATAAATCTAGAAATATTTCATATGATGGTGTTCACTATTTGTTCTTTAATTCCTTTGATATATTTGTATCCCATTCTTGGAAGAGCATAGAAACAAACTCATGCTTGGATGTATGCTCCTAAGCTGGAGCAGTCATTGGTCTTATAACTAGTGAGGTAAATAGGAAATATTTTTTTAATCCTCACCAGAGGATATGTTTGTTTATGGATTTTAGAGAGAAAGTTGTTGGCAGGGAGAGGGGGACATCAATGTGAGAGAGAAACATGAGTTGCATCCTGTATTCACCCTGACTAGGAATTGAACCTGCAACCTAGGTAAGTGGCCTGACTGGGAATCGAACCCACAACTAAAGGGACAATGCTCCAACCAACTGAGCCACCTGGCCAGTAGGAAATTTTTGATAGGGAAAATAATATGGTAGGATCAAAGGATGGGCTTTCCTAATAAGGTCAAATATTTTGGGAGGTCCATACCAAGGAAATGAGCTGGAAAGACAGACAGTGTTGGAAAGATTCTTGACAGATTTTGAGAGTGGAATGGGTGCATGTATGGGTGCCTGAGGTGGAGTGAAAGAAAAGATAGTTGGAAGTGAGAATGTTAAATTGCTAGATGGATCATGGATGGTTCTTCAAATCAATAGATGGTACAGTTGAATTCTAGATTCTGTTCTGTTCTACCAATGTAGTCTGCCAAAATCATAACCATTTTGATTTGAGAGTGTATTTGTAAATAAGTTCTTTCCCATATTTTTAACAACTTATTTTGGCAATCATTTTAACCAGTTACAAAATAAAGTTTTTTGGAATTGTGACAGGAGCTGCATTAAATTTATATAGTATTAGATTATAAACTGACATCTTAAAAAGTCTTCCCATCCAGAAACATGGCTTTTCTTTCCATTTATTCAGTTCTTGTTTTATGTCCTTCAATAAAATTTTAGACTCTTCATAATATACCTTCTAGCTATAATTGTTAATGGCTTCCTGGGCATTTTATAGTTTTTGTTACTATAATGTATCAAGGTTTTAAAAAAAATTCTATTTTTTCTGTCACAGCAAAATTAGCTGCGTATTTTTTATAAACAGCATGTTACCAAATTTATTATTAATGCTAATCTCTTTTTAGTGTTTCTTATTTTCTAGGTTCAAAATAATATCTCTGACTAAAGGTAATTTTGTTTCATCTGAGTTTCTGACAATAGTTTTAGTATTTTTCTTCTTAATGTACTGCTTACTCTAAATTTTAAGACATAGTCTTTAATATTTTAGAAAATTGGTTTGACTTCATTCTTTCAGTATTTGACTTAAGTCTTACTTAAAATGTCAGCTGAATTTAAAAAAATATTTTTATTGCCATGTATTGACATTAAAAAAAGGTTTTGGTGCCTGGTTTACTATAATGAATTACATTGAAGGTTTCCATTGCAAAACCATTCTTACATTCTTGGAGTATACCCTACTTGTCTAAAGTGTATTTTTTCTCTTTTTTTCCAATCACAGCTTATATTCAGTATTATTTTGTATTTGTTTCAGGTGTACAGCATAGTGGTTAGACAATCATATACTTTTCAAAGTGTTCCACCTGATATCTCCTGTGCACAACTTGGCACCATACATAGTTATTACAATATTACTGACTATACAGTGGAACCTCGGTTCTCGAACTTTATTCTCTCTGAGGCTGTTTGACAAGCAATTTGTTCAAAAATGGAATCATTTTTTCCTGTTAGAAATAATGTAAACTGAATTTGTTCCAGACTCCCAAATGATTCCGTTTTAACCTTATATACAGTACATGTTTAATGTACTGTTCAATCTATAAATAAACTTTAAACAAAAAAGGACACGAAATGTAAATGAAAATTTAACAGGAAATGACATACAGTAGAAAACGAAAATTTACGTACACACTAGAACTTACCCTTAATGTTGAGAGCTGTTGATGACTGAATATGGAGAGGAGGGAGGGAGGAATGTCACTGTTTGGATGGGGAGTCCCCTTTCATAAAAACCTCAGGTCGCTGTTCTTCTGGGCTTCTTTCCCTCTTCTGTCTTTTTGCTCCATTAGAACTTGCTTCGGGCTCACTCAGCCTCTGTCTCACTAAAAACCTATCCAATGATGCTTGTTTTTGCCTGAGTTTTATCACTTACCTGAAGTGACACATTGAACAAGTTGTCATTGAACAAGTTTATTGCACGATTTACTACTTCTCTGTCAGGTGATATTTCTCAATAAAACTTTGCATTTCTCCCCATTTTCAAAGCATTTCCTTGATTAGTAAAGTGGAAATACATATGCTCCCTTCCCTCCTCCTCTGAAGAAAAGCTCCTCAGCTGCCCTCTGTTGCTGCTCCCTTGGAGAGTCTTGGAGTTCTTCCGTGGTCAGCTCCGTGTGGTGGTCCTCCACCAACTCCTCCACAGCATCTTCATCCACCTCCAAGCCCATGGACTTGCCCACAGTATCCTCACAACAGACACAGGCTCATCCTCAAAGCCCTCGAAGTCTCCTTTAGCAACAGACTCAGGCCGCAGTTTCTTCAAGGCTGATTGCATGGTCCTGGAAGACACGACCCCAATGCTTGGTCTGTGAGCCGCAAGCAAGTGAGGATAGTAAAAGGTTCCTTCCAGAACTCCCTGAGGGTTAAATAACTTTCAGAGGTCACCTCAAAACACCTCTCAAGCACTGCCTCTGTGTAGAGTTTCTTAAAAGTCAGAAATGAGCTGCTGGTCCGTGGGCTGGCGGAGAGGAGTTGTGTTAAGGGGCAAGAACCTAACAGTGATGAAGCTGTGCTCCTCCGCCAGCGCAGCCTCCGAGGCCCGAGGGTGGGCAGGAGCACCGTCCCTTACAGTAAGTGCGGGAGAAGGAATTGTTTTTCCCAGAGGTATTTCTTCACACTTGGGGCAAACACTTCATGAATCCATTCAATGAAAAGTTGCCTGATTACCCAAGCTTTACAGTAGCCCTCCACATCACATTCAGCTTGTTTTACATGACTTAATTTTTTTTCCTGAAAACTTGGGTTTTTAAATGAGTAGAGGCTTCAATTTAAAAGTCCCCACTCGCATTCCCACACTACAGTAATGTCACCCTGTCCTTCATTGGCTTGTGTCCTGGCAATGACTTCTCTTCCTGTGTCATGTAGGTTCTCTTTGGCATTTTATTCTAGAAGACGCCTGTCTCATCTCAATGGAAACTTGGGGGAAAAAAATCCCTTGGCCTCTGTGTATTCTTGAAATTCTGTCCTGAAATTATTAGCAGCTACTTTGTTAGAACTGGCAGCCTCCCCATGCGTTACTACACTATGAATGCCACTTCTGGAGTTTAACAAACCAGCCGCTACTGGCCTTAAAGAAATCACTTTCAGCACTCGTTCCAGGGGTGTCTTTCAGGAGGTCGGTGTGCAGAGTCTTTTTCACATATCGTTGCCCCAGAAATGCTACCACCAGCTCTCTGCTGTTCTTTTATCCAAGTCAGCAATATTTCTGCCTCTTCAACTGCCTTTGATCGTGATCATTTTCACACCCTTAGCAACATCAGCATTACTGATGGCTTCCTTACATTGTAAAACTGTGCCAATAGTCAGTTTCACCATGCCATTCTCAACAGGCAGATCAACAGGTGAACACCTCTATCATACTTTGCAATTATTTTCACAACTTTCCTTTTCACTTTGCTGCAGTCACTAACCTTCTTAGGGCTCATGGTGACTTTCTGTACATATTTAATAACAACGAGCAACAAAACCAAAAAAAAAAAAAAAACCCTACAAATATTCGCAGCACAATTTCCTGAGATGTTAACTATACAAGGTTTGGGGGTAAGCTGACATACTCATGCATTCTCTCCTTTGTCGCCTGAGAGACAGGACTGATCATACGGGTATCAGCATGAAAGGGTTGTCAGGTAGAGAACCAAAGCTTTGTTCAACAACCAAGACCTTTATTCTGTGAACAACTTGTTTGGGAACTGAATTGTTAGAGATGGGAGACATTCGAGGGTTTGATTGTATTTCCTAAGCTTTACTTTACATCCCCATGACTGTTTTGTAAATACCTATCTGTACTTCGCAGTCTTCACCTTTTTTTACCCTGTCACCCAACCCCTCCCCCTACCCCTCTGGCAACGATCAGTCTGTTCCCTGTATCTACAATTCGGTTTCTGTTTTGTTTCCTCATTTATATTGTTTTTAGATTACACATATAAGTGAAATCGTATGGTACTTGTCTTTCTCTGACTGACGTATTTCACTTACCATAATGCCTTCTGGGTCCATACATGTTGTCATAAAGGTAAGATTTCATTTTTTTTTTTTTTTTTTAATGACTGAGTAGTATCTCATTGTGTAAATGTACCACAGCTTTTTTATCCACTCATCTATTGATGGGCACTTGGGTTACTTCCATGGCTTGGGTATTGTAAATAATACTGCAATGAACATAGGAGTGCATATATTTTTTCCAGTTAAGAGTTCTGGGTTTCTTTGACTATATACCCAGATGTGGAATCACTGGGTCTTAAGGCAGTTCCATTTTTAATTTTTTTGAGGAACCACCATGTTTAGTGGCTGCACCAATCTGAACTCACACCAGCAGTGCACAACTGTTGCCCTTTTGCCACATGGTTGCTAGCCCTTTTTGTTTGTTGACTTATTGATGATAGCCATTCTGACAGGTGTGAGGTGTTATTTCCTTGTGGCTTTAATTTGCATTTCTCTGATGATTAGTGACATTGAGCATTTTTTCATATGTCTACCAGCGATCTATCTGTGTGTCCTCTTGGAGAAGTATCTATTCAGGTCCTTTGCTCATTTTTAAATTGGACTGTTTGATATTTTTTGGTGTTGAGTTTCATAAGTCCTTTATAAATTTTGAATATAAACCCCTTATCAGATGTATCATTGGTGAATATGTTCTCCCATTCAGTGGACTGTATTTT
This sequence comes from Furipterus horrens, assembly GCF_987537825.1. Taxonomy (NCBI): domain Eukaryota; kingdom Metazoa; phylum Chordata; class Mammalia; order Chiroptera; family Furipteridae; genus Furipterus; species Furipterus horrens. Next base: position 152,974,252 of record NW_028327172.1, on the reverse strand, counting down.
AATTTTGTTGCCGGTTTTCCTTGCTGTGCAAAAACTTTCTGGTTTGATGTAGTCCTATTTTTAATTTTTCCTTTTGTTTTTCTTGCCCAAGGAGCAATATCAGAAAATATATTACTAAGATAAATGTTCGAGATTTTACTGCCTGTGTTTTTTTTCTAGGAGTTTTATGATTTTGAGACTAACATTTAAGCCTTTAATCCATTTTGAGTTTATTCTTGTGTATGGTGTAAGAAGGTGATCTAATTATATTTGTTTTGCATGTATTTGTCCACCTTTCCAACACCATTTATTGAATAGACAATCTTTACCCCACTGTATTTTGTTGCCTCCTTTGTCTAATATTAATTGACATATGTGTGTGGGTTTATTTCTGGACTCTCCATTCTGTTTTATCGATCTATACATCTGTTTTTATGTCAATACCATGTTGTTTTGATTACTATGGCCTTGTAATGTAGTTTGATATCAGGTAGCATAAAATACCTCCAACTTTGTTCTTCTTTCTCAAGATAGTTGCTGATATTTGGGGCCTTTTCTGGGTCCATATAAATTTTTGGTTTATTTATTTTACTTATGTAAAACACACCATTGGTATTTTGATAGAATTTGCATTGAGTCTATAGATTGCTTTGGGTAGCATAGGCATTTTAAAGATGTTAATTCTTACTATCCATGAGCATGGTATATGCTTCTATTTATTTGTACTGTCTTCAGTTCTTTTTTTCAGTGTCTTATAATATTTTTAGTACAAATCTTTTACTAAATTTAATAAATTTTGCTTAAATTTATATATATATATATATTTTTTTTTATGCAATGCTAAATGGGATTGTTTTCTCAGTTTCCCTTTATGATCCTTCATTACTGGTATAAAAAATGCAACCTATTTCTGGATATATATATATATATTTTTTATCCTACTACTTTACTGAATTTATCAGTTTTAGTAGGTTTTGTTGGAATATTGAGGGTTTTCTATACACAGTATAATACCATCTGTTAAATAATGACAGTTTTACTCTTTCCTTTCTAGTTTGGATGACATTTATTTTTTCTTGTGTGATTGCTGTAGCTAAGACTTCCAGTGCTGTGTTGAATGAGAGTAGTGAAAACAGACATCCCTGTCTTGTTACCGATCATAAGGGAAATGCTTTTAGATTTCACCCATTGTGTATGATGTTGGCTGTGCCTTTGTCACATATGGCCTTTAATACACTGAGGTATGTTTCCTCTATTCCCATTTTGCTGAGATTTTTTATTTTAAATGGGTGTTGGATTTTATCAAATGCCTTTTGTGTATCTATTGATGTGATCATGTGATTTTTATTCTTTATTTTTTTTATGTGGTGTATTGCAGATATTGTACTAACCTTGCATCCCCAGAAAAAGAAACCCACTTGATCATACTGCATTATCTTCTTAATGTATTGCTGGATTTGATTCATAATAGTTTGTTGAGGATTTTAGCATTCATGTTTATCAGGGATATTGTCTGATGTCTTTATCTGGTTTTGAGATCAGCATAATGATGTCCTCTTAAAATGAGTTTGGGCATCTTCCCTCATCTTGAATATTTTTGGAATAGTTGGAGAAGCTGGGGTGTTAGTTCTTCTTTGAATGCTTCATAAAATTCACCTGTGAAGCCATCTAATCCAGTTTTGTTTGTTGGTGGTTTTTTAAAATTGCTTCTTCAATTTCATTAGTTGAAATAGGTATGTTTAGATTTTCTGTTTTTTCATGATTCAGTTTTGGAAGATTATGTTTCTAGGAATTTATCCATTTCTTCCAGTTTGTCCAATTTGTTGACATATAGTTGTTCATATTTTTTAAATAATCCTTTGTATTCCTTTGGTGTCAGTTGTTACTTCTCTTTCATTACCAATTTAATTTATTTGAGGTTTCTTTTTTTTTCTTGATGAGCATCGTTAAAGGTTTGTCAATCTTGTTTATCTTTTCAAAGACCAAGCTCTTCGATTCATTGATCTTCTATATTGCTTTTTTAGACTCTATTTTGTTTATTTCTGCTATGATCTTTATTGTATCCTTCCTTTTACTCACTTTGGATTTTGTTTGTTGTTCTTTTTCAAGTTCCTTTAAGTGTAAAGTTAGATTGTTTATTTGAGCTTTTTTCTTGTTTCTTGAGATAGGTCTGTGATGGTATGAATTTCACTCTGCACTGATTTCCCTTTGTCTCATAGATTTTGGGTTGTTGTGTTCTCATTTTTATTTGTTTCAAGGTATCTTTTTCTTTTTTGATCTCATTTTTAACCTATTCATTGTTTAGTAACATGCTATTTATCTTTCATGTCTTTCTGTGTTTTTCACTTTTTTTTCTTGTAATTGGTTTCTAGTTTCATACCATTGTGGTCAGAGAAGATGCTTGATATGACTTCAATCTTCTTAAATTTATTGAGACTTTTTGTCCCAACATGTGGTATACCCTAGGAAATGTTCCATATGCACCTGAAAAGAACGTATATTCTGCTGTTTTGGGGTGAAATGCTCTTAAGATATTATTTAGATCTATCTGATTCAGTGTGTCATTTCAGGCTGCTGTTTTCTTGTTGATTTTCTGTCTGGAAGATCTATCCATTTATGTCAGTGGGTGCTTAAAATCCTCTACTATGACTGTATTACCATTGATCTTTCCCTTTATGTCCATTAAGACTTGCCTTATATATTTAAGTGCTACAGTGGTGGGTGCACAATGTTAAAAGGGTTTTACCCTTTTGTTTGATCCATCCCCTATATCACTATAGAGAGTTCTTCATTGTCTCGTATTATAGGCTTTATTTTAAAGTCAGTTTCGTTTGATAAAAGTATTCCTACCCTAGCAATTTTTTATTTTGATTTGCATGAAATATTTTTTCCCATCTCTTTACTTTCAGTCTATGTGTATCTTTTGCTCTAAGGTAGTTCTCTTGTAGACAGCATATATATGTGTAAATATATACACATATTTACATATATATATATATATATATATATATATATATATATATATATATATATATATATATCTGGCTGGTTTGGCTCAGTGGATTGAGCGTCGGCCTGCGAGCTAAGTGTCGCTGGTTCGATCTTCCAGTCAGGGCACATCAGAGAAGGAAAACTCTGATTCCAAAAAACCTCCGCTGCCTTGCGGCATACCTCTTCAGGGGAAAGGCTAAGGGAGTAAACCCCGACAGAAAATCCGGAGCCGGAGTCCCTAAGGCGGTTTGACGTTGTAGTCAACACCGGCAACTCCTGCGGCGCACCTGAAGCCAAGCTGTATTGACTCCGTCTTTCCCTTGGATCCTTCAGCTGCGAAGAGAGGGGGGGTCTGCTGCATGGGCAACAGCAGACCCTCCATATCACCCTGCCCAGGCTCTGTAGCTTCAGCTTCACTGGAGAGGACACTCCAGCGTCATCGCAAGATGTCGATTCAACACGGGAGGAGACAGATACCGTGTCACTCCCGAGTTGGACTGCACAGCCATTCTCGGCGGTGCAGATAGACTCTTAAGAAGCTACACCATCGTCTCTCGAGACGGACGGCTGCCGACGACGATATATATATATATATATATATATATATATATATATATATATATCTTGTTTTTTTAAATCCATTCAGCTACCCTATACTTTTGATTGAAGCATTTAAGCCACTTACATTTAAAATGATTATTGATAGGTACATATTTTTTGTAATTTTTTTCTTTATAACTATCTACCTCTTCTTTATTTTTTTCCCTTTTTCTTTTTAAAGAAGACCCTCCAACCTTTCTTGTAAAGTTAGTTTGGTATTAGTGAACTTTTAAACTTTTTCTTGTCTGGGAAGCTTTTTATTTCTCTTTCAATTTTAACTGATAGCCTTGCTGTGTGAAGTAGTTTTGGTTGTATGTTCTTGCTTTTCAATCTTTGAATATTTTGTGTCAATCCTTTTTGGCCTGAAATGTTCCTGATGAGAAATCAGCTGACAGTCTTTTGGGAGCTCCCTTGTAGGTAAGTAAAAGTCTTTCTCGTGCTGCTTTTAAGATTCTTCCTTTGTTTTTAAACTATGTCATTTTAATTATATTGTATCTTGGTGTGGACCTCTTTGGGGTCATCTTGTTTGGGATTCTTTTGCTTCTTGGACTTGTGTGTCATTTTCTTTCATCAGGGTGGAAAGTTTTTAGTAATTATTTTTTTTCAAATAGGTTCTCATTCCCTTGTTCTCTCTCTTCTTATTCTGGTACCCCTATGATGCAGATGTTGTTACGCTTCTTGTTGTCCCCAACATTCTTTAAACTATATTTTTAAAATTCTTTTTTCCATGCTGTTGCGCTGTGTGTTTACTGCTAACTTGTCTTCCAAAGCACTGATTTGACCATCTGCTTCATCTGACCTACTGTTTATTCCTTCTGGTGTATTTTTCATTTCAGATACTGTGTTCTTCAGTTTTAATTGGTTCTTTTTTATGGTTTCTGGTGTTTTTATTTATTTATTTATTTTTTAATGCTGTTGATGTTCTCTAAGTTCCTTGAGCATCCTTATAAACCATTGTTTTGAACTCTATAACTGGTAGATTGCTTGCCTTCATTTCATTTACTTATTTTTCTGGGGACTCCTGTTCTTTCATTTGGGGCATGTTGGCTCCTCATTTTGGCTTCCTTTCTGTTTTATTTCTTTGTATTAGCTAGATCTTCTATTCATCCCAATCTTGCTGGGGTGCTCTTATGTATTAGGTCTTTTTTGGGACTTAGTGGCATAAAATTCCTGATCACCTAAGATGGGTGCTTCGGGAGTATCCCTTTAGTTGGTTATCTTAGCCCTCCTGTTCTAGTTGAATCTTGATTTTGTTGGCCCATCTGTGCATGCGTTTGACCCTCAGGATGGTTACGTATGAGGATTGACCCCACCCACAGTATAAAAGCTGCTAACTATACAAAGTGGAATTAGCCTCAGGTGGGTCTGGTGCTAGTGTAGGTCTTCCTTTAATATGCCACTTGTGGAGCCAATTGGATCATTCTCTGATGTCTGAAGCTTGCCCTGGATGTGTTGTTTCTGGGGCTTTTGGGGGGGACCCTGGTGCAAGTCAATGTCAGATGATGTCTTTGAAAGACTCTGACAACCTTTTTGGAGCTACAAAGCACTCTACAGTTTGTGGCTGCCTCTCCTGGGGCTGGGTGTTCATTGGAAGGTGCATGCTGTGCACCAAGGCCAGCTCCCACCAGCATCAAGCCTGGGGCAAGTCAGCAAAAAGCCCAAGGCACCTAGAGATCAGCTGACTGCCTTCACCTACCAGCTGCCTGTTAGACCCTGTCACTGAAAGAGTCTGGCAGTACTTGAGTACTGCATAAGTTAGGTTCTCAGTCAGACACCAGGTAGGAGCGTTAGTGTTCACCAAATTGATAGAGATTTAAACTCAGTGCCAGTGCTGGGTGCTGACACTCAGCAAAAGTCCCAAGATACAACACAGCCAGCTGCCACTTGTTGGGTGCCCACAGTTCTTTGTGGTGGGATGTGGTCCCAGGGTGTTGTCAAGGGGAGGCCAGCAGAGTTGGCCTCTCAAACGGACCAGGATTTGGCTATGTGAAGGGAGGTATCTGCACCGGTCTGGAATGTGAGAGAAAAGTGGACCCTGTCCCAGAACCACACAACTACGTCTGTCCTGGATTCTTCCTAGAGCTCATGGGGAGCATGAGCTGGGCAGGGCAGGGCCACTGGGAATCAGGAGGATGGAGTTGATGGATCACCCATGAGGGCGTGGCTAAGGTCAGGCTCGAAGGGAGGTGGGGGAATGGCCCTACCCCAGAGCCACAAAGCTTAGTCTCTGACACCCCCTGAGCCCACCTGGATCTTTATACCACAAGCCCAAGCAGCTGACTACTCTGCAGGGTGCAAGCTCCATAGGGTGGTGTGACAGCCAGGAAAGGGGGACTATTGCTTTTCCGATGGTGATGATGTATGGAGGGGAGTGCTGTCCAAGAAAGATGACATCTGTGAGTGGTATGGGAGTATAACAGCACACGGACCCTGGCATCTGTCCTTTCAGCTCTCTCCCCAGATCCACACAACCTATTCTCCCCTTACACAACTCTATTCTTTTATGGACCACCTTCCCTTTGCAGGATCACAGTGAGTGGCTGCAAATGAGATTTTGTGGCCTGGCCCTTTAAGAGGGGGCATAGGTTTCCTGCTGACTCTCATCTCTCCCTGGCAGACAGAAACTCCACTGATTTTCACAGCTCTGGGCTGGGGAGTCCAGTTGGGCTCAGACTCCTACTCCTCAGGGGGAACCTTTCCAGTTGAGATATTCCTCTAATTCTCAACTGTCTCCCGTGGATACAGAGCCAGCCCTTTTCATGTCTCTGCCCTTCTACCAGTCTCAATTTGGCTTTTTCTGTCAATCTTTGTTATAAATCCTGTTCAACTGGCCTTCAGTTGGCTATTCAGGTTGATCTATATTTTAGCTGTAATTCTACTTTGGTCCTGGAGGAGGTGAGTGTGACATCTACCTACTCTGCTGCCATCTTGAACCTCCTAAATTGTATTTAAAAAATAATGTGCTACTGGATTCAACTTATATGATTATAACTTCTGCATATATAAGTTACATGAAGTCACATTCAGGCATACAATTGTTCCCCCCCTCCAGACTTTTAGGGATTCTGTGGTGTTTTTTGGGAATGAATTCAGTGAGCACAAACTGTGTGGCCATCAAAGGAAGTCCTACCTTGAAAAGTAGCCCATGCTGTACAGTTTACCTGAAAAACTTGAAAGTTATTGCCATTGAATGTATCAGGTCTTTTAATTTCTTCTGTAGTTGGGGTTATACCTTACTTGTTATTCTTAACTGTGTTCTTTCATTTTTCTCTCTTTTATTCCCCTTAGACATGTTGGGGATTTAATCTGTTTTATTTGTCTTTTTATAAAACAAGATTTTATCTTATTTTTCCCTCCATTTAAAAAAATTCCCTTATTCTTTTAAAAAACTTTTTATTTTGGAGTAATTATAGATTTGCAAGAAATTACAGAAATAACGCAAAGAGGTCCTGTGTCCTCTTTAACCATTGGTTACATCCTACAGGTTGGTGCAAAAGTAATGTCCGACTTTTTAAAAAGAAAGTTCTAGATAGCATTTATTAAATTTGTGCCTCTTCTTATAAGTTTTTGATGTCACAGTGACTAATTTATACCTTAGTTTTTCAGATTATTGAAGTATTGTTCTTAATCTTCCACAATATTTGCACCCGTTTGTCCCATCTAAAGACATTAGAAATGTTTTACTCTATGAGTTTCATAAAGGTGCCAATGAAAGTACAGCATCAAAGTCTATTCAGAGCACTTATGGGGATGATGCAGTGGCTGAAAGAAGTTGCAGGAGGTGGTTTTCCTGTTTCTGAAGTGGGGATTTCAGTTTGAAAAATGAACCAAAAGAGGGTCGTCCAAAAAAACTTGATTCCGAAGTGTTGGAAGCTGTTGTCACAGAAAACCCCACCATTACCTCTAGGGAACTTGCAGAACAATTTAATGTAACCCATACAACTGTGCTATGCCAACTGAAAAGGATTGTAAAGGTTTCAATAGTTGGAAAATGAGTTGCACACAAACTGTCTCCAGAGAATCTGCAACAGCTTGTTGCTTGTTGTGAATTATTGCTTTCGCGACACTTCAGGCACCATTTTTAGGTAGGCTTGTTACAGATGCTGAGAAGTGGATCCTTTACCAAGGAAGAAGAAGAGTTCAACAACCAAGAGGAGGACTTCATCCAAAGATCATGTTGAGCGTATGGTGGGATCTGAAAGGAATTGTCCATTACGAACTGTTAGACAACAATCAAACAATTACTGCTAATCTTTACTGTGAACAACTTTGTTGTTTGAAAGTAGCTTTGAGCCAAAAGCGACCCTCCTTAGTCAACAGAAAGGGTGTCATCTTCCATCACGATAATGCTCGTCCTCACAAAGCTCGACTCACCAAAAATTGCCTGAAAGAGCTTGGTTGGGAAATATTGCTTCATTCTCCATATTCTCTAGACCTTGCTCCTTCTGATTATCACTTGTTTCGGGGACTACAGAACCATTTTGATGGTCTTAGGTTGACATCAAGAAAAGAGGTTGAAAATGAATTGGATTCACATTCTCTAAAGAATTTTACAAGCATGGCATTTATAAGCTAGTTGGCAGATGGAATGAGGTTCTAGAAAGCAAAGGAGGTTATGTTAACGAATAAATATTTTCATAATCATGGGCTTTTTCATTTTTAAAATAGCCCTTGAAATCAGACATTATTTTTGCACCAACCTTATAACTATAGTACAAATTACAACCAAGAGTTGACTGGTCCAATGTGAGTTTGTATTTCTATGCTATTTTATCATATGTAGATAGTGTAACCTCTACCATATTGAAGATACAGAATACTTCCGTCACCACAAATATTTCTTTTTCTATCCTTTTATAGTCATGTCTTCATGTTTCTCTACTTTCAGCAACCAATTTGTCCTCTACCTATATAATTTTGTTATTTCAAGAATGTTATATAAATTGAATAGTACAGTATCTGATCTTTTAAGATTAGCTTAGCTTTTTATTTCATACAACGTAATGCCCTTCAGATGCATCAGAATTGTATTAATTGTTCTTTTGTTTTATTGCTGAATGGTAATGATATGGATGTACAAATTTTGTTTACTCATTTACCTGTTGTAGGGCATTTTAATTGTTTCCAGTTTGGGTCTATTGTAAATAAAGCTGCTATGAACAATTGTGTGCAGGTTTTATGTACACAGAAGAATCAAGGAGTGGGGGGTACTGCTGGGTCATCAACCTTGATTCCTAATTTTCTATGGCTTTCTTTTGATTTATTATAGTTTTTAACGTTTTTTAGTTGTATACTTAGTTTACTGTCAGTCTTTTTTTTAAAAAAAGTAACAGAAGCATTTTTAGTATTTTTTACTGCATATAGTTTAGCTATGTTCAGATATTTTGATATCAAGTATTCTTTTTATTTGAAATGTTTTATGTCTTTGGGCAGGAACTATTTTGAAGAGTGGGTCTTAATTTTTTATTATAAGGCCTTTGATTTTTCCTTTTAGGTTATTTTTTTTTTCTTGTTGTAAACTAATGGTTTACAATTCAATTATAGTTACAGAATGTGGAACATAAAATCTCTGTAATTTTTGGAGTTCATTAAGGTTTTCTTGGTGGCCAAGAACTTCTTTTGTCTTTTTGGTTTGTTTATGTTTTATCATTACTTATTTTAGATTTATATTCCGTTATAAATCAGGGCAGCCAAGGCAAGAGAAATTCATCTGGCATGTTACATTGTAGTATGTTAGGGTTGTGAGAAATGCTCACCATAAAAACTGGGACACAGGACTTGAGCAGCAAAGTGAGGTGTTTATTCAGGAGTTTGCAGAGTCGGGCACACCCTCAGCCAGGAGAATGTGTGCACCAAAAGAGGGAGCTGGCTGCTTTTATCCCTAACGCATTTAAAGCCCCCCTCCCTCTCTTTCCTTCCCCCTTTCTCCCTGCTGGATACTCCAGAGTTACAATCTAACGCAATTATCTAATGCCCTTATTGTGATTTGTAAATATGTTAATACTGTAAACTACCTTCTCAGAGATCCTCTAATTACATTTGCCCTTGACACCCTCTAATTACATTTGCCCTTAAGACCCTTTAATTACATTTGCCCTTTGTTACTAATGATTTTCTACTGGTTTGGGAGTCACTATTTCCTTGTTTCTTACAGGGTTTCCTAGTCTGGATCACCAAAAATTTTTCCAAGTAGAAGAGAGCTGTGGTATAAAAATGGACTAAAAAGAATTTAGTACTCAAGTCAGGGAAGATGGAAACCAAGAAGAAATATAATAACAAAAAGAAAAAATACTTATTCTTTCCTCTCTCATAGGTGCAAGGTCCTGTGCTTGGTTTTCCCTTGCATTAATCATTAAACCTTCAAATGCATTATTCATACTGTACTGCATGGAATACAATATTTAAAGGCACATTAGAGATGTGAATATTAGAGATATTTCTATGAGTGCCAGAAAAAAATTATTAAGCTCTCACAACAATCTAGTGAGTAAGTGTGACAGTTTTCATTTTACAGAAAAGGAAATAGAAAGTTGGAAAGAACTTTTTCCAGGGTCTCAAAGATGATAAATAATAGAGTTGAGGTTTTGATTGATTTAGAAAACTACTTCATGGATATAATAATTTTAATATGTATTTATAGAAAACAAAGTTTATACAGATGCATCTATTAAGTAAAACCTGTATCATTCCCATCTTCAATAATATTTTGCCTTCTTAAACTGTCAAATTCTATAATTTTAGGATTCTATGATTTTATCAAGTTCCTATAGCTCTAGATGTTTTAGCTTTATGTTATTTAGTTCATAAAGAAACACATTGCATATGTTCTTTATGATTGTAGCTTTTATTATTACATAATATTTCTTTTCATCTTATTTAATTCATTTACACCTTGAATTTTACTTAAGCTGATGATAATATTGCCACCGTGTATTCCGTTGTTTTTATTTTATTTTTTTCATCTTTTTAAAAGAATACAGATAGTGTAGATATGTTATAAAGAATAACAGGACGAACACCCATTGAAGTTCTGGTGTGTGTGTGTGTGTGTGTGTGTGTGTGTGTGTGTGTGTGTGTGACTTTATTTTTGGAGATTAATTTTCTATATAAACCAGGCTTGGTGATAAAATTAAAGCAGAATTATCTTTTGATTTTTTTTCTTCCAACTTTGGAAAAAGTTGAGGAATATGCAAAATACAGGAATTCAGATTTGTGTTCAAATTGAATTAAAGTCTGGTTGAGGGCTGGTGTGGGGTTAATAGGAGGTAAATAAAAAACACAGGTTTAATGGAGAAGAGGACCTGGTTGAAGCATTCAAAGGGACAGATATGGAAATACCAAAATCCACTTACATCATTGCAAATGACTTAAATGGAAATCTCATTTCAAGCTCCAGTGATAAATACCATATGTATAAATTACATTTTAGATGTGTCAGTTAACTAGATGGGAGGAATTCTTTCACAATTTATATGTATACAATGTTCACTGTTCAATTTTATTTGTCAATTATACCTCAATAAAGCTAGGGGAAAAAGCTTTTCTTTTTTCAAAAATGGGTTTTGACTTAAAGGATTAAGTACTACAGTTCCTAGATTAGTATTTGAAAACAGATTGAAGTAAATTTGGTAGTTTCTAAAACTTTACTGAATTTTAGATCCTCTAATTTAAATTTAAAGAAAATCAATCTTATTTTGTTGATGGGTAGCATCAAATGTTTTCATAAACATGGAAATGCAATGAAGATACAGTTGCTAGTGGTTATCAGTGCATAAACCAATATTAATTTTCTCATTCACAGAAGAAATATTTTAATTGTCTACAACCTAGAAATAGATAGACAAGTTTCCTACTTTCATAGAATTTATATTCTAGTGGGACAAGACAGACAATAAAAAGAAGTTACATTTAGACTTTGAGATTACTTTTTCTGGATCAAAATCCGCAAACATAAACAAAAAACACAGATTTGATGGAGAAGAGGACCTGGTTGAAACATTCAAAGGGACAAATATGGAAATACCAAAATCCACTTACATATTTGCCTTCTGCAGAGAATGGCACATTGTTTTGTTTGCTGTTTAGATACAAACACTCCTTGGAAGTGAATTCATTATCATATTTTAGCTCTTGTGCTTGCCCAGTTCTATTGCTAGGATCACATGGCTTGAGATAAGAGCTGAAATTGGAAAGACAGCGGTACAAAGAGTAAACTATTTTTTATTTTTAGTTAGAACGTTACAGGGATGGTGAACATGGAGCATCAAGATCAACTTCAATTTTGCTGTTCTTAATTTTGAAATTTAGCTATTAGATTTGTAAAGTGCATATTCAGGGCAGAGTAGCCTGTCATGCCCGACTACATCTCTGCAGTCATGTTTAAGGAACAAAATTTGAGTGACAGTGTATCTAAATCTAAGTAATAATAAAGTGAGACTATTTTATTCCTTTCATATGCATATGCTATATAATGTGGGCATCAAAATTGAATTAGTTATTTTTAAAGGAAAATTATATGCCAAGAAGAATGGGCATTTTCTTTAAGAAATTTTGTGGCTATTTTCTTTGTAAATAGAAGAGAAAAAGGCAGATGTAAATATGTATTGCAGAATAATATTTCTAAATGAGATATTTCATTTCTCCATGAGGTGGCAGCAGCTCTTCAGTTATCTGAGAAATTCTGGCAGTAAAGGTCCTGTTCAAAGCCTTAGAAACTATTTTTGAGAATTTTTACAGACTGTGCGCGCGCGCGCGCGCGTGTGTGTGTGTGTGTGTGTCCCTCACATCTCTCCGTCTCTCTGTCTTCCCTCTGCCTCTCCCCATCCCCCTCTCTCTCTTTTTCTTTTTTGGAGACAAAGTTCAGCCACGTATAACCTTTTTATCAGATCCAAGTCTTTCTGTTCAGAAATGACCTACTTATGCTGAAGTCAACAGACTTCACAACCGTCCTCAGGGCCAAATTACAGTTCAGCTGAAGGTTGAGATAATGGAAGCCTAAGAGATCTTGCATTTTGGAAGAGAAGATTGCTTCCTTCCTATAGTGTGCCTTTATTTTTTAAAAGAGATTTTTTAGGGGATTGAACAGAGGCATTACACATGAAATGAGGATGCCACCAGTATTTGGTAAAGCTGAGTTAATTTAAGGCTTTACAACGATTATTTATTTATATATTTTGCTTTCAAATTATTTTAGAGCTTAAAGATGATTTTATATTAGGCTTCTTTTGTGACGAGAGAGAAATGTTTTTTTTTTCCTTTTTTTAACTATATTTTATTGATTATGTTGTTACAGTAGTTCCAACTTTTTTGTCCTCTGAGAAATATGCTGATAGTCCTATAGGCACACCCCTGTAGGCAACTCTCAACCTCTCTCTTGCTGCCCCCAGAACTCTGTCTTTATCCTTCACCTTTGGCATCTCAGTCATGACGTGTCCTGGTGTGATCCCCTCTGGGTCCAGCTCTCCTGGGACCCTCCGTGCTTCCCAGACCTGTATGTACATCTCCTTCACAAAATGGGGGAAATTTTCCTCATTTTTTTCAATTCTTGCTTTCTCATTCTGCACTGGTTGAGTGTTTTTTTTTCTTCCTTATGTTCCAAATCATTGATATGAACCCTGGTTTCCTTCCATTCACCATTGGTTTTGTGTGGACTTTCCTTCGTTTCACTTAGCATAGCCTTCACTTCTCTTATGCGTTTGCTGTACTCAAGCATATCTGTCAAGCCTGTGAGCATCTTTATCACCAGTGTTCGGAATTCTACATCTGTTAGGTTGTCTATCTTCTCATCTGTTAGGTTAGCTATCTCCTCATTGCTTAGTTCTCCCACTGGAACCTTGATTTGTTCCCCCTTTTGGGCCATACTTCTCTGTCTCCTCATTCTGACAGGTTCCTGTTATGTTGTAAGGGGCGGAGTCTTAGGGATTCATCAGTACAGCATGACCTGTTTCACCACGTTGTGGGGTGTATGTGGGGGAGAGGCCTGAGAGGGAACAATGCCGCCTGCTCAGCACTTGCCCCTTTTCCACGTCTGCACCAGACTGGCGCCCCTCTAGCTGCTGCCCTGGCCATCATTCCCAGAGTGGGGGGTGGGGGTGGGGTCTGCAGACATTCTAGGACCGTGGGGGCCCTTTAAACAAGTGGACGCTGCTGAGATCGGCAGTTTCTGCTTCCACCCCAACTCCCACTGGTCTACACAGTCAGAAGCAATGAGGCTTGATTTCCCCCAGTGCTGGGACCATGAGCTGCTAGGTCCAGTGAGGAGCTGAGAAAGCTTCCCAGGTGCCCCTCCTGACTTTTTAAAACGTGTGACTGCGCTTTCTGCCAGCTTGCCACTGCCCCGATGCTTCGGCTGCTGCTACTGCCACCACACCGCATCCTCTCTGCCCCTCCTACCTGTCTGGATGAGTACTTCTTCTTTATATCTTTGTTTGCTGGACTTCCATGCAGTTTGATTTTCTGAAACTTCTGGTTGTTTCTAGTTTTGAGGTAGTTGTATTCCTTCTCTAGTTGTGGAGGGAGACACATTGTGTCTGTCTATGCCTCCATCTTGGCCGGAAGTCAAGTTTGTCGAGAAATGTTTTCTGGAACCAGTTAAAGAATTTAAAATTGCACTTCATTTTCCACAAAACTTTAAAAATTAAATTGTTTGGTGATTTTGACTCCAGTATACATCATATTAAATACATCATATTCTAACAGGCTTTTTTATCCAAGTGTTTCAAATTATAAGACAATTCTGTCATTGTATTCTTTATCAGAACCTGGCACTACCTCTTATTTCTCCCCTTACTTTGCTTAAATGACACTACTTCTGGACAAAGGACAGACATGCTTGATATCAATATATATTTATAATGTTAGAGTCATTTTTAGAAGGTTCAGGAAGTCTTTTTCAGCTAATGTTCCTGATTACACCTGCTGCTTCAAAAATATTTATTTTATTGTAACATCTACATTTTCATTGGTAATGTTTCTATTTCTTTAATCTTTGCCTCTATATTGATTTATTCCTTCCTCTACTTTTTAAATTGATTTTAGAGGAGAGAAACATCAATTTGTTGTTCCACTTATATATGCATTCATTGGTTGGTTCTTTTTCTTTTTTCCGTATATTTTATTGATTATGTTGTTACAGTAGTCCCAATTTTTTTTCCCTTTGCTCCCTTCTGCCTAGTAACACCCTTCTCTCCAGCAACCCTACCCACCTTAGTTCATGTCCATGGGTCGTGCCTATAAGGGCTTTGGCTTCACCCTTTCCTATATTATTCTTAACTTCTCCCTGTCTATTTTGTAGCAACCAATTATGCTTCTTAATCCCTGCACCATTTACCCATTTCTCCCTCTTCCTCCTCTCAGCTGATAACCCTCCAAATGATCTCTATACCTATGATTCTGTTCCTATTCTGGTTTGCTTAGTTGGATTTTGTTTTTATTTTTTAGATTCAGTTGTTGATAGTTGTGAGTTTGTTGTCATTTTAGTGTTCATAGTTTTGATTTTCTTTTTCTTAAATAAGTCCCTTTAACATTTCATACAATAATTAGTTGGTGATAATGAACTCTTTTAGCTTACCTTGTCTGGGAAGTACTTCATCTGCCCTTCCATTCTAAATGATAGCTTGCTGGATAGAGTAATCTTAGTTGTAGGTCCTTGCTTTTCATAACGTTGAATACTTCTTGCCAGTCCCTTCTTGCCTGCAAAGTTTCTTTTGAGAAACCAGCTGATAGTCTTACAGGCACCACTTTGTAAGTAACTCTCTGCTTTTCTCTTGTTGCTCTTAAGATTCTTCCTTTACCTTTCACCTTTGGCATTTTAATTATGATGTATCTTGGTGTGGTCCTCTTTGGGTCTAGCTTGTTTCGACATCTCTGTGCTTCCTGGACTTGTATGTCTATTTCCTACGCTAAATTGGGGAAGTTTTCCTTCATTACTTTTTCACATAAGCTTTCAATTTCTTGCTCTTCCTCTTCTTCTGGCACCCCTATGATTTGGATATTGGCAAGTTTAAAGTTGTCCCAGAGGTTCCTAAGCCTCTCCTCATTTTTTTCAGTTCTTGTTTTCTCATTCTGTACTGGTTGGCTGTTCTTTTCTACCTTATGTTCCAAATCATTGATTTGAACCTTGATTTCCTTCCCTTCACCATTGGTTTTGCGTGGATTTTCCTTCGTTTCACTTAGCATAGCCTTCACTTCTTCCCTTATGCATTTGCCATAATCAAGCATATCTGTCAAGCCTCTGAGCATCTTTACCACCAGTGTTTTGAATTCTTCATCTGTTAGGTTGGCTGTCTCCTCATCGCTTAGTTCTGTCACTGGAACCTTGATCTGTTTCCCCTTTTGGGCCATACTTCTCTGTCTCCTCATTCTGACAGGCTCCTGTGTTTGTTTGCCTTTGTGTCTTAGGTAGAGCTGTTGCTCCTGTTACGTTGTAAGGGGCAGAGCCTTAGGTGTTCGTCAGTAAAGGGTGACCTGTTTCACCACGTTGTTGCACTGTATGTGGAGGGGTCAAAGAGGGAACAATACTGCTTGCCCCTTTCCAGACACTTCTCCCACTTCAGTATGGGATTGGCACCTCTCTAGCTGTTGACCTGGCCATCATTTCCAGAGTGGATGGGTCTGCGGACTTTTTAGGACTGTGGTGGTTCTTTAAACAAGTGGACTCTGCTGAGAGACCAGCAGTTTCTTCCTCCACCTCAACCCCCACTGGTTTACACTGTCAGAGTCAAGGAGACTTGATATTCCTGGGCACTGGGACCATGAGCTGCGCAGTCTGCTCAGGAGCTGGGAACGCTCCCTAGGTGACCCTTCCCACTTTTTAAAATATGTGATTGTACTTTCTGCTGGCCTGCCTCTGCGTCCACTGCTGCCACCACCACACTGCATCCTCTCTGCCCTGGCTCTGCCCCTCTTATCTGTCTGGGTGAGTATTTTTTCTTTATATCTTTGTTTGTTGGACTTCCATGCAGCTCAATTTTCTAGAACTTCTGATTGTCTCTAGTTTCGAGGTAGTTGTATTTCTTCTTAGTTGTAGAGGGAGACCCAGCGTGTCTGTCTAGGCCTCCATCTTGGCCAGAAGTTCTCTATTGTTTGGTTCTTGTATGTGCACTGGCCAAGGATCAATCCTGCAGCCTAACTGAACTACCTGGCCAATGCCCCTTCCTCTATTTTTTAAACTTTAAAAAACAAATGGTTTTAGGTTCACAGCAAAATGAGCAAAAAGACCAGGGAGTTCCCATACATCCCCTACCCCTCATATGCACAGCCTCCCCCAGTATCAACATCCCACACCAGCTATTTTTCCAGCTCCTTTTCTGTTGTCTAAGAGCATGTATGATTTTCATTCTTTCAAATTTGTTTTGTTTCATGGTCTGGAATATGGTCTGCCTTGATGAATGATTCTGGTGAGTTTAAGAATTATGTTTGGCTATTATTGGATGAAGTAGTCTAGAGATGTTAATTATATCCATTTGATTGATGGTTCTCTGAGTTCAACTATGTCCTTACTGATTTTCTGCCTGCTGTGTCTGGTCATTTCTGATTATAAGATGTTGAAATATCCAACTGTAATAGTGGATGCATCTATTTCTCCGTACAGTTCTATCAGTTTTTGCCTTAATGCATTTTGATGATGTTAGGTACATATATTAAGAGTTGTTGTGTCTTAGAGAATTCATCCCTCTATCATCATCTAATGCCCCTGTTTATCTGTGATAACTCCTGGCTCTGAAGTCTGCTCTTTCTGAAGTTAATGTAACTACTCTTGCTTTTGCTTAGCGTTAGCATGATTCATCTTTTTCCATTTATTTACTTTTAATTTATATGTGTCTTTATATCTAAAGAGAATTACTTCTAAACATCTTATAGTTGGGTCTTGTTTTGATCAGCCATGAGAATCTCTTGTTTATTTATTGGTGCATTTAGATCATTGATGTTCAAAGTGATTATTGGTTTAGTTTGAGTAATATCTACTATATTTGTTCTTTGTTCTTATTTTTGTTCTCTACCCTTTTGCTATCTTTTATGGGTTTAACTGAACATTTAAGATTCAATTTTCTCTTCTTTATTAGCTTATTAATTATACTTCTTTTAAGACATTTTTAGTGGTCACCCTAGAGTTTGCAATTTACGATTACCACTAATCCAAGTCCACTTTTGAATAACACTATGCTGCTTCATGGGTAGTACAAGTTTCATGTAAAAACAAAATATTCCTAATTTTCTTCCTTGACCCTTGTATCATTGTGATTAATTGAAGTTATGCAGAAGTAATACATAAGCATACACAAAACGTACATAATCAAATGCCCTGTTGGTGTTCCCTGAACTTCCTCGGCCTTTGGTTTGGTGTTTAACTTCAATTTGGGAGAGATTCTCAGTCACTATTGTTTCAAATACTTCTGTACTTTTCTCTTACTTTTTTTCCTTTTAGTATTTCCATTAGTGTATGTTATATGTTTTGTATTTGTCCCATAGTTCTTGGGTATTCTGTTCCATGTTTTTACTCTTTTCTCTTCTCTTTTGTATTTAGGAAGTTTCTGTTGACATATCCTCAAGTTCAATGATTCTTTTCTCCACCTCATCCATTCTACTAATGAGCACATCAAAGATATTGTTTTTATCTCTCTTTCTCTCTCCCTGTTTTTTTAAAAGAGATAATTAACAAAATTTGAACATCTACTTTCTGATTTCTCCAAAGAACACACCTGGAATATAAAGTTAATTACACAAAACATTTTTTAAAATAATTTTTTAGTTTTCTTCCTGGCCAGGTGGTTAAGTTGGTTGGAGCATCATCGCATATACCAAAGGGTTGAGGGTTCAATCCCCAGTTAGGGTACATACCTAGGTTGCAAGTTTAATCCCTGGTTGGGGTGCGTATGGAAGACAACCGATCCATGTTTTTTTCTCACATGTCTCTCTCTCTCTCTCTCTCTCTCTCTCTCTCTCTCTCTCTGTCTCTCTCTGTGTCCCTGTCTCTCTATCCCCCCTCTTTTCTCTCCTCCTCATCCTTCCTCTCTCTCTAAAATTGATAACCATATCCTTGGGTGAGGACTAAAAAATAAAAATAATTTTTAAAAAATAATAACGTTTTAGTTTTAATCACAGTTAACATGATATTATATTAGTTTCAGGTGTACAACCTAGTGATTAGACAACTATATAACTTATGAAGTGATGACCCCAATAAATCTAGTATCCACCTGACAGCATACATAGTTATTACAATATTACTTACTATATTCTCTGTGCTGTACTTTACATCTCCATGACTATTCTGTAACTACCAATTTGTACTTCTTAATCCCCTCAACTTTTCCACCCATCTCCCCAAGCAGCCTCCCATTTGGCAAAATGTTCTCTATATCTATGAGTCTTTTTTTCATCTGCTTGTTATTTATTTTGTTTTTTTGATTCCACATATAAGTTAAATCTTAATGGCACTTGTCTTTCTCTGACTTATTTACTCAGTGCACTGCCCTCTAGATCCACCTATGTTGTTGCAAATGGCAATATTTCATTCATTTTTATGGCTGAGTTCCAGTCCAGTGTATATATGAACAATTTCTTTATCCATTCACTATTGATGAATACTTAGGTTGCTTCCCTATCTTGGCTATTGCGCATATGCTGCAATGAACATATGGATTATATATCTTTTCAATTTAATGTTTTGTGTTCCTTCAGATAAATACCTTGAAGTGGAATGGCTGGGTCCTTCTTTGTCTCTTGTTATAGCCTTTATTTTAAAGTCTATTTTGTCTGTTATAAGTATTGCTGCACCAGCATTTTGTTTATTTCCATTTTTATGAAATATTATTTTCTATGTCTTTCAATTTTAGTTGGTGTGTGTCTTTTGATTTGAAGTGAGTCTCTTGTAGACACATATGATAGGTCTTGTTTTGTTACCCCTTCCACCCCTGTATGTCTTTTGATTGGAGCATTTAATTCATTTGCACCTAAAGTAATTATGATAGATATATAGTTATTGCCATTAATTATTCTTTTTAAAGTATATTTTATTGATTATGTTGTTACAGTAGTCCCAATTTCTTTTCCCTTTGCTCCCCTCTGCTCAGTACACCCCTTCCCTCCAGCAATCCCACCCTGCTTAGTTCATGTCCATGGGTCATGCATGTAAGTTCTTTGGCTTCACCCTTTCCTGTACTATTCTTAACCTCCCCCCCCCTCTATTTTGTACCAATCAATTAGGCTTCTTAATCCCTGCACCATTTACCCATTTCTCCCCCTTCCCCCTCCCAGCTGGTAACCCTCCAAATGATCCCCATACCTCTGATTCTGTTCCTATTCTGGTTTGCTTAGTTGGATTTTGTTTTTATTTTTTAGATTCAGTTGTTGATAGTTGTGAGTTTGTTGTCATGCCATTATATTATTCTTATTATTTATTTATTTTTTTCTTCTTAAATAATACCCTTTAACATTTCTTATAATACTGGTTTTGTGGTGATGAACAACTTCAGCTTTTTCTTGTCTGGGAAGATCTTTATATGTCCTTCAATTCTAAATATCTTTGCTGGGTAATTTTGGTTGTAAGTCCTTGTTTTTCATCACTTCGAATATTTAGGCCAATCTCTTCTGGCCTGAAATTTTTCTGTTGAGATATCAGCTGACAGTCTTATAGAAGCTCCCTTGTAGATAACTGTCTTTCTCTTGCTGCTCTTAAGATTCTCTCTTTGTTTTTAACCTTTGCCATTTTAATTTTGATGTGTCTTGATATGGTCTCCTTTGGGTTCATCTTGTTTGGTACTTTTATCTGCTACCTGGACTTGTGTGTTTTTCCTTCACTGAGTTAGGGAAGTTTTCAGTCATTGTTTCTCAATCTTTTGCTTTCTCTTTTCTCATTCTGGTACGACTATGATGTGGATGTTGTTCTGCTTGGTGTTTTCCCAGAGGTTCCTTAAATGTGCCTCAATTTTTAACAAATGTTTTTGCTATTCTAATTGGGTATTTTCTACTACCTAGTTCCAAATTGCTGATTCAATTCTCTGCTTCATCCAATCTCCTGTTCATTTCTTTCAGTGTATTCTTCATTTCAGTTATTATATTTTTCATTTCTTACTGGTTTTTTTTTTTATGGCTTCTGTGTCTTTTTATATGCTAGTTAAGTTCTCACTAAGTTTCTTGAGTGTTCTTCTATCCATTGTTTTGAACTTCGTATCTGGTAATTTGCTTGTCTTTATTTTATTTAGTTGTGTTTTTTTTTTCATTTGTTTTGGGGATTTCTCCTGCTCTTTCATTTGGGGCATATTTTTGTCTATACATTTTGGCTTCCTCTCTATGTTTCTATGTATTATGTAGATGTGCTGTGTTTCCTCATGTTGGCTGGGTGGCCTTAGGTAGTAGGTGTCCTGTAGGGCCCAGTGGTAAGCCTCCTCAGTAATTGAGTTGAGCACTGAAAGTGACCTCCTCCCACGTGGATTTGTGCACCCTTCTGTTGCAGTTGAGATTTAATTGATGTTGGCATCTCGGTGGGAGGGATTGATCCCCAGGCCGACTGACTATGAGCAATGGCCACTACTACAGTGGAGGAGCTGCTGTGCAGGGACACACTCCACCAAGAAGGACTCACTCCAATAGAGATCTGTTGCCTGATGAGCCTGCCTTTTGAGCATGTTATTTGTGGAGTGGTTGGTGGTGCTCCTGCATGGTCTGAAGCTGTGCACCAGTGCAGGCTTTTGGGCCTACTAGGAGGTGCTGCCTGTGCCCTGCCTGGGACCACCTGGCATGAACTACAAAGTGAACTACTGATGGCTGCTACTTGTGCTGAGGAGAGGCCAAGCTGCAAGCCAAGGCCACCTGCAGCTAGTGCCAGGCCTGGGGCCACTTAGCAAAAGGCACAAGGCTAGGTGCTTTTGGGGGGTTTATGAACTTTTGAGAAATTTTAAGAAAGTTTGCAGCATGAGCCACGACAGACCATTTGTATGGAAAAGGCCCTGGAAATAGCTTGGGTGAGCCCAAAATTTGGGTGGGGCAGGGTCTCAAACAATCATCAGGATGTAATGCACAGTGTTAGCCAGGTTGGAGACTCAGATATGGCACCGGCTTCTTCGTCCAATAATTTAAAAATATGGTATATTCTCAAATTGAATATTACTCAGCATTTAAAAAAGGAATGAATGAATAATATCAATATATGCAAAACATGAATAAGTCTTATTCAAAGTTGACTAGAAAAAGCCAGGCATCAATGTTTAATTTCATTTATGGGAATTTCAAGGACAGGCAAAATTCACCTCTGTTGATATAAATTAGAATATGAATTGCCGAAGGAAGTTGGGGATTGACTAAAGGGAATACAAGGAAACATTTTTCAAAACTCATCAAATTATTTACTTAAGATCTGTACATTTTACTCTACATAAATTTACCTCAGTAAACAAGTAGTTTCTCTCCTCCCTCACTTAAAACTGCCTAGCCTAGCAGGAGAAAAATATGGCAGCCAAACAGGTGGAAGCTGAGTCCACTTGCTTTTGTCCCCAACTCAGATACTTGGCTGATCTTCTGAAAAATCTTAGCTGATAGGAGTTTGGAAGCCAAGGAAGTACAGAAGCCACTTCACAACAGGTGGTAAGGAGATTTTATAGTTTGAAGGGAAAGTACCCTGGGCTTGGCGCCTGCCTCCAGATCTGTGGCTCCCTCCCCTCCCAGGGCAGAGAAACCCCAGACCTAGGCTGGAAGTGACTTGGATACACAAAGTTGGGGAGATCCAGGCTATACACACACAAACACAATGATCAGCATAGCTGACCATAGCTGCGGTGGCAAACGCTAACCAGGAGAGTGCCAGATGTCAGATCATGGACACCTGGACTTTGGACTTTGGTAATCAACTTGGCCCTGGACTTAGCATTTCCCAAAAGATATGTTGATGGACTGAAACTTTCCCAGACGAAATGCTAATGAACTTAGCCTGATATGTTAACTAAGCTGGTGTGGGAGGGGGAAAGCAATGAGATGTAAATGACCTACTGAATATGTCAATAAGCAAACTCCCCCTTACTGAAAGGTATATAAAAAAAGGTGCCTGCAGAAGTGTCGGTGGCGATTCCTATGGGCCCATGAGGACCAGGAATCGCCCTCCCCTATTCCGTCGCTCCACGAGGAGGACCGGGAGCTACTCCCACCCCCTCCGCTGCTGTTTCCCTTTCTCCTACTGGCTGTTGAGTCAGTCCGGGGAATTGCCTTTCCCCTTAACCCCCTGCCCCCTTCCTTTGTTTTCTCAATAAACCAGTTATCTGTTCCCACAGCAGTCTCTGGGCGATTTCTCAGAGCAGGGCTACCCTGACACCAGAGAGAGAGATTCTATCTGCCCCTGGGTTGGTCGGAGATAGGCCAAGGCCAGCCATTACTATGAGACACTCTTGCCTTTTTATAGAGGTGGTGTGTGAGAAAGCTGGACAGTGACTCAGGGCTGCAGTGGGAGTGGCCAAAGAGATATTTTAAAAGGGGAGCTGAAGCGTGCTGGGCAGGGACCCCATGTGCAGCTGTCCTGCCAGCAAGGGGAAAGGATTGAGGTTGCGGTTTGCTCCCATTGAGTGCAGGTGGGCAGAGAAATCAGAAAGATGCACAGCAAGGGGATTTCTCAGCCCAGCCTGGTGCAGCTAGCAGGCCAGAGGCTGTGCAAAGTGGCGAGTTTGGGACTGCTGTAAGGGCAGTAGGCTGGGAACTGTACGGGTGGGAGTGGAGCACCTGAGATTATTTATAACCAGACAGATCTGCCTTCCCTGGAGGAGATCACACCTCCCCGAAGGGACTGATGCACCTGACCCCACCTCCTGCAGGATTGCAAGGAGGAGAGGTTCAAGAACCCCCTGCAGGGTGCATATCCACAAGAGAAGGACAGAAAGAGAAACACCTAAAAGGGCCCATGTTGAGCTTTTCTCAGGGAGACAAAGTACACTGGTTCTTAGGGCCCTAATCCACTGAGGCCAGCAAGGCAGGGAGATCAGAAATTGGTGCAGCAAGGTGGAATCAGGGCCCCACCCAGTCTCGACTAGCACACAGGGCTGCTCTCAACATGAAGCAGGACAGAGCTGACCCTCTTACACAGATTGGCCCCTTGAAATGGACAGCTAATTCAGGAGAAACTATACATTATTGGAAATAAGCTGGGACAGACCAAGACGGGTGGTGCAGGAGCAGGGGGAACACACCTGCAACTTTCCCAGAAGACTAAACTGTGCCTCCCAGGGGAGACCCAAGGGCCTTGCCCTCCTGCTCACAATAGAAGCCCCCTCTAGAGGCAGGTGAAGTTGATACAGGTGGTGCTGCCGGATATTGGACTACCCACCCCTGGACCTTGAGATGACAAAAAATCAGAGGTAGATCCAGAAAGAAAAGATGAAAGGCAAACACTAAACTTTGCTGAGACGAATTCCACCTTGTTTCCCTTCAGAATTTGCATTATTTTTTCGTTCACATAGCTTTTTAAGACTTTTTTATGTTAATTATATTTCAATTAATTCACTATTCTTTATCTTTTATTTTTTATTATTTTTACTTAGATTTTTATATTATTTTTTATTTTATTTTTATTTTAAATTTCACACTGTACCCTTCCTTATTGTGCTCCATTTCGCACTCCTCCTGCACTTTCTTAGTTTTGTTGTAAATTTTATTTTCCCCCACACTACACCTTGTTCCTATTTCTTACTCTTATTATTTCTCCTTCCTCTATCCTCTCAAAATCATCCTCCCTTTAGTCAGCTTTCATTGTTTTTTCCCTTCTTATAATATTCTTATTTCCTTTCCACCTTTATAAATTGTGGCTTGTTTGGCATGATATTACAGTCATTGCTGTTCATCTTCAACAGTATTTCCATTTGTTCACTTTTTAAAAAAATTTAAAATCTCATAGGTTACTCTTCTCCTGTCTTACTCCATTTTGCCTTCCTCCTGCCCATGCTTATTTGAGTTTGGAATTTTATTTTTTCCCTTTCCTAGCCTGGTTTCTGTTCTTTACTCTCATTATTTCTCCTCCATTTATTCTCTCACAATAATTTTTCCTTACTGTAGACATCTCATATTCTCTTTTCTCTTTCCTATAATATTTTTATTCTCTTTCCACTTTTATTAATCTTTGCTCAGCTGTCATTATTAACCCTGTTGTGGTTTTTCAGCAATGTTGTCCTCTTTGGTTCACTACTTTTAAAATTTTATTTCAAACCTCATATTATACTTTTTCCTTTTCTTATTCCACTTTGCCATTGCTTTTCCCTGTTTTACTTACATTTTAAATTTTATTTTCTCCCTTTATTTGCCTTGTTTCTATTCCCTACTCTTATTATTTCTCCTCCCCCTTCCTGCTCAAAATCATTTGTCTCTCCTTTAGTCATCTCTTATCCCCTTTTCCTATCTTATAATATTCTTAATCTCCACCTTTATTACTCTTTGCTCAGTTGCTCTTGATATTGCTGATGTGGTAGGGGGTATTTTTGCTGGTGTGGATTTGGTTTTCTGGGTAGTATTGCTTTGTTAACCAGCACCTGTACAACAGCGTACAAGACATGGCCTAGGCTGTGACTCCTAGTCAGCCAGCCTGAGGGAAGAACCCAACAACAAATAAGCCATCAATCAAAGCTCAAGTACAAGAAGGGAGCCCACATAAACTGAATAAAGGGCAACCCTAGAACATACAGATCAGCATATCAAAGAGACTGCACCACTGAGGCCCACCCCACGAAGACAGGCAGGCAAAGCAGAGCAACCTGAGATGCAGAAACAGATAAAAGGGGTCACCTAAAATGGAGAGACAAAGAAATAACCCTAGAGGAATTTCTGGAGGAATCCGCAGAAAAAGAGCTTAATGAAATTGAGTCAAGCAATCTATCAGACATAGAATTCAAAATAATGGTTATAAGGGTGCTAAAGGAACTCAATGGGAACTATAAGTAACTTTGAGCTATAGTGAACTTAGTGGGAACTGCAGCAGCGTGAAAAAGGAAATATGAACTATGAATAAGAACCAGGAAGAAAAGAATACAATATCTGAAAAAAAAATACACTGAAGGAATTAAAAGCAGGCTAGATGAAGCAGGGGACCAAATCAGTGAGCTGGAAGACAAGGTATAAATACCCAGTCAGAGCAACAAAATGAAAAAAGACTCAAAAAGAAGGAGAAGAGTTTAAGGGGGCTTCAGGACAACATGAAACATAACAACATTCACATCATAGCAATATCAGAAGGAAAAGAAAAGGAGCACAAGATAGAAAAGCTGTTTGAAAAAATAATGGCAGAAAACTTCCCTAACTTGGTGAGGGAAAGTCATGCAAATTCAGGAAGCACAGAGGGTCCCAATCAAGATGAACCCAAAGAGGCCTACTCCAAGACACATCATAATTAAAATGGCAAATTTTAAAGACAAAGAAAGAATGAAACTTAAATGCAGCAAGGGAGAAACAGCTAGTAACATACAAGGGAGCTCTGATAGGCTATGAACTGATTTCTAAACAGAAACACTACAAGCCAGAAAGGACTGGTACAAAATATTCCAAGTAATGAAAAACAAGGACCTATACCCAGATTACTCTAACCAGCAAGGCTCTCATTTAAAATGGAAGGTGAAATAAAGAGCTTCCCAAACCAAAGGCTAAAATAGTATAGCTCCACCAAGCCAGCACTGCAAGAGGTGCTATAAGGACTGCTATAAAAAGGAGGGGGGGGGCATGTAAGGTAAAAATGTCAATGAATAAGTACCTATCAATAATAACCTTAAATGTAAATGAATTAAATGCTCCAATAAAAATACATAGGGTAGAA
The DNA here is from genome assembly GCF_987537825.1 of Furipterus horrens. Classification (NCBI taxonomy): domain Eukaryota; kingdom Metazoa; phylum Chordata; class Mammalia; order Chiroptera; family Furipteridae; genus Furipterus; species Furipterus horrens. The sequence goes on along the minus strand of NW_028327172.1, from coordinate 152,947,908 downwards.
GAATGGATAAGAAAACATGACCCACATATATGCTGTCTATAAGAGACACACCTCAGATCAAAAGATCTACACAGGTTGAAATTGAAAGGATGGAAAAAATATTCCAAGCAGATGGATATGAAAAGAAAGCTGGTGTAGCAATACTTATACCAGACAAAATGGATTTCAAAAGAAAAGCCATAGAAAGGGACAAAGAAAGTAACTATGTAATACTTAAGGGAGTAATCCAACAGGATGATATAACCCTTATAAACATATAGGCACCCAAACATAGGAACACTTAAAATTATAAAGAAAATCCTAGAGGTCTTCAAGAAAGATATTGACAACAACACACTCATCATAGGGGATTTTAACACCCCCATTGTCAACAATGGATGGGTATTCTGAATAAAGAATCAACAAGGATATTGAGGCACTGAATGACGCTCAAGATCAAATGGATTTAATTGATATATATAGGACCTTCATTCACTCCAAAACATAAATTCTTTTCAAATGAACATTGAACATTTTCAAAGATAGACCACGTGGTAAGACACAAAACAAGCCTCAACAAATTGAAGAAAATTAAAATCATATCAAGCATGTGCTTAGATCAAAATGAATTTAAACTAGAAACTAACATCAAGGAAAGAATTCAAAAACGTTCAAGTTCATGGAGACTGAATAACATGTTATTAAATAACAAATGGGTCAACAATGAGATCAAAGAAGAAATCAAAACATATCTGGAAACAAATGAAAATGAACACACAACAACCCAAAACCTATGGGACACAACAAAGGCAGTACTCAGAGGGGAGTTTATAGCAGTACCGGGGTATCTTAAGAAGAGAGAAAAATCTCAAATAAACAACCTAACCCTACATTTACAAGAACTAGAGGAACAACAACAAACAAATCCCAGAATGAGTAGAAGGAAGAAAATAATCAGATCAGGGCAGAATTAAATGACATAGAAACTAAAAAAACAAGTCAAAGGATCAGTAAATCCAGGAGCAGTTTATTTCAAAAGATAAACAAAATCGTCAAACCTTTAACCATCAAGAAAAAAAGAGAGAGGACCCAAATAAATAAAATGAGAAATGAAAGAGAAGTTACAACTGATACCACAGAAATACAAAGAATTGTAAGAAATTACTATGAACAACTATATGCCAAGAAATTGGACCACCTGGGCAAAATGGACAAATTTCTAGAAACATACAATCTTCCAAAACTTAATCAAGAAGAAGCAGAAAGCCTGACTAGACTGATAATAGCTAGTGAAACTGAAGCAGTTATTTAAAAAGAACTCCCGCCACACAAAAGCCCTGGACTGGATGCCTTCACAGGTGAATTTTACCAAATATTTAAGGAAGAACTAATTCCTATCTTTCTCAAACTATTCAAAAAATTAAAGAAGAGGGAAGACTCCCAAACTATTTGTATGAGGCCAGTATCATTCTAATTCTAAATCTAGGTAAAGACACAACAAAGAAAGAAAATTATAGGCCAGAATTTCTGATGAACATAGATGCTAAAATCCTCAACAAATATTGGCAATCCCAATTCAGCAATATGTTAAAAAGGTCATACACTATGATCAAGTGTGACTCATCCCAGGGATGCAAGGATGGTACAATATTCACAAATCAATAAATGTAATACACCACATAAACAAAATGAAGGACAAAAATCACATGAATATATGAATGGATGCTGAGAGAACATTTGATAAAATCCAGCTTTCATTTATGATAAAAACACTCAGCACAGTGGGAGTAGAGGGAGCATACCTTGACATAATAAAAGCCATATACAAGAAACCTACAGCCAACATACTCAACAAGCAAAACCTAAAAACTCCCCTTAAGATCAGGAACAAGACAAGGGTGTCTGCTTTCACAACTCTTATTCAACATAGTAATGGAAGTTCTAGCCACAATGATGAGGCAAGAAAAAGAAATAAAAGGCATCCAAATTGGAAAGGAGGAAGTAACTGTCATTATTCACAGATGACATGATGTGTACATAGAAAACCCTACTCAACCTAAAACCTACTCAACCTAATAACTGAATTTGGCAAAACAGCAGGATACAAAGTCAATATTCAGAACTCAATGGCATTTTTGTACACCAACAATGAAATATTAGAAAGAAAAACTGGGGGAGGGGGAATCCCATTTGTTATAGTTACAAGAAAAATAAAGTACTTAGGAATAAACTTAATCAAGGAGGTAAAAGATCTGTACGCAGAAAAGTATAGAACACTGAAGAAAGAAATTAAGGAAGATACATATAAGTGGAAGCATATACCATGTTAATGGACTGGAAGAATTAACATCATTAAAATATCCATACTACCCAAAGCAATCTATAGATTCAACACAATTCCTATTAAAATAACCAATGGCATATTTCACAGATCAAGAACAAATATTTCAAAAATTTATATGGAACTAAAAGAGACCCCAGATGGTCTCAATAATCTTGAGAAAGAAGAACAAAGTAGAAGGGATCACAATACCTGATATCAAACTATACTACAAGGCCACTGTAATCAAAACAGTCCGGTACTGGCATAAGAACAGACACAGATCAATGGAACAGAGTAGAGAGTCCAGAAATAAACCCATGTCCCTATGGTCAATTAATATTTGACAAAGGAAGCAACGAGCATGCAGTGGAGCAAAAATAGCCTCTTCAATAAGTGGCTTGGGAGAACTGAACTGGTACATGCAAAAAAAAAAAAGTAAAAGACAAAAACTAGACCACCAACTTACACCATACACCATAAACTCAAGATGGATAAAAGACTTAAATGTAAGCTGTGACACCGTTAATGTCCTAGAGGATAACATAGGCAGTAAAATTTTAAATATCCCAAGTGGCAATATTTTCCCTGATACATCTCCTAGGACAAGAGAAATAAAGGAAAAAATTAACAAATGGAACTACATCAAACTATAAAGCTCTGCATGGCTAAAGAAATCATCAAAATGAAAAGGGAACCAACCATGTGAGAGAATGTATTTGCCAATGATACATTGGAAAAGTGTTTGATTTCCAAAATATGTAAAGAATTCATACGACTCAACACCAGGAAGACAAATGATCAATTAAAAAAATGGGTAAAGGACCCAAATACACTTCTCCAAGGAGGACATACAGAGGGCCCATAGACATATAAAAAGATGCTCAACATTAGCTGTTAGAGATGCAAGTTAAAACCACAATGAAATACAAGATCGGTGCAAAAATAATGTCAGATTTTGAGGGCTATTTTAAAAATGAAAAAGCCCATGATTATGAAAATATTTATTCATTAACATAGCCTCCTTTGCATTCTAGAACCTCATTCCAACTGTCAACTAGCTTATAAATCCCACGCTTGTAAAATTCTTTAGGTTTTGAAGCAGAATATGAATCCAACTCATTTTCAACCTCTTCTCTTGATGTCAACCTAAGATCATCAAAATGGTTCTGTAGTCCCTGAAACAAGTGATAATCAGAAGGAGCAAGGTTTGGAGAATATGGAGGATGAAGCAATATTTCCCAACCAAGCTCTTTCAAGAAATTTTTGGTGAGTTGAGCTGTGTGAGGACGAGCATTATCGTGATGGAAGATGACACCCTTTTTGTTAACTAAGGAGGATTGCTTTTGGCTCAAAGATGCTTTCAAATGATGAAGTTGTTCACAGTAAAGATTAGCAATAATTGTTTGATTGTTGTCTAAGAGTTCATAATTTACAATTTCTTCCATATCCCACCATACACTCAACATGATCTTCTTTGGATGAAGTCCTCCTCTTGGTTGTAGAACTCTTCTTCCCCTTAACTGATCCACAATCGGCAGCATTTAACATTATGGTAAAGGATCCGCTTCTCTGCACATGTAACAAGCCTACCTAAAAATGATGCCTGAAGGTGTCGCAAAAGCAATGATTCACAACAAGCAACATGCTGTTGCAGATTCTCTGGAGACAGTTCGTGTGCAACCCATTTTCCAACTACTGAAACATTTCTGATTCTTTTCAGTTGGTGTAGCACGTTTGTATGGGCTACATTAAATTGTTCTGCAAGTTCCCTAGAGGTAATGGTGGGGTTTTCTGTGACAACAGCTTCCAACACTTCGGAATCAAGTTTTTTTGGACGACTCTCTTTTGGTTCATTTTTCAAACTGAAATCCCCACTTCAGAAACAGGAAAACCACCTCCTGCAACTTCTTTCAGCCACTGCATCATCCCCATAAGTGCTCTGAATAGACTTTGATGCTGTACTTTCATTGGCACCTTTATGAAACTCATAGAGTAAAACATTTCTAATGTCTTTAGATGGGACAAACATGGGTGCAAATATTGTGGAAGATTAAGAACAATACTTCAATAATCTGAAAAACTAAGGTATAAATTAGTCACTGTGACATCAAAAACTTATAAGAAGAGGCACAAATTTAATAAATACTATCTAAAACTTTCTTTTAAAAAAGTCGGACATTACTTTTGCACCTCACACTGGTCAGAATGGCCATCATTCACAAATCCACAAATCACTGGCGAGGATGTGGAGAAAAGGGAACCCTAGTGCACTTTTGATGGGAATGCAGACTGGTGCAGTCACTGTAGAAAACAGTATGAAATTTTCTCAAAAATTAAAAATGCAACTGCCTTTTGACCTAAGAATCCCAAAACACCTATAACTGGAACCTAATAAATAAAACAAAGAGCAAAATAGAACCAGAGGCATGGAAACAAGGAACAGACTGACAGTGACCAGAGAGGAGAGGGGAGGGGGAAAAGGGAGAAAAGAACGGCAAGGGTCTAGTCAAGAAACTAGTATAAATGACCCATGAACATGGACAACAGGTTGGGGATTGACTGTGGGAGCAGGGCCGGGGCAATGGAGAGCAACAGTGGAAAAATTGGGAAAATTGTAGTAGGACAACAACTAAAAAAGAAAAAAAATTTTAAGCCATCTACAAAAAAATCCCAAGTCACCAATTCAAAAGAATCCATGAACCTCCATGTTCATAACAGTGCTATATACAATAGCCAAGTGCTGGAAATAGCCTAAGTGCCTATCAGTAAATGAGTGTATAAAAATACTGGTACATTTACACAATGGAGTACTATACAGCAGAAAGAAAGAAGGAACTCCTACCTTTTGCAACAGCATGGATGTAAATGGAGAGTATTATGCTAAGTCAAATAAGCCAGTTGGTGAAAGACAAATACCATATGATCTCACCTATAAGAGGAATCTAATGAACAAAATAAACTAACCAAGTAGAACCACAGGCATGGAAACATGGAACAGACTGACAGTGACCAGAGGAGAGGAGGGAGGGGGATAATGGTGGAAAGAAGGGGAAGAGATTAGTCAGATAACATGTCTAAATGACCCATGGACATGGACAACAGTGTGGGATTGACTGCAGGATTGGGGGTGGGGGTTGGTGGAGGAGGACAACAGGGGAAAAATGGGGACAACAGTAATAGAATAACAATAAAAAATGATTTTAAAAAACTGCCTAGCCTGAATTCTATAGTGGTGCATACTTTGTAGTCATTTGCCTCCATCCTTTCACCCTACTCACCACCTTAGTGTGCCATCCTGACTTCATGAAGATTTTTTCACTTGGTTGTCCTCATTTTGCCCAATGATGATTTGTTTACAGGGGATCCTGTGCTTATTAGGTTATCTCTGTTATTTGTATCTTTTAAATAAAATGTTTTCTGCTTTATGTTTGGCTGACATTTATAGTGCCAGAGTGTTCACATTTACCTGGTTTATCTGTTTCCAGTCCATTATTTCCATTTTTGTGTCATTTTTATTTGTGTGTTTTCTGAAAACAGCCTACAGCTGAATTTCATTTCTGTTTGTTCTTAAAGAATTTGTGTTTTGTGTTTTTTTTTTTTTTTTTTTTGCTGGATTTAACCCATTTTATGGCAATAATTGGTATGTTAAGTATTACGCCTTTTACCTTGGTATCTGTTTCCCATTTATTGTACTTTCTTCTTAAAGTATAAGTGCTCTTCTTTCTGTTCCCCTCTCCTATTCTTTCATTTCTCCCTATATCCTTCTATCCTTCCTTTTTCAATATTTTTGTGGCTTGAATGTTATACTTCTTGTTCTAATTCTTCTTCTTTCTTCTTTTTCCACCTCCTCACCCTCCTCTTTCTCCTCCTCCTTCTCCTCTTCCTCTTCTTCTTGTAACCTTTTATATTTCTATCAACATTGACAATCCATCCTCTTTACCTGCTTCTCTTATCACCTGAACAGTCAAGGATTTTGGCATACTTCAATCCCCTTCTCCACCTATTTACTGAATTTACTTTTTGAAAAGAGAAATTGTAGTTTCAGAATTTTATTATTTTAAAACCATGATTCTTCTTCTTTTAGAAAAATGGTTCTTAAGTTGTATTATGCTTCAAAACAATATAGAATAAATATGTCACGATTTAATGCATTTCTTCACTTTGCATTATTTCTTGAATTCCACAATGGCTTATTTCCAGCTTTTTATTTTTTGTTTACTAATCTTTTTAGTGAAGTACATGATCTAGTAATTTCTAGGCATGAATTCCATGAAAGGTCTACTTTCAGAATCTTTGTAATTGGAAAATACCTTCTGTTTTTGCCTTGAAAATTATGTGATAGTTTGGTTCTATATTGCTGTATGGATTTCTTTTTTTTTGTTTGAAGTATATTTTATTTATTATATTGCTACAATAGTTCCAATTTTTCCCCCTTGCTCCCCTCTGCCCAGCACCCTCCTCCCCCAACAATCGCACCCCCCAAGTTCATGCCCATGGGTCGTACATACAAGCTCTCCTGCCTCATCCTTTCATATATTCTTCTTCTTTTAAATAATTAATTAATTAATTAATTAACAATAAAAAATAACAACCCCTCCCTCTCAGACTTAAGACCCTTTATAATCTCATAAAGGACAATGGGCAAAGGTCTCGAGCTCCTCTAGCTGCTTCAAGCTGGACATGGACATCGTCCTATCTACCCTTGGGTCCAGAAATTCCTAATAAGAGTGGGGGTGTGGAGGGAGGGTGGTCTTCCCACATGGGGAAGGATTGTGCAGACTCCAGGTTGGTTGGCTGTCCCCGGACAATGCCATGCTTGATTTAACAGGCTGGCACTCTTGTTGTATTCTGGAGGCAACAGATTTGCCAATAGGGTTAAAGGACATCATTCAATCCATAACCACTAGATGACAAAATACAGGTATTAATTTTTCAATGTCCCACATTAGGGAAAAAAAGGGCTTTTTTGGAGGAAGGTGTGCCACGTACATCTCACCTGTCCAAAACCCTTTCCCCATTATACTTAGTTTGGGCTGATGGAAATACTTTAGGTTTTCCCCCTCTCAGGCCTCTGGGCTCTTTCTGTCCAAGCCTTTAGGACAGAAAAGAGAAACCAGTTTTAAAGTGAAGCCCACAGACCACCCCGTTCTTCACCAACCCAACCACTTAGTTCAGCCAAACCATTGAGTCTCAGGAGGCAGCAATACAGACAGGATTAAGTGAGGCCTATACGTACAGACAATCACTCAGGTAGTGAGATCATAGGCTTATACCCTTTGAAAACAGAAAACACATGTTAATTTATGTAACATAACCCACATACAAGTCTCTAAATCTGTAGGACTGTCTTATTGGAAAGACATCCAGTTGCAAGGCATTTGACATTCTTCTTGCCTGTAAATTAAAAATCTTTGATAATGCCACAGACATAGTTTAACATTCAAATGAAAACAAATTTTAAATGAAAAGAAAAGAAACTTTAAAGACGGTTAGCTGCACTACTTTATAGTCTACCACTGAGCATTGTGGATCTCCTTGAATCGCTATTTTTCTCCCTAAGATTACCCTCCTTGTCATTAAAGGGTCTGCATTAAGTCCATTTTTAATTTATCCTGTTCATTTGCATAAACACAACAATAGCAGAAAATGATCACTTATGATCTTTAGTTCTGCTTTGCTGGAACTTATGCAAGGAACATTTAGGGTGACCTTCAGTCTGCCCTTCAAGGCACAGAAGCACAACCACATACCTGGCATTCAGCCTTGCCTGTAAACACCTGTCTTTTCCAAGTCCTTCTGGGTTTCCATTGTGCCTTAAGGTCCCATCTAGCCATCTTTCAGGAAAACAACCTTCATTCCTTCCCTGGAAAGATTGCATGGACCACGCATCTATCCAAGGTACCAGGCCTTTTATCTCGTGGACTTTTATTACCTTTGAAAGTCAATCCCAGTTCCTCAGAGCTTTTTGGTCACAACCAAAGCCCAAGCATGTCTCCTTTAGGCATGACATTCCAGTCAAAGTCTTAGTTAAAAAAAAACACACCTCTATTAACAACTGATATTATTAGTTCTATGCAAAGAAACTTATGTCATTACTTACTTGTTTAGAATGCCAAACTCTGGAGGGATCAGATAGGGAGAAAAATATACAGTGTGAAGGAAAATCTTTGTCCTTCTAATATTCACTGAACTTGCATTTCTATTCTTTATATTTTCATTTTTTCCCCCACTAAAATTTTTTTGTTTGTTTTTCCATTACAGTTGTCCCACTTTTTTCCCCCTCTTGCTTCCCTGAACCCTGCCCCCGCTTCTCCACCATTCAGTCCCCACCCAGTTGTCCATGTCCATGGGTCATTTATACATGTTCTTTAACTAGACTCTTCCCCTTCTTACCCCCTTCTCTCCCTCCCATCTCCCCCTTTGTTACTGTTAGTTTATTCCTTGTTTACATACCTCTGGTTCAATTTTGCTCATTTGTTTGTGTTGTTCATTAGTTTCCTGTAACAGGTGATAGCATAAGGTATTTTTCTTTCATTGTCTGGCTTATTTCGCTAAGCATAATTCTCTCTAGTTCCAACCATGTTGTTGCAAATGGTAGAAGTTCTTTCTTTCTTAAGCACTTATATATTGTCATTTTCCCCCTTTGTTTTTCATTGCTTGGAATATTTTTTGCCATTCCCTTCTGGCTTGTAGTGTTTCTGCTGAGAAATCTGAGGATAGCCTTATTGGAGCTCCCTTGTATGTTATTAGTTGTTTCTCTCTTGCTGCTTTTAGGATTCTCTCTTTGTCTTTGAATGTTGGCATTTTAATTATGATGTGCCTTGAAGTGGGCCTGTTGGGGTTCATCTTCATTGGGACCCTCTGTGCTTCCTGGACTTGCGTGACTCTTTCTCTCCTCATGTTAGGGAAGATTTCTGTCATTAGTTTTTCAAAGAGGTTTTCTATCCCTTGCTCTTCTTCTCCTTCTGGAATTCCTATGATACGGGTGTTCTTATGTTTCATGTTGTCTGTCCTGCAGCTGTCTTAGAACCTCTTTAGTATTGTTCAGTCTTTTTTCATTTTGTTGCACTGTCTGGGAGTTTTTGTCTAAGTTGTCCTCCAGCTCGCTGATCCGATCTTCTGCTTCCTCTAGCCTGCTTTTAATTCCTTCTACCTTGTTCTTCAATTCAGAGATCATATTCTTCATTTCTTCCTGGCTCTTATTGATAGCTTCCATGTCCTTTTGCATGCTGGTGTAATTCTCAGTAAGTTCCTTGTAGTTTCCCTGGAGTTCTTTGTAGTTTCCGCTGAGCTCATTGAGCTTCTCCATAATCCATATTTTGAATTCCATATCTGATAGTTTGCTCCCCTCTATTTCATTTAGCACTCTTTCTGGGGATTCTATCTTTCCTTTCAATGGGGGGTTGTTTCTCTGTCTCCCCATTGTTGTGACTCCTATTGTTTGTTTGTGCTTCTTAGAATGATCTGCACTTCCTGGATCTGCCCCTGGTGGCGTCAGATCCTGTACCAGTCTGGGTCTAGGCAGACTGTTGGAGACTTCCAGGGATCTACTACTGCCTTTGTCTGTCTTCTTTAGTTGTTAATCTATTCAATCTGTGATTAGCCATCAGGCTTAAGGACCATGGGTGTGGCAGCTTAATTCCTGTAGACAGGGCTTTTGCTTCCCTCAGGCTGACACCACTTGGGGGTGGGGGGATGGTCTGCCTGCAGTAGTGGGGATGAGTCAGCACTGGGGCCCGTCCGGCTGCTTCCCCAGCTCTCCCCTCAAAGCCACCACACCAAACTCTCCCCAAGCATCTCCAGTCCTCTCTGCCTTCCCTCTGCTTGAGCCCAGGGTAAGTGGGGGTAAAATATTTTCATATGTGATCCGCTTAAGAGCTCTTTTTCTCCAGATGTTTCTCTCCAGCTAGCAAGAAACCCTGTGGCTTTTCACTTCTCACAGCTGGATACTATTTTACTTTCCACTCTGTTGCTGTAGACTGGGAAGCCCAGCTGGGGGTTTAGACCCTGCCCTTCTCAGGCTCCTGAGCTGTTTCTCAGTCCCTTCTGTTGCCACCCGTGTGAGCCCAGCCAGCCCTTCCATGTCTCCGCACTCCCTACCGGTCATGTTGTGATGTAGCGGCCTTTTCTGTCTCTCCGTGGTTATAAGACTTCTCTCCAGCTAGTGTTTGTTTGGTTATTCCACATGATTTCTCCAAAATTAAGTTGTAAATCCAGACTAGTTCTGGGAGGAGGTTAGTGTAGCTTCCACTTACTCCTCCACCATCTTGTTTCTCCCCTGGATTTCTTGAATATATGTAGTCCTATGCGAGTCTACTTAAATATTTTTGTAGGTAACCTGTTTTGCTCTATTCTCTTCCTTTCTGCCTTTCTTTCTTCCTCCCTTTATTCCTTTCTTTCTTCCATATTTCCTTTTTATTTCTTTCTTCATTTATTTTTGACACTTAAATAACTTTATTCTTATCAAAAATTTCAATTAGATATATCTGATATATCTTTTTCCACACAACTTTTGCTAGACTTTCAGTGGACTCATATCTATTTTTCTTATCTTTTAATCTTTTTCTCATAATTCATTATTATTTTTATTTTGTACTCTCTTACAGAAGGATCCCTCCAGATTACCTATTTAATCTTCACTTATTTCTATTATGTAATTCAACTCAAGTACTGAGATTTATTTGTGGAGTGGGAATAACCACTTTTTAAGTATATTTTATTGATTATGTTGTTACAGTTGTCCCAATTTCTTTTCCCTTTGCTCCCCTCCACCCAGTACCCTCCTTCCCTCCAGCAATCCCACCCTACTTAGTTCATGTCCATGGGTCATACATATAAGTTCTTTGGCTTAACCCTTTCCTATATTATTCTTAACTCCCCCTTCTCTATTTTGTACCAACCAATTATGCTTCTTAATCTCTGCACCATTTCTCTCCCTTCCCCCTCCCAGCTGGTAACCCTCCAAATGATCCTTATACCTATGATTCTGTTTCTATTCTGGTTTGCTTAGTTGGATTTTGTTTCTATTTTTTAGATTCAATTGTTGATAGTTGTGAATTTGTTATTTTATTTTTCATAGTTTTGATCTTCTTTTTCTTAAATAAGTCCCTTTAACATTTCATATAATAATGGCTTGGTGATGATGAACTCCCTCAGCTTTACTTTGTCTGGGAAGCACTTGATCTGCCCTTCCATTCTAAATCATAGCTTTGCTGGATAGAGTAATCTTGGTTGTAGGTCCTTGCTTTTCATCACATTGAATATTTCTTGCCAGTCCCTTCTTGCCTGCAAAGTTTCTTTTGAGAAATCAGCTGATAGTCTTATAGGCACCTCTTTGTAGGTAACTCTCTGCTTTTCTCTTGCTGCTTTTAAGATTCTCTCTTTATCTTTAGCCTTTGGTATTTTAATTTTGATGTGTCTTGGTGTGGTCCAACTATACAGTTGTTTCGGAATCTCTGTGCTTCCTCGACTTGTATGTTCATTTCCTTCACCAAAGTTGGGAAGTTTTCCTTCATTATACTTTCACATAAGCTTTCACATTCTTGCTCTTCCCCTTCTCCTTCTGGCACCCCTATGATTTGGATGTTGTCACGTTGAAAGTTTTCCCAGAAGTTCCTAAGCCTCTCCTCATTTTTTTTCAATTCTTATTTCTTCATTCTGTACTGGTTGACTGTTTACTTCTTCCTCATGTTCCAAATCATTGATTTGAACCCCTGTTTCCTTTCCTTTATCACAGGTTTTGTGCTGATTTTTTGTTTGTTTGTTTCATTTAGCATAGCCTTCACTTCTTCCTTTTTTGCCTTTCCTGTACTTAAGGATATCTGTCAAGTTTGTAAGCATCTTTATCAACAGTTTTGAACTCTGCACCTGTTAGGCTGGCTATATCTCCTTTTGTTTAGTTATCCCACTGGAATTTTGATCCATTTCCTCTTCTGGGCCATACTTCTCTGTCACCTCATCTTGACAGGCTCCTGTGTTTTTTTCCCTCTGTGTAATAGGTCGAGCTTTCATACCTGTTACCTTGTGAAGGATAGAGCCTTGGGTATTCGTCAGTGTGGGACAACTTCTTTTACCATGTTGTGATGCTATGTGTAGGGGAGGGGTCTGAGAAGGAACAATGCCACTTGCTCAGCACTTGCCCCTTTTTCAGGCATTTCTCCCATTTCCCATATGGTACTGGCACCCCTCTACCTGTTGCTCTGGCTGTTGTTCCCATATTGGGTGGGTCTGCGGACATTCCAGGACCATGGGGGCCCTTTATACAAACAGACTCAGCTGAGAGACCAGCAGTTTCTTCCTCTGCCCTAACCCCTACTGGTTTTCACATTCAGAAGCAATCGTGCTTTATTTTCCCTGGCTCTGGAACTGTGAGCTGTGTGGTCTGGTCTGGTACTGGGAGCACTCCCCAGATATCCCTCCCGACTCTTTAAAATGTGTGACTGCACTTTCTGATGACCTGCTACTGCTGCCACCACTGCTGCCACCACCACACTGCTTCCTCTCCATCCCTCTTACCTGCCTGGATGAGTATTTCTTCTTTATATCTTTGTTTGTTGGACTTTCATGCATCTGTATTTCTGGAACTTCTGGTTGTCTCTTGTTTTGAGATAGTTGTGTTCCTTCTCAGTTGTGGAGGGAGACACAGCATGTCTTTCTAGGCTTCCATCTTGGCTGGAAGTCCTAACAATTGTTTTTATTGTCCAACAATTGTGATCACAGTTTTCTTTTTCTTTTTCTTTTTTTTTTCAGATTTAATGTGTTTTATTGATTAAAATATTACATTTGTGCCAATTTCCCTTCCCTCTGTTCCCCTCCACCTGGTGGCCCCCCTCCCTCCAGTTGTCCCCCCCTTTTAGATTATGTCCATTAGTTGTGCATACAGTTCCTCCCAACCTCTCTCCGTCTATTCCATTCCCTCCTACCATGATCCCCAATTCCTATATCATCTCCCTCCCTCTCCCCACTCCCCCTCCCTGTTGACCTCCCCCCAATATGCTTCCCGTACCCACAGTTCCTTTTCCACTCTCGTTGCCTGTTTAGTTTGCCATTGTTTCATCTCCCTAGCTTCTGTTTTTTAAACCAGTCCCTTTAACATCTCATATAACAGTGGTTTGGATCTAATGAACTCTTTCAGTTTTATTTTGTCCTGAAAACACTTACTCTGTCCTTCTATTCTGAATGACAATTTCGCTGGATAGAGTATTCGTGGTTGTAGGTTTTGGATTTTCATTACTTTGAATATTTCTTGCCAGTCCCTTCTTGCCTGTAGGGTCTCTCTTGAGAAGTCAGCTGATAGTCTAATTGGGACCCCTTTGTACATAATTCTTTTCTTCTCTCTTGCTGCTTTTAAGATTCTCTCTTTATCTTTAATTTTTGACATTTTGATTATAATGTGTCTTGGAGTGGTTCTCCCTGGGTCCAGTCTCTTGGGAACTCTCCTTGCTTCCTGGACCTGCAAGTCTATTCCCTTCCCCAAGTCTGGGAAGTTCTCCTTTATTATATTTTCACTCAATTTTTCAAGTTCTAGTTCATCTTCCTCGCTCTCTGGCAAACCAATGATTCTTATGTTGGGCCTTTTATAGCTGTCCCAGAGGTTTCTGATCCTCTCATTGTTGCTTCCCATTTCCTCTCTCTGCATTGGTTGACTGCTTGTTCCTTCTCCATATTCCAGTTTGTTGAAATGAACTCTGGATTTTTTTTCCTCACCATCTGTCTCGTATGTGGTTTTGTTCCTTTCGTTATGAATGTTTTTCGCTTCTTTCTTATCTTTTTCCTGCTCTTTTGTGAATTCTGTAAGCCACCTGATAACAATGGCCCAGAACTGAGCCTCTGACAGGTTTCTTATCTGTTCATCTGTCAGGTTCTCTATCTGTTGCCTGGTGAGCTGTGTCACCGGGATTTCTATAGTTGTCTGTCTCATTTTGACAGATGCGTTTTGTTTTCTTGGGCCGGCTGTAAGGGGCAGTGCCTGTGTACGCGTCACAATTCAGCGACTGGCGCCTGTCTGCGACCTATTTTGCAGCCCTGTGGTGCTTTCTTTGGGGGCGGGGGTCCAAGATGGATTCACACAGTTATTCAGCTAGGAGACCGGGATCCGTCTTCCCGCCCCCCTGGGCCTCACTGTTCAAGGCGATGTGGCGGCCGCTCTCCCCAGCGCCGGGGTCGCGCACCGCCAGGGGCTTGACCGCAGCCGGGATTCCTCGCCGCCCCGCCGCTCCAGGTGCGACCGCAAACAGCACTGCCCTCTTTAACTCTTACCTGCCCAAATGGCACCGCTGGTTTATAACTTCATATGTTGGGCTTCCGTGTAGTTTTATTTTCTGGAATTTCTAGTTATCCTTTGTTTTGAAGTAGTTGTATTCCTCTCTAGTTGTAGAGGGAGACCTAGCGTGTCCGTCTAAGCCTCCATCTTGGCCGGAAGTAGTGATCACAGTTTTCTACTGACTTTTTCTTGTGATAGCCCCTCATCTCTCTGAGGATACTAATGGCTATATTGCCATTTCCTCCAGTCTTCTTTGCATATTCTATTTCCCCAAGCATTAGTTCTTTTTCATGTTGTTGAATTTCCTTATGTATCTGGTGGTTCTGGTGCATATGTTTATATTTATGAGACATATTTCTATTGTAATGCTTTTAGATGAGAGATATTCCTTTAACAAATTGAAAATTATTGTTTTCCTGGGAGTGAATATAGATTCCCAAGGTTGTGCAGGAAAAAAGATGTGCAACCTGGTTGGTTTTTCTTACTGTAAGTGGTTATTTTCTCCTGTGAGCACAGGGTTTCCATCTTTATCAGCTGAAATGTATGTGGCATATCATCCCATTTCTGTGGCTCCACTGTTTTTAGCTCTGAGAATCTTTAATTTCAGAATTCATAACTTGTTTAGAGGAATATACTTTGAGCATATTAAAAATAAATAAAATGAAAGTCTCCCCATAGTCATCTAGTTTGTAATCACAGAAACACAAACTTGGAAGTTTGGAAGGGCCATCAAGATTTGAAGGAATGGGGTTATAAATCAGTAAATTTTCACTGAACAGAGAGATGTATTAGTTTCCTATTGCTGCTGTAACAAATTACCAAAAACTTAGTGGGTTAGAACAACAAAAATGGATTCTCTTATAGTTCTGAAGGTCAGAAGTCCTAGCTGTCACCAGGGCCTTGTACTTTCTGGAGGTTCTGGGGAGAATCCATTTTCTCGCTTTTTTTTTTTTCCTCTGGCTTCTAGAGGCCGCCTGCATTCCTTACCTCATGGCTCTTTCCCCATTTCCAGAGCCAACAGTGCAGTGGCTTCAAATCAATCTCTTTCTCTCTCTCTCTTTCTCTCTCCTTCTGTCATACATCTCCTTCTCTGAGTTTAAACCCCCTTCCTCTCTTATAAGGATGCTTGTATTACATTAAGCTCACTCAGAAAAATTAGGATTATCTCTCCACAAGATCCTTAACTAAGTCAATTCTACAAAGTCCCTTTTGCCATATAAGGTGACATAGTCACTGGTTTTGAGAATACAAGTGTGGGCACCTTTTGGGGACCATTTTTCTGCTTCTCATAAAAAGCTAAGAGGTTTGTGTCTCTCTTTGGGCTGGTGAGGCACAGCAGTGGGTGATCGCAGGAGCAGGTAAGAAGGAGGCACCCTAGGTTTAGGGTGGATTCTCTGTCTCTCTGCCCTCTCCCTTTTTTCTTTCTCCTTATACTACTTCTACACTCACCACTCCCACTATCCCTGCTGGACCCATTTATTCCTTTCCCTGTTTCTTGCTGCTCTTCAACATTTATACCTAAAGGTCATCCTATAGGGATGCAGAAGCCATACCAACCAATTAACACAACTCAAAAGATAAATGTCAACATTTATACAAAATATTGTCAGGAAGACTGTAACAGGTTGGTAGGCTTCTTTATGGATTCTGTAAGGACCTGTAAAAATCCGGTTTATGTACCAGAAATGACTACATATGTTATACAACCGAAATACCTCCACCGAATCCTGAAATGCGTATGTGTAGAGCCTGCATTTAATCTAGGGTTGTCTCTTTAGATTTTGATGTGAAGTGCACTTTTGAGGTACTTGATTAGAACCACATGGCAGAACTTCGCCACTTAGCTGCAGGATGGAGAGGCCCTTTGCCTGCACCAGGCATCCTGTATCACTTTTATGTTTCATGGATGTCCTGCCTTTCTGTGTGTGTAACAGATGCATATTTCTGAAACAGTAAAATCTGATGATAGAGGCCATATTTAATATATTTAACCAGAGTTGTTGATAGAATTAAACACTTATTAGCTAAGGATGTCATCCATTTTCTACATTGAAAACAGAGGTTTTTTTGTTTTTATTGTTGATCTGGCCAATATTCTTTCCACAACATTGTCCTCCCAAGAGAGGGCAGACAAGCAAAAGAACAGACAAAGAATGGAACCCAGTCTCCTAAGACCAGGTGGCCTGGATTTAGCATATAGCTACCAGTTCCTTTATTCTAATTCCTTTTCTTCATTTACATTGCACGGACACCAGAGTCACCTTATCATTGGCATCATAACTTGATACTATAGTTTATTTCTTCCACTGCGTGTGTGTGTGTGTGTGTCAAGGATGTTTTTTGAGTCTCTACAGTTTGAAGGTTTTAAATCTGAGTCATGTATGGAGTCCTAAAAGTAAAAGTGGTCTCTATTGAAATGATGAAGCTCCACCTTTGCTCTTTGAGAGCTACAGCTACGCTAGTTACAGGTAGACTTTGTCTCCAGTTTCTCTAAAAAAAGAAAGGTGAGAAAAACAGCATCTCAGGTTCATCTAATTCATATTGCTCGGTAAACATCCTAGCAGGATTTATTTGCTGCTTTTTTTTTTTTTAAACTTTTCCCCAAGATTTGCTGAGCTTCCTCCAGTTTTGGAAACTTTTCTTTCTGCATGACTTAGTGAAATATGACGGTTTTTCTGAAGATTTATTCCTAAGAGAGAATTATTGCTGTGGTGCAAAATTTAAAAGAGCAAAATAAGACAGTTTTTCAGAGCAACTGGCATTACATTTTTTTCAGCCCTGCATCCCAGAAAACACAAAATTGTCATATAAGAAACAGAAGTAAGAGATTTTCTTTGGAAACCAATAACAATAACAACAAAAATTCCTTAAACTGCAAAAAATTAAAGAGATTATAATTAAAGAAATATTTTTTTAAAATTCAACTATTAATCTAAATGCTGATGTTTTTATCCTGTTTATAAGAGCTTTGGATTGAAAAGACTCAAAGAGAATGCCTCAGGGTAGAATCAAAACATATTAATTATATCATTTTTACCTATAATCTCCTGAACAGAGGTGCATTCTGCTTGGCTCATGTAATTATCATATTCACAGTAAAAACAACAAAAGAGGCTTAAATTAAACAATTACAAGTTAGCTAATGTCATCCTAGAACACTCTAAGTTCCACTATTTGTTGCAAAGAGCTGGTTGATTTGAAAACACTAGGATGAAATTTAATTACATTTACTTTTAAATAAACAGGTGAAATTTATATTTAAATTACACAAACATTATAAAGTCATTTTAGGAAAATTAGAAAGTGTAGATAACCAAAGTCTATGAACACATAAGAGCAAGCTTACATAGTACTGATTCTGGGTTTTGATCCCTCCCAATCACTCTCAAAAGAAAGACTAAAGAAATAAAATTTGGGGGGAGGGTAAAGTAAAACCTCTGAATTTGGGAAAATAACACCTTGTACAAACATCATGGAATTTCTTCTGCATAAATTACAGTTTGGACCAAGTGAAGGAAGGCATGGAGAATCGCGGGTCTCTTCATTTTCTAGGAAAACAGGGCAGTATTTTGGGAAGAAAAGGACATTCTGGTGGTAGTGATGGTAGTGGGGAACACCGCCATAAGGGACAGGTCCAGAAGCATTGGTGGATCATTAGAGAGGCTGACACCCTGTGGTCTCACCTTCCTGCTGCAGATCATAGGCCCTATAATTGGTGACAATGGAAGGAAAAGAGAGTAGCTCTTTCTTACTAGGTTCCTGTCATCTGCTGGCTTTTTCAAATGGTGTGGGCTCTTTACCATTTGGGCATTTCCCTAATTTTCTGGGGTTGAGTTCTTAAGATGAAAAATAGACCAGGGAAGAAACTGGGTCAAATTTACTTGGGATTATTTTCACAGCTTCGGATCGATAACAGCAAAGAGTGGAAAGAAATCTATGATACCTTCACCAAACAGAAAGCTGATGCTCATTAATTTTTTTTAAATTATGAAGTTCTTGGTAATATGGCTAGTTAAACTGCTTTAGAAAAACAAATAAAAAGAATATAGAAAAGCAAGAAAATTGAATTAAAAAGATGATTAAAACAATTCCAAATATATAAATAATTATGACCATTATAAATAAACTCAACTTTAAATGAAAAAACAGAGATTGATGGAATGAATTTTAAAAATCCAGTCATGTGCTAATTTATAAAATAATCTAAATACATTAAGGCTATATAGAGGTAGTAAGTAAGAGAATATAAAATATGTGTTAGGTAAATGCTAGTTAAAAGAAAGGTGGTATAACTTAATTAATAGAAAATAAAAAAATATGTACTTTAAAATAAAAAGCATTATTGGGGACATAGGGGTTTATTACATAATAGTAAATGTTCAATTCACCAATAAGATGTAAAAAATTACATTAAAAATTCTAAACATGTATATACCTTATAAATTGATTTGATAAAACTATAAGAAGAAATTGACAAATCCAATGTCATGGTAGAGAATTTAGCAAACATCTAATTATTGCTATGTTAAAAAAAAATCCAGTCAGAAATACAGGTTTGAATGGCACAGTTAATAAGCTTGATTTAATGGACAAGTTTAACATTCATAAAAATTCATCATTCTCTTAGCCTTAAAGCAAATCTCAACAAATTTCAAAGAATAGGTATTATACTGACCAAAATATATCAGAATTTAATGACAAAAATAGTTATTAAAATTTTCTACTACTTGGAGATTTAAACAACTGATAAAAATTGAAAATGCTTAAAACTGAATTACATTCTTTTCAACCACATGAACATTTAAAAAATGACCCATATATTGTGATTCTCTGAACACAATGAATTAAGCTCCGAACAAAAAAGTAAGGAGAAAATCCTAATGTAATTACAGTCTTTATATTTTTGAAGAACCCATGTGTCAAAGAAGAAATCATAATGAAAATTAGAAAATGTTCTAAACAGTAACAGAAATACTTCATATTAAAACACATGGTATGTTATCTTTACTACATTAAAACATATTGCAGAAAATTATAGCCATTAATCCATAAATTTTTTAAAATGTTGAAAATTAATGTCAGAAAAAATAAACTATCAAAATAAACCAAAGAAAGTAGGAAGAAGGAAAGTAATATTATACAACAGTGAAAATAACTATAGTTGCATAGAATAATATGAATAATAATTTAGTAATGTTTGTGAAAAAACATTTAACATTTCCATTTATCTATTTAGTAATGGTTTGTATGAGAAAATTTATCATCTTAACCATTTTTAAGTGTATACAGTTCAATACATTTTTAAGTATATTGTGAACAGATCTTAAAAAACATTTTCATTTTGTAAATCTGAAAATTTGTCTCATGAAAACATTCCCTGTCCCACTCCCCCTAGTACCTGGTAACCATCGTTATACTTTCTCTTTCTGTGAGTTTGCCTACTTTAGACACCTCATATAAGTGGAATCATCATATAGTGTTTGTCTTTTTGTGATTGGTTTATTTCACCTAACACAATGTCCTCAAGGTTCATCCATGTTGTAGCACATGCCTGAATTTCCTTCTTTCTTTAGGCTGAATAGTATTCCACTGTATATATATACATACACTTTATGTATCCATTCATCTGTCAGTGGACACTTTTGCTTCCATCACTTGGCTATTGCGAATAGTGCTGCTATGATCATGATACCCATTTCAAAAAAAGTTAAAGGATAATCCAGAACTAAACAAGTTTTTAAAGTCATGTTAGATAAAATATTCTAAGATATCAAGAGAAAGTTAAATAGGAAATTCAAGGTGGTTGGTAATTATAGGCAAGGTTTTTGAGGGACAGGGTATAAAATGGGTAGAAGTGATTATCAGAATTATTTATTTGGACAAGACTCTTCATAATATTATGATAAATATAGAAACAAATAAAATAAATAAGACTATGCATGAACCAATGATGACAGCGTATCATATACCAAAGACCTGTATTTATTAAATTTATTTTTTCCCGAGACTAATTAGAAACACAAGTGTGGGTGACTCTTCTCTGTGCTGTGTTTTTATTTGCATGTACTCATGTAGCTGGCAAATAATTTGTTCAGTTTATTTCTGTTGTATTTTAAATGGCTTTATTCAGTATAATTGTTATACAATAACATATATAAAGTAAATGATTTAAACAATTTGACATATTTATATACCCATGAAATCATCACACAATTAAGATAATGAACAGCACAATTCTCAAAAGTTTTCTGCCCCATGTAACCCTGCCTTCTGATTCTCCCCATTACCCTAAGCAACCACTAACCTGCTTTCTTTCCCAATAAATTAGATTGCTTTTTCTAGGGATTTATGTAAATGGAATTATAATATGTACTGTTGTTGTCTGGCTTCTTCATTTATGATAATTTTAATGAGATTCATTCATATTGCATGTATCCACAGATCATTCCTTTTTATTGCCAAATAGTATTCCATTGTATGAATATACCACAATTTTTTACCAACTCACTTTTCTAATTTTAGCCATTTTAGTAAGTGAGAGCTGGTAACTTGTACTTTTAATTTGCATTGTTCTAATAACTAATAAGAATGAGCATATTTTCATGTGTCTATTTGTTATCTATGTATCTTATTAGGTGAAATATCTGTAGGAATCTTTTTGAGGTTTTTTGATTTTTAAAAATTATTATTTAGTTGTGATAGTTCTTTATATATCCCAGGTACAAGACCTTTATCAAATGTTATTTGCAAGTATTTTCCCCTAGTCTGTAGCATGCCTTTTATGTTCTTAATAGTTTATTTTAAAAAGCAGAAATTTTCAATTTTGAGGAAGCCATTTATCAATCTGGATTGTACTTTTAATATCATGTTTAAGAAATCTTTGCCTAACCTAAGACCACATACATTTCCTTATGCTTTTTCTTCTAAAAGTTTTGTAATTTTAGGCCTTACATTTAGATCTCTGATCCATTTTGAATTAGTTTTGGTACATTGTGCAAAGTGTGGGAAAAAGTTAAATTTTTTTTTTTTTGCATATGGATAGCCAATAATTCTAGTACCTTTTTTCTTTAAGGTTTTAAAGTTTATTTAACTTAATTAATTAATTTATTTTCAACATCAATGTGTGGTTGCCTCTCATGCATCCCCAACTGGGGACCCAACCAGGGACCTGGCGTGCAACCTAGGCATGTGCCCTGACTGGGAATCAAACCATCAACAGTTGGTTTGCAGGTCAACACTCAATTAACTGAGCCACAGCAGCCAGGGCTTCTAGTACCATTTTTGAAAAGACTATCATTTACCAAGATTATTTTCATATAATTTCATCTAGATATATTTTGAAATTTTATACTCTGAAATGATATATTGCTTAGTGTTCCATGCACATGTGCTAAAGGGTAAAGAAAAGCAAAAGAAGGCCAGACCCAGAGTTAGCGGGGAGGGGGTAAGACCAGGGAGGTACACACAGAGGATTGGTAATATTTCTATCTTATTATGTGGATGCTGGATACAATATGTGGTAAGAAGAATTCTAAAAAGACCCTAATGATCTCTGTCCCTTTGTGTTATATCTCTGATTACATCATTTAATATTCAAAAGGAATTTTCCAGATGTGATTAAGGTTAAAAATCAGTTCATTTTTAGTTAATCAAAGGGGAGATTTCTCTGGGTGGGTCTAATCTGATCACATGAACTCTCTAAAAGCAGGGTTTTTTCCAGGGTTGTAGGTTAGGAAGTTAAAGATTCAAAGCATCAGAAGGATTTTTTAAAGTATATTTTATTGATTATGTTGTTACAGTAGTTCCAATTTTTTTCCTCTTTGTTCCCCTCTGCCCAGTACCCCCCTTACCTCCAGCAATCCCACCCCCCTTAGTTCATGTCCATGGGTCATGCATATAAGTTTTTTTGGTGTCACCCTTTCCTATATTATTCTTAACATCCCCCTGTCTATTTTGTACCAATCAATTATGCTTCTTAATCCCTGCATCATATCTCCATTTCTTCCCCTTCCCCCTCCCAAATGATAATCCTCCAAATGATCCATATACCTATGATTCTGTTCCTATTCTGGTTTGCTTAGTTGGATTTTGTTTTTATTTTTTAGATTCAGTTGTTGATAGTTGTGAGTTTGTTGTCATTTTAATGTTCATAGCTTTGATATTCTTTTTCTTAAATAAGTCTCTTTGACATTTCATATAATAATGGCTTGGTGATGATGAACTCCTTTAGCTTCACCTTGTCTGGGAAGCACTTCATCTGCCCTTCCATTCCAAATGGTAGCCTTGCTGGATAGAGTAATCCTGGTTGCAGGTTGCTTTCCATCACATTGAATACTTCTTGCCAGTCTCTTCCTGCCTGCAAAGTGTCCTCTGAGAAATCGACTGATAGTCCTATAGGCACCACTCTGTAGGTAACTCTCCAGCTCTCTTTTGCTGCCCCCAGGACTCCATCTTTATCTTTCACCTTTGGCATCCCAATCATGATGCGTCCTGGTGCGGTCCCCTCTGGGTCCAGCTCGCCCGGGACCCTCCGTGCTTCCAGGACCTGTGTGTCCATCTCCTTCGCAAAATTTGGGAAGTTTTCCTCATTTCTTTCAGTTCTTGCTTCCTCATTCTGTACTGGTTGACTGTTTTTTTCTTCCTTATGTTCCAAATCATTGATTTGAACCCCGGTTTCCTTCCCTTCACTATTGGTTTTGTGTGGACTTTCCTTTGTTTCACTTAGCATAGCCTTCACTTCTTCTCTTATGCATTTGCCATACTCAAGCATATCTGTCAAGCCTGTGAGCATCTTTATCACCAGTGTTTGGCATTCAACATGTGTTAGGTTGTCTGTCTCCTCATCTGTGAGGTTAGCTATCTTCTTGTCGCTTAGTTCTCCCACTGGAACCTTAATCCGTTTCCCCTTTCAGCCATACTTCTCTGTCTCCTCATTCTGACAGGCTCCTGTGTTTGCCTCTGCATCCCAGGTAGGGCTGTTGCTCCTGTTACGTTGTAAGGGGTGGAGCCTTAGGGATGCGACAGTACAGGGTGACCTGTTTCACCATGTTGTGGTGCTGTATGTGGGGTAGAGGTCCGAGAGGGAACAATGCCACGTGCCCAGCACTTGCCCCTTTTTCAGGCACCTCTCCCACTTCTGTACCAGACTGGCATTTCTCTAGCTGCTGCCCTGGCTGTCGTTCCCAGAGTGGATGGGTCTGTGGACCTCTAGGACCGTGAGGGCCCTTTAAACAAGTGGACTCTGCTGAGAGACTGGCAGTTTTTGCCTCCACCCCAACCCCCACTGTTCTGCACAGTCAGAAGCAATGAGGCTTGATTTTGCCAAGTGCTGGGACCATGAGCTGCTGCGAGGTCCAGTGAGGAGCTGGGAACGCTCCCCAGGTGTGCCTCCTGACTTTTTAAATCATGTGACTGCACTTTCTGCTGGCCTGCTTCTGCCACTGCTCGTGTTGCCACCACACCTGCATCCTCTCCGCCCTGGCTCCGCCCCTCTTACCAGTCTTCACGAGTATTTCTTCTTTATTTCTTTGTTTGCTGGACTTCCATGCAGTTTCATTTTCTGGAACTTCTGGTTGTTTCCAGTTTTGAGGTAGTTGTATTCCTTCTTAGTTGTTGAGGGAAACTCAACATGTCTGTCTATGCCTCCATCTTGGCTGGAAGTCCCATCAGAATGATTTGGCTGACATCCCATTGCTGGATTGAAGGTAGAGAGGGCCACATGTCAAGGAAAGGAGGACTTAAATCCTACAACTGCAAAGAGCGGAATTCTGCCAACTACAAGAATGAGCTTGGAAGCTGATTCTCCCCTAGAGCCTCCAATGAGAATTTAGCTTGACCAATACCATGACTCCAGATTTGTGATAACCTCAACAGAGAACTTGGTCCAACCATGCTAGGCTTCTGACATACACAACTGAGCTAATAAATGGCTGTTGTTTTAAGCAGCTAAGTTTGTGGTAATGTGCTATAGGGCAATAGGAAACTAATACACATGGGTATTTATTTACTTAATTTTCATACTTCACAAATTTGTGGATTATCCTTGCACAGGGACCATGCTAATCTCTATATTGTTCCAACTTTAGTGTATGAACTGCCAAAGTGAGCACTGTGGGTATTTAAATTATTATAGTTGTACCTTTTACATATGTTTTAAATATTCCTTAGTGTGATTTTATCATTTAATAAACATTTTTGCCTTGTACAATGTTTTAAAATTTCTTTTTTATTGAGATACAATCGATATAACATTGTGTAAGTTTAAGGTTTATGATGTGTTGGTTTGCTATATATATTTATTTATTAAAAAACCCAACAATTCTCTTGATTTCAGTGGGCCTCTGAGCAATGCAGATATAAGGGGCAGCGGCGGCAGTAGTGGTGATCTATGAAAAGAGTGTCAAGATTTGACATACATGATAATGATAATATGTCTTCAGGAGAAATCATGGATTATGGGCCATGCCCAAGACGTTGTTTAAAAAGTCTTTTATTAGACTGCATAAAGTTACCAAACAAAGATTACAGCATTGGGCCAAGAATGAAGATTACTATTTATGGAGTCCTGGATTTGGGGAAATGATTCTCTCCTGTTGATTCTGTGTAATGATGTTATTGTTACACTTAACATAAAGGTTGTAAAGTGATTGTGTATGTTAGTTTAAGTGTGTAAATATGTCTGTTATGGAATCCTTATGTATACTGATCATGAATATTTTATTTTATGGTGTGCTAGAAATAAATCCATTACAAGCAAAGAAGGCATTTGAATATGATGTGAAACTGGTATGGCTGCTGGTATTCTGAACCCGTCAAGCGTGGATTTGCTACTAATAATACAAGTGAAACAGAAGCAAAATCCCTGGAGTCTTAAGACAATTCCATTGATTCCAAACATTTTACCATATCTTAACAGATGTGAGATGAATAGCACTAAATAAATGAAATGGTGTGAATACCCAGCCACAAAATGGCATTTGGATACTGATGTGTTTAAAGTTTGAGACAGTATTGTAACTTTAAAACATGCCTATATTAACCTCTTTCCTTCCCTTCTCTCATAACACCATAGGATGAGATTGTTGGATCTATTTTCTCTGTAGTCTAACAATCATAAAACATATTATTTATTTGTTTTTGTATGCTATGATGGTTCTTTTTTTAATTTTTACAATTTTGATTTAATTATCATTTTTATATGTTTTATTGATTATGCTGTTACAGTTGTCCCAATTATTTCCCCTCTTCTCCCCTCGACCCAGTTACCTCCCTCCCTCCAGGTGTCCCCCCACTACTTAATCCATGCCCATTGGTTGTGCATATAGTTCTTTTCAACATCTTCCTGTCTACTCCACTCCCTCCTACTGTGCTTCTTAATTCCTGCATCATCTCCCTCCCTTTCCCTCCTTCCCCCTCCATGCTGACCTCCCCCCATGTTCCCCATACTTATAATTCTTTTTCCACTCTTGTTGCCTACTTAGTTTGCCTTTGTTTTGATTCCCTAGCTTCTGTTGTTGGTTGTTTTGATACAGTTTTCATTTTAATGTTCAGAGTTTTGATCTTCCTTCTTCTAAACAAGTCCCTTTAACATTTCATATAACAGCGGTTTGGATCTGATGAACTCCTTCAGTTTTACCTTGTTCTGGAAGCACTTTCTCTGCCCTTATATTCTGAATGACAGCTTTGCTGGATAGAGTAATTGTGGCTGTAGGTTTTTGCTTTTCATTACTTTGAATGTTTCTTGCCAGTCCCTTCTTGCCTGCAGAGTCTCCTTTGAGAAATCAGCTGACTGTCTAATTGGGATCCCTTTGTACATAATTCTCTTCTCTCTTGCTGCTTTTAAGATTCTCTCTTTATATTTAATTTGTTGACATTTTGACTATAATGTGTCTTGGTGTGGTTCTCCCTGGGTCCAGTTCATTTGGAACTCTCTGTGCTTCCTGGACCTGTAAGTCTATTTCCTTCCCCAAGTTTGGGAAGTTCTGCTTCATTATATTTTTCACATCATTTTTCAATTTCTAGTTCTTCTTCTTTACCTTCTGGCAACCCTATAATTCAGATATTTGCTCTCTTATAGTTGTCCCTGAGGTTTCTGAGCTTTTCCTCATATTCCTCACTTTTTGTTTCCTCTTTATGCACTGGTTTACTGTTTGTTCCTTCCCTATGTTCCAATTTGTTGATTTGATCTCTGATTTTCCTTCCCTTACCACTTGTTTCCTATGTGTTTGCGTTCATTTCAGCAGGACTAGCCTTCATTCTTCCCCGTCTTGATTAAGTCCCGCTGTTATTTATGTAAACTGTCATAACTATAGCTCTGAACTGAGCCTCAGAAAGGTTATCTATCTGTTCATCCAATAATTCGTGTATTTGCTTTCTAGTCAGCTGCGTGATTGGTATCTCTATCATTATCCCTGCCAGCCTCACAGGTTTGTTTACCTTTTCTTCTTGGGCGAGGCTGTCAAACCTCCAAAGCCATAGGAGGTGGAGACCTGTGCACTCGTCACAACCGGGCGACCCTTTTCACCACACTGTGGTGCTTTGTGTGGGGGCGGGTTCCAAGATGGATTCCTGCTGTTCACTCTCCACTGAGAGACCAGGAGCCTCCTCCTCTGTCCCCATGCCCTCTGGGCCTCACAGTCCGAGGCAATGGGGGTCTGCCTTCCCCAGCGTTGGAATCATGAGCTGACGGGTCTGGACTGCAGCTGGGGGTGCTCCCCACGTGCTTCTCGCCTCCCCTTAAATACAGGTGTCTGTGCTTATTGCAGTCCCACCACTCGTCGCTGCAACTGCTGCTGGCAGCACAGCTTGACCTCTCTGCCCTGGCTTCGCCCTTCCTATCAGTCCGGATGAGCACCACTTGTTTATAACTTCATATGTTGGACTTCCATGTAGCTTTATTTTCTGGACCTTCTGGTTATTTCTGGTTTTGTGGTAGTTGTAGTCCTTCTTATTTGTGGAGGGAGATGGAGTGTGTCAGTCTAGGCCTCCATCTTGGCCAGAAGTCTTGATGGTTCATTTTATGTGTCAACTTGACTGGGCCACAAGGTGCTCAAAATTAGTTCAACCATCATTTTGGTGTTTCTCTTAAAGTGTTTTTGGATAAAATTAACATTTAAATTGGTAGACTGGGTAAAGAAGATTGCTCTCCATAATGTGGGAGAGCCTCACCCAATCAGTTGAAGGCCTGAATAGAACAAAAGGCTGATCATCTCCCAACTAAGAGAAAACTCTCCTGCCTGATGGCCTTCAAACTGGAACATTATCTTCTTCCTAGTTCTCCAGCAGCCTACTGTCTTTGGACTGAAATTGCAATATTGGCTCTGCAGATTTTGGATTTGCCAGCCTCCATAATTGTGTAAATCAAGTCCTTTTATCTGTCTGTCTATCTATCTATCTATCTATCTATCTATCTATCATCTATCTATCTATCTACCTACCTACCCATTCTATGGGTTCTGTTTCCCGGGAGAATCCCAACTACTATATTTCTCAATTTGTTGTTGACTGATTCCTCAACATAATGAAAGTCCCATGAATCAAGGACTTTGTCTTGTTTGTTATTATATTCCCAATGTCCAGATTGACCCTTAGTAAATGTGCAAACAATTGTTGGCTGAATGAAATTATTCTGCTGGGAGGAGCAGTGATGCATTTAGGTGTTTTGGGGGAGGCATTGAAGGGGACAAATATGTCAGCTTGAGAAAACAGCATCAACTTGGTGACTGGTGAAATAGTGTCCCATTGACATATTACTACTAAACAGGAAAGTTTATGTAAACTTTTCTAAAAGGAAGAGATCATCTATTCATGAGTTTGTTTTAAATATTGTTTATAGATATATTAAAATTGTATATGTTGATAAAAGAATTTGAGAGACTTATACAGAAGTTTTGGCCAGCGCTGACATCTTCAATTTTATGTTTGTTGCCCTAAAAGTCCTCAGACTTGCCCACATCATTCAGTTGAGAGCAAACCATACAGAAATTAGTGTAAATTATAATTACACATTTTGGTTGACTCTATTAAGAAGAAATAGACAGGCTAGAAATCAAGGGAAAGAATGAATGAGAACTTTTAAGATGTTTTTTGATGGTTATTGAGACTATAAATGTGAGTCAAGGGGATCATGTGTCTAGTTTGTGAGTTTCAAATTCTATGACAAATCACCATGTCTTAATGCATAATGTTACTATGATGAAGTAGGTAGGTCCTCCATTGTAAGCAGTCTTAACAAAGTATAAAAGAAAAATTGAATGAGAAATATATCCTGTGTAACTGATGTATTTCATGGGCTGAACAGAGTGGGGGTACAGTCAGGAAACAGCATTATTTTTCTCTCCCCACTGCCTTTAAACCAGCTCTTTCTCATCTCCCTTTCTGTGCTCATTGATGGCAATTCTGGCAGATTCCATCACTTCCCATTCACTTTTGGTTTTGAGAACTGTCACATTTTCAGATATTAAAAGTCTGATCCAATATAACACAAAACTTCAACCTCATCTCTAATTCCCAGTTTCTCCTTTCCTTCCTCTTTGGCCCCATAAGGCATGGTTCAGGAATCCGAGGTGGCTAGAGGGGAGGGGTCTGTGTTTTTATTCATGCCCCACCATGGTCTCCCACTTCTCTTCACTCACAAGTGTTTTCCTAAGTGGAGGTAGGGTGAGGAATGAGGAAAAGGGCTTAGAGGAGTACAACTCTGTTCACATAGATGGTGTTGTTTATCATTCTCTCTGAAGCCTTCTTTCCTGTAGACCTCCAAATGCTGGCTCTTTGGAAGGCATGTTAGTAGATTCTTCAGAGACCTCTGCCCACACATCGATGCTCATTGTAGCCCCTGCCATCTTTGTCCTAGTTCCTGCTTCTCTGGCATGATATCCCCAGCTTCTTTTTTAATCTCTTCATCTAGATTGGAAGCCCCTTGGGTGGGTCCCTTCAAGATCTCTCATGCACCGCCACAGCACCCTTTGGCCCATGGAATTTGTACTTGCTAACCTCCCCCAAACAGTGAAAAGTGCAGACTACTGGATGAAAGCCCACTGTAGCCTCTGTCCTCTGTGTATAGGCTGCTCCAGAATGCCTCCTGCTTTCAGATTCTTCCAGCTGGGCAGCAGATACCCCCAATCTCCTTGAGTGTTTTTTCATGGAACCACCCTTACTTTGATGGTGTGGGAGAACAACCTCTCTTTCTCCCCACGGAGGGGATGTGAAGTTGAGTGCTAGTCACTGACCACCTCACCTAACTGCACACTTGGATGGTGCCTGGGTACTGGGCTCCTCACTTCATTTCTCCCCTTTGACTAAGCACCAGCCCCACCCTGCTGAGCTTGAGCTCTGGGCCTCTCACTGCCTTGGCCCCAGGCAGTACTCTAGTAGTGGGTTTATGCAGTCAAATGATTTTCAACATTTGCACAAGTAAGATATTTTAGAAAGTTTTATTAAAGGGGACCTCAAATTGTATATGCTAGTCTCCACAAAACCTGGTTACCCCATCTGCTGAGGGAAAATGCTTAGCCTCAGAATGAATTGTTCCCTATAACAAGTCAAGGAAGACTAGGGGTATAAGATTAAAATGGCGGGAGTGCCCTCCCCCAAATTGTCTATTTTATCATTAGAAACTGGCTTAGAAGTCACCAGTTAATTGGGACATATATTTGATTCAAATTTGGGAAATAGTACTTTTACCTGTCCTCATTACTCTAGGTAACTCAGTGGCCAACTGGAACATATAGATATATCAATCTATCTAGTTTTCTATAATCCAAATAATTTAGAAACTGAAAGAGGAGCATGCATACAGTTCTATGATTTCCTTTTCTTAACATATCACATATATTTCCTTGTCATTACATATAATCTCTCTCATTCTTCTTAACAGAAGAGTATGCTATAATTATTAGTGTCTATTAATTGACATTTAGGCAATTATTATTATTTTTCTTTATTATAAACATACCTCTTCTATGCAATTTTACTGTTCAACAAGACCATAAGAATTTATACTCATCAAAACTATATGACAGGAGGACTTCCGGCCAACATGGAGGCTTAGACGGACATGCTCGGTCTCCCTCTACAACTAAAGAGGAATACAACTACGTCAAAACAAAAGATAACTAGAAACTCCAGAAAATAAAGCTATATGGAAGCCCAACGTATGAAGTTATAAACCAGCGGCGCCTTTTGGGCAGGTAGGACGAGCGAAAGGAGGCGGTGCTGTTTGCGGTCGCACCAGGGACAGCGGCAGGGAGAACAATCCCAGCAGCAGGGAGGACAATCCCAGCAGCAGGGAGAACAATCCCGGCTGCAGTCAAACCCCGGCAGCTCGCAACCCCAACGCTGGGGAAAGCAGCCACCACATCGCCTTGAACAGTGAGGCCCAGAGGGCGGGAGGACGGATCCCGGTCTCCTAGCGGAATAACTGTGTGAATCCATCTTGGACCCCCGCCCCCACACAAAGCGCCACAGGGCTGCAAAATAGGTCGCGGACAGGCGCCGGTTGCTGGGTTGTGACGACAAAGCACCACGGCGCAGCAAGAAAGGTTGCGGAACGGTGCTGGTCGCTGGGTCCTGACGAGTACACAGGCACTGCCCCCTATAGCTGGCCCAAGGAAACAAAATGCATCTGTCAAAATGAGGCAGACAACTATAGAAATCCCGGTGGCACAACTCACCAGGCAATAGATGAGGAATCTGACAGATGAACAAATAAGAAACCTGTCAGAGGCTCAGTTCAGGGCCATTGTTATCAGGTGGCTTACAGAATTAACAAAAGATCTGGAAAAAGATGAGAAAGAAGCGAAAAACACTCATAACGAAAGGAACAAAACCACATACGAGACAGATGGTGAGGAAAAAAAATCCAGAGTTCATTTCAACAAACCAGAATATAGAGAAGGAACGGGAAGCAACGATGAGAGGATCAGAAACCTCTGGGACAGCTATAAAAGGCCCAACATAAGAATCATTGGCTTGCCAGAGAACGAAGAAGACGAACTAGAACTTGAAAAATTGAGTGAAAATATAATAAAGCAGAACTTCCCAAACTTGGGGAAGGAAATAGACTTACAGGTCCAGGAAGCACAGAGAGTTCCAAAACAACTGGACCCAGGGAGAACCACTCCAAGACACATTATAATCAAAATGTCAAAAGTTAAAGCTAAAGAGAGAATCTTAAAAGCAGCAAGAGAGAAGAAAAGAATCATGTACAAAGGGGTCCCAATTAGACTATCAGCTGACTTCTCAAGGGAGACCCTGCAGGCAAGAAGGGACTGGCAAGAAATATTCAAAGTAATGAAAATCCAAAACCTACAACCATGAATACTCTATCCAGCGAAATTGTCATTCAGAATAGAAGGGCAGAGAAAGTGTTTCCAGGACAAAATAAAACTGAAAGAGTTCATTAGATCCAAACCACTGTTATATGAGATGTTAAATGGGACTGGTTTAGAAAAAGGAGGATCAAAACTATGAAATCTAAAATGAAAACTGCATCACAAGAAACAACAGAAGCTAGGGAATTGAAACAAAGGCGAATTAAACAGGCAACGAGAGTGGAAAAGAACTATAGGTACGGGGAACATATTGGGGGGAGGTCAACAGGGAGGGGGAAAGGGGAGAGGGAGGGAGATGATATAGGAATTAAGGAGCATGATAGGAGGGAATGGAATAGACAGAGAGAGGTTGAGAAGAACTATATGCACAACTAATGGACATGGTCTAAAAGGGGGGGACAACTGGAAGGAGGGGGACCACAATGTGGAGGGGAGCAGAGGGAAGGGAAATTGGGACAAATGTAATATTATAATCAATAAAACACATTAAAAAACAAACAAACAAACAAACCCAAAACCAACAACCAAAGAAAAAAACCTGTCATGTACAGGAAGGCAGTACCCAATGATTAGAGACGAGTTAGCAAAGCAGATGCTACAACCTAGACCCTTCCACCTACCACTTTAATACTGTACCGGGTTTAGTGGAACCCTCTACAATGTAGTGATCCACTTTATATTACTAATTTACATTATATAATCTTAATGAACCTGGCTGGTTTGGCTCAGTGGATTGAGCGTCGGCCTGCGAGCTAAGTGTCGCTGGTTCGATCTTCCAGTCAGGGCACATCAGAGAAGGAAAACTCTGATTCCAAAAAAAAACCTCCGCTGCCTTGCGGCATACCTCTTCAGGGGAAAGGCTAAGGGAGTAAACCCCGACAGAAAATCCGGAGCCGGAGTCCCTAAGGCGGTTTGACGTTGTAGTCAACACCGGCAACTCCTGCGGCGCACCTGAAGCCAAGCTGTATTGACTCCGTCTTTCCCTTGGACCCTTCAGCTGCGAAGAGAGAGGGGGTCTGCTGCATGGGCAACAGCAGACCCTCCATATCACCCTGCCCAGGCTCTGTAGCTTCACTTCACTGGAGAGGACACTCCAGCGTCATCGCAAGATGTCGATTCAACACGGGAGGAGACAGATACCATGTCACTCCCGAGTTGGACTGCACAACCATTCTCGGCGGTGCAGATAGACTCTTAAGAAGCTACACCATCGTCTCTCGAGATGGACAGCTGCCGACGACGAATCTTAATGAAAAGAAGCTTCGGCCACTTGTTTGTACTGAACTAGGGCTAGAGTCTAACTTGTAATTTTTCTTTCTGAAAAATGAAATAAAATCACAGATACAGACAACAACAACAACAACAACAAAAACTATATGACAGTAGCAATTTTCTCACACCCTTGATAACTCCAGGTGCTTTTAAATCTTGGTAAGTCTTGACAAATATATAGGTCCCCAAAGATATCTTCTTTATTTTGTTTGAAAAATATTATAAATGAAATTGAGCATTTTTTACATATGTATATTGACCTTATTTAACTTTTATTTCCCTTTCAATGAATTGATCATTTCCATCTCCCACCTTTCAGTTCTGACTCTGAAAGTCTCATTAGGTCAATGTTAGTACAAATTAGGTGGAGGGTTTAAAGCTCAAGTTTCTCATGAATCTATCCCATGGCATTACCCTGTGGCAGGTTACTGCACTTAGAGTGGTTTTACCCTCAGCACTGACATGGAACACTTTATACAGATGACCTATACAGTGTCTGTTGGTACTGGGATTAAAGAGTGCAATTAGTGTGTGTGCCAGTGGACCTGAGTCAGGTAGCAGGTGTGCAGGCTGCAGTGAAGGGAAGGTTTAAGACTAAGGCTATTGCAGCATAATCTTGACTCCTACTGCAACAAAAGACTGAGGTAGGATTAGACATCCTCAGACATTGGTGGTTGGAACAATATTTATTCCTCTTCAACTGCAAAGGAGCTGAGTTTAGCCTATTCTACAGAGTGCTAGTGAGGTTCTAGGTTAATGTGGCTGCCAGGCCTTGATAGGCAGCACTACATCAGTTAGCTCCAAATATCTTTGTTCATTCAGGGCCAAGAAAGGAAGTATGAATAAGCCAATTTTGAATAAATGGTAGTCCTCAAGTTGGAATCACCCCCACTATGTGGTTTTCAATTAGCTCTAGATTAGGGTTGCCAGATTGAGCAAATAAAAATATAGGATGCTTAAGATTAAAAACAAGACAGGGGTGTCCATTTTTGCCACTCTTATTCAACATAGTACTGGAAGTTGTAGCTACAGCAATCAGAAAACAAGAAGAAATAACAGGCATCCAAATTGGGAAGAAAAAAGTAAAGCTTTCATTATTTGCAGATGACATGATACTATATAGAAAGAACTCTAAAGGTTCCACAAAACACTACTAGAACTGATAAATAAATTCAGTAAAGTAGCAGGATACAAAATAAATATTCAGAAATTAGTTGCATTTTTATATACCAATAATGAACTATCAGAAAGAGAAACTAAGAAAATAATCTCATTTACAATTGCATCAAAAAATAAAATAAAATAGTTAAGAATAAATTTAACCAAGAAGGTAAAGGACCTATACTCAGAAAATTATAAGACACTGGAAAAAGAAATTGAAGAAGATACAAATAAGTGGAAGCATATACCAGGTTCATGGATAGGAAGAATTAACATAGTTAAAATGTTCATACTACCCAACCTACAGATTCAACACAAGCCCTATCAAATATCAATGGCCTTTTTTTCACAGAACTAGAACAAATAATTCAAAAATTTATGGAACCACAAAAGACCCCAAATAGCCACAGCAATCTCGAGAAAGAACAAAATTGGAAGTATTGTGCTACCTGATATCAAATTATACTACAAGGCCATGATAATCAAAATAACATGGTACTAGCATTAAAAGAGAAACAGATCAACGGAATGGAATTGAGAGTCCATAAATAAACCCACAACTATGTGGTCAATTAATATATGACAAAGGAGGCAGAACATACAATAGGGTAAAGACTGTCTATTAAATAAACGGTGTTGGGGAAATTGGACAGGTACATGAAAAAATGAAACTATACCACCTTCTTTTGCCATATATAAGAATAAACTCTAAGTGGATCAATGACTTAAATATTAGGCCTGAAACCATAAAATTCTTAGAAGAAAACATAGGCAGTAAACTTTGTGATGTTTCTCATAGTACTATTTTTTCTGATATATTTCCTCGGGCAAGGGAAACTAATGAAAAAATAAACAAATGGGACTACATCTAAGAAAAATGTTTTTTCACAGCAAAGGAAACCATCAACAAAATGAAAATACAGCCCCTTGAATGGGACAACATGTACTCCAATACATCTGATAAGGGGTTAATATCCAAAACTTATAAAACTCAACACCAAAAACCAAATAATCTAATATAGGAAAAGGGAAAGGGCCTTCTTCAAAGAGGACATTTCTCCAAAGAAGACATACACATACACATATGAAAAGATGCTCAACATCACCGATCATCTGATAAATGCCACAGTGGCATAGCACCTCACACCTATCAGAATAGCTATCATCAATAAATCAGGAAACAATAAATGTTGATGAGGATATGGAGAAAAGGGAACACTCATGCACTGTTGGTGGGAATGCAGATTGGTGTAGCCACTGTGGAAAGCAGTATGGAATTACCTCAAAAAATTAAAACTACAACTGCCTTATGACCCAAAGATTCCACTTCTGAGTGTATCTGAAGAAACTCAAAACACTAATTCAAAAGAATATATGCACCCTTATGTTCATTACAGCATTATTTACAATAGCCAAGATATGGAATTAACCCAAGTATCTATCAGTAGATGAGTGGATAAAAAAGCAGTGGTACATATATACAATGGAATATTACTCAGCCATAAAAAAGAATGAAATCTTACTATTTGTGACAACATTGATGGACCTAGAGGGTATTATGCTAAGTAAAATAAGTCACTCAGAGAAAGGCAAATACCATATGGTTTCACTTTCATGTGGAATCTAAAGAGCAAAACAAACAAACAAAATAGAAACAGACTTTTAAATACAGAAAACAGACTGATGGTTAACAGAGGGGAGGGTAAAACAGGTCAAGGGATTAAGAGGCATAAATTAGTAGTTACAAAATAGTCACGAGCATTTATGTTCAGCATAGGGAACTGTCAATAATATTGTAATAACTATGTACAGTGCCAGGTGGGTACTTGAATTTTAGGGGTGGAAAAGGAATAAATTTTATATAATTGTCTAACCACTCTGCTGTACACGTTAAACTAATATAAAATAATATTGAATGTCAACTGTAACTGAAAATCAAAAATTTAAAAATATAATATGCTTGTTAAATTTCAGATAAATTATTTTAGTAATTAGGTTATAGCACATGTAATATTGGAATATGCTAAAAAGCCTTTTTGTTGATCTGAAATTCATATTTAACTGGGAATACTGAATTTTATCTTGCTATCCTATACTAGATGGATCAAGTAAACATGCTTTTAATATGGCTTTCAATGTCCAGGACCCAAATTGTACAGTGTATTGTATGGAATAGCAGTCCATGATAGAAGAATGGTGTTCATTAGGGCTCTAGGACACCAAACACAATTATCAAGAACAGCTTTGATCTTCCATTTGAAACAGACTTGGGAAGTGAAAGAGAAACCACCCCTGGCAGGCAAGTTCCACAGGCTTCAGCAGAAGAGCCACGGAAATACAGCATTGAAAATGCCTGTCCACACACCAATACAAAGTACATGCAGGACAGAGCCATGCTCAGCTCATCACAACATTAGATTATCCAACAGGAAAATAAGAAATTAAGATGACTGAATATACTGGATGAAAAATGAAGGTT
This sequence comes from Furipterus horrens, assembly GCF_987537825.1. NCBI lineage: Eukaryota > Metazoa > Chordata > Mammalia > Chiroptera > Furipteridae > Furipterus > Furipterus horrens. The sequence goes on along the minus strand of NW_028327172.1, from coordinate 152,911,102 downwards.
CCTCAAACAAGACTTAGTGCCTGGAACTGTGTCATTGCAGAAAGATTATTGAGAACATAGCATTTTCAAAAATGCCACTTTCTGAAATGGGGCACAACATATAGGTAGCTTTCTCTGCTTGATGTGCTAATGCAGGGGGTCAAACCCAACCTCCTGATGGAAGATTTCTTCTGATGGAGTTTAAATCTGCAGGTTGTGGACTCTGGGCAACTAATGTAGACTAACCATTATCCTGGGGAAATAAATCAAGATTTTCATCATTCTTTCCTTCTTTCAGACACCAATGAATTTTTGCTTTGGATTCTGGCAACTCTAAGCACTGGATTATGAGAACATAATTTTTTCTGGGATAATTGCACTTAGGGTCTGAAAACTGGCTTGCTTCCCAACTTTGGTAGCTGTAAAGCCAATGTTGTGATAGTCTCACCTTTCTTGGAACATGGACTTTTAAATAAAGGCAGGGTATGTGAGAGGCTAGTTCAACCTCTGTGGTCCAGAGTGACTACACCCTTCCAGTAGTTAGCCCAATCTGCAGCACTGAGCAACACTTATCCTACCTACCCAAGCATGGAGGACCATCTAGTGATGCTGAGCAAAATTATACGTTAGGGTAGAGGAGGAACACGAAACTTAATTTCTTTGTGTTTTTAACACAAGGGCAAGAGCGGTTGCATATTATATCTTTTGGATTCTAACTTAATAATTTTTGGATTTTGATCTCTTTAGGATTTAATCTTTAGTTTTTAATTTCTCAGGAGAAAAGTCATAATGGGAGCGGGTTTATATGCCAATTTGAAGCAATTTTACAAACCAGAATTTAATTTATGTAATAAAGGATTTAATACAAACACATTATTGAAATATTTTAATGTTGAAGAACCTCTGACAATGTGGCAGATGTAATGGGGTTCGAAAATTGGAGAAAGTGAGTGTTCAGTCCTTAGTACAAATTGGTCCAAAGAAAGGAATTTTTGTATTTAAACTTTTCCAGATAATATTAAAGAATAAAAAGCTTACTAATTAATTTTATGAAGTTAGAATAATATTATTATTAATATTAAAATGTGATATAAGGATAGTAGTTAAAGATATATAGCAGTGTTTATGTTCTATGAAGTTGCCACAAATAATGAAATAGCAAATACTGAAATACTGCCCCAGGAGGAATACATATAGGGTTAGGTTCCTGCAAGCCTCGGATCATAACATTTTTGTCAACCAATCAATACATATCCCCATTTAATGTGTGTTTCTGTTTAGAGACACCTTGTTTAACATACAGGGGTGGGCAAAAATAGATTTACAGTTGTTTGTATGGAAAAAGACATGCAGGTTATGATTATTACAATAGCTTTATTAAGATAGTGAATTCAATAAATGCTGTTGGTAAAATTGGACAGATATGTGCAGAAAAATGAAACTAGGCCACCCTCTTGACAAGAATAAATTCAAAATGGATCAAAGACTTAAATGTTAGACCTAAAATCATAAAAATCATAGAAGAAAACATAGGTAGTAAAATCTCGGTCATGGCCCACAGCAGTATTTTATCTGATATATTTTCCCAGGCAAGAGAAAAAAAGAAAAAATAATGAAATGGGACTACATCTAACTAAAAAGTTTTTGCACGGCAAAGCAGATCATCAACAAACTAAAGAGATAATCCACTGAATGGGAGAACATATTCACTGATACATTTAATAAGGGGTTAATACCCAAAATTTATAAAGAACGTAAAAACCTCAACACCAAAAACACAAACAATCCAATTAAAAAATGGGCAAAGGACCTGAATAGATACTTCTCCAAAGAGGACATACAGATGGCCAATAGACATATGAAAAGATGCTCAATGTCACTAATCATCAGAGAAATGCAAATTAAAACCACAATGAGATATCACCTCACACCTGTCAGAATGGCTATCATTGATAAATCAACAAACAACAGGTGCTGGCGAGGATGGGGAGGAAAGGGGACCATTTTGAATTGTTGGTGGGAATGTAGATTGGTGCAGTCACTGTGGAAAGCAGTATGGAGATACCTAAAAAAATTAAAAATTTATCTGCCTTTTGACCAGTGAACCCACTTCTGGGAATATTTACAAAGAAACCCAAACACTAATTTGAAAGAACCTCTATATTCATTGCAGAGTTATTTATAATCACCAAGGTATGGAAGCAGCCCAAGTGTCCATCAGTAGATGAGTGGATAAAACAACTATGGAACATTTACACAGTGGAATACTACTTGGCTGTGAGAAGGAAGAAAATTTTACCATTTGGGACAATATGGATGGACCTGAAGAACGTTATGCTAAGTAAAATAAGCCATTCATAGAAAAACAAATTTATATGTGGAATATAATGAACAAATTAAACTGATATGCAAAATAGAGACAGATTTATAGAGAGTAAGATGATAGCTATTGGTGGGGGAGGTTAAGTGGTGGAGGGATTGAGCAAAAAGGAAAAGGGGATCATGGCCACAGGCAACAGTATGGTGACTGCAGAGGGGAGGGAGATATAAGGGAGTTAAATGGTAATGGAAAAAATACAATAAAAATTAAAAAAACAATAACTTTATTAACTGTGTTTTGCATACTGACAACTATAAATCTACTTTTCCTACCCCTGTATATTGTTGATTCACTAACATGGAACTCACAGCCAACTCATGCCTATATCTCATTCCTCAATAAATCTTTTCTAATACATAACACATATTTTCTTCCTTAGATACAGTATAGTCTTTTACACCTAGGCACACTGGACAGTACTTCAGCACTATGCTTAGGTGCCATTTTAAAGAGTGAAATCACCAAAAAAATAAGGCACAAAAATGCAAACAAAATAGCACTACATATACCATGAAAGAGATACTTGTGTGCAGTACAAAAGCTGAATGAAAAAGGCATATCATCTACTTATTCAACCTCAGCTGAGGACTTGTATATGAGCTGACTCAATTTTTTGCCATTTTGCACAAGTCCATGAGTGACCATGAAAGTACAGTGAGTTACAAATACATTTTAGTGAGTAGATGTATTTGCAGACACAGAATCTGTGAATAATGAAGGTTGCCTGCATGGCAAAATTTTATCTATATTGGTCACACAGTTCTAATTGTGGAATGAAAACCCAACTGAAGACATAAAATAGGATTATAGGGAGATAGATGAAAGTTGAATAAATGGAAAGACATACCACATTTCTGGATGCAAAGGTTTAATTACATAAGATGCAATTCCAATCAGAATTCCAGTGAGTAGTTTTGTTTTGTTTTGTTTTTTTTAAATCCTCACCCAAGGACATTTTTTAAATTGTTTTTTTTTTAGAGTGAGAAGAAGGGAGAGAGAGAAACATCGATGGGAAAGAGAAGCATCAGTTGGTTGCCTCCTGTCTGTGCCTGGACTGGGGATCCTACACACCCACAGGGATTGAACCTGTAACCAAGTTCTGTGCCCTGACTGGGAATAGAACCCTCAGCCTTTTGGTATCAAGAGGATGCTCCAGCCAAATGAGCCACACTGGACAGGGCCCAGTGAGTAGTTTTTTAATAGACAAAGTATTTTAAAGTTTTTCTATAAAAATAGATATAGAAGTTTCCTCAAATCTTTTTTAAAAGATAAAGAATATTAAAATTTACTGTGAAAGTATTGTAAAAAATAGTGTAGCAGAGTCAGAGAAATTTAAGAGAGAGAGTTTAGAAACAGAGTCAGGGGAATGTATTATATGACCACATGGCATTTCAATTCACCAGAGAATAGGGTGATGTTTTCTAGAAGGCATTGTCTTGATTTGCTTTATATATCAGAAGACTCTAGACTAAGATCTGAACCTCATATAATATACACAAAAGTAAATTTAAGATGTCTGATTTAAAGTTCATGCTCTTGTTAGCTGTACATATTTTTAGGGGAAAATTTAAGATTTTACAACCTTGGTGGGTTAAGCCTTTAGGAAATGCAGAATCTGTAAAGAGTTAACTATTAGAAAATTTAAATCTCTTATGTCCAAGGGCAAGCTTAGGAACAAAGTTAAAAGACAAACAAGTCTGGGAAAAAACATTATTAACATATGTGAAAGACCAAGTGTTAATGTTATGCAGCTTCTGCAAATTAATAAGAAAAAGAACCTACTATGACAAAGGATAGAACAGGCGTGCACGGAAGAGCAAATGCTTATTATATGACCAATAAACATATACAAATATGCTGAACCTGACTCACAGAAATACAAATAAAAATAATATTATTCTATGCCCATCACAGTTGGGGAAAAAAGTAGTTGTGCTCACACAGTGTGAGGAAACAGATGCTTGTACATACTTCTGATGGGAATAAGACCAGTTAGTATCACTTTTGGGAAAATAATACACAATGGGGCAAAAGTAGGTTTATAGTTGTGAGTATGTAAAACACAGTTTATTTTTAAATTATTATTTATTATTTATCATATTATTTTCCATACAAACAACTGTAAAGCTACTTTTGCCCCACCCTGTATCATAATATTTATTAAATGCTCAATGTCCATGATGGTAACTATTCTTAATTCACTAACATTAATGGTGAAATCCTTCCTCCATAAATATATGTAATATATATTAAACTATATTTATTTATCTATTGTGGCATTATTTTAGTAGAAAAAAAGTGTAAATCACCTGATTATCCATGAATAACCAGTGTAGCCATATTGTGGAATAGCTTGCATCTATGAAAAAGAATGCCCAGAAGGCTTTTTCTTTTAATGCAGTGGCTCTTTCCCAAAATTATACCTTTAAGACCTGTGAGATATTGCTCTTAATTTCTCTAGAAATCTCCTTGGCTCTGCAGTGCTGGCTGAGCTTCAGATAGGATAGTATTATGGAAAAATTGTGTTTGTGATCTTGCATTTAGTAGCAAAACAGGTGTCCCTCTTTGGGGCCACCCACACGACCCTGCTTATGTACTTAAACAGCTCACAGTTTTTCCCCCTCTCCCCCTGAGAGGCAGAGGAAATAGCATCATACTTCTACCAAACCGTTTTGGGTCTCACTGGTCCCAGTGAGGATTGCCCCAGATCCTTAGAAATTTGACCAGTTTGGTGGAACCACGTTAAAAAGTTTTCTTTAAGAAATGATTTAAGGACTTCCGGCCAAGATGGAGGCTTAGACGGACACGCTAGGTCTCCCTCTACAACTATAGAGGAATACAACTACTTCAAAACAAAGGATAACTAGAAATTCCAGAAAATAAAACTACACGGAAGTCCAACATATGAAGTTATAAACCAGCGGTGCCATTTGGGCAGGTAAGAGTTAAAGAGGGCAGTGCTGTTGGTCGCAGCCTGAGCAGCGGGCGGCGAGGAATCCCGGCTGCGCAAGCCCCTGGCGGTGCGCGACCCCGGCGAGGAGTCCCGGCTACGCAAGCCCCTGGCAGTGCGCGACCCTGGCGAGGAATCCCGGCGGCCAAGCCCCTGGCGGTGCGCGACTCCGGAGCTGGGGAGAGCGGCGGGATCCCGGTCTCCTAGCTGAATAACTGTGTGAATCCATCTTGGACCCCCGCCCCCAAAGAAAGCACCACAGGGCTGCGAAATAGGTCGCGGACAGGCAGGCGCCGGTCGCTAATTTGTGACACGTACACAGGCACTGCCCCCGACAGCCAGCCCAAGAAAACAAAACGCATCTGTCAAAATGAGGCAGGCAACTATAGAAATACCGGTAACACAACTCACCAGACAGCAGATAGAGATCCTGACAGATGAACAGATAAGAAACCTGTCAGAGGCTCAGTTCTGGGCCATTGTTATCAGGTGGCTTACAGAATTCACAAAAGAGCAGGAAAAAGATATGAAAGAAGCGAAAAACTTTCATAAGGGAAGGAACAAAACCGCATACGAGACAGAAGGAAAGGAAATAAAATCCAGAGTTCATTTCAACAAACTGGAATATGGAGAAGGAACAAGCAGTCAACCAATGCAGCGAGAGGAAATGGGAAGCAACAATGAAAGCATCAGAAACCTCTGGGACAGCTATAAAAGGCCCAACATAAGAATCATTGGTTTGCCAGAGAATGAGGAAGATGAACTAGAACTTGAAAAATTGAGTGAAAATATAATAAAGGAGAACTTCCCAGACTTGGGGAAGGGAATAGACCTTCAGGTCCAGGAAGCAAGGAGAGTTCCCAAGAGACTGGACCCAGGGAGAACCACTCCAAGACACACTATAATCAAAATGTCAAAAATTAAAGATAAAGAGAGAATCTTAAAAGCAGCAAGAGAGAAGAAAAGAATTATGTACAAAGGGGTCCCAATTAGACTATCAGCTGACTTCTCAAGGGAAACCCTACAGGCAAGAAGAGACTGGCAAGAAATATTCAAAGTAATGAAAATCCAAAACCTACAACCACGAATACTCTATCCAGCGAAATTGTCATTCAGAATAGAAGGACAGAGAAAGTGTTTCCAGGACAAAATAAAACTGAAAGAGTTCATTAGATCCAAACCACTGTTATATGAGATGTTAAAGGGACTGGTTTAAAAAAAAAACAGAAGCTAGGGAGATGAAACAAAGGCAAACTAAATAGGCAATGAGAGGGGAAGAGGAACTGTGGGTACGGGAAGCATATTGGGGGGAGGTCAACAGGGAGGGGGAATGGGGAAAGGGAGGGAGATGATATAGGAATTGGGGATCAAGGTAGGAGGGAATGGAATAGACGAAGAGAGGTTGGGAGGAACTGTATGCACAACTAATGGACATAATCTAAAAGGGGGGACAACTGGAGGGAGGGGGGCCACCGGGTGGAGGGGAGCAGAGGGAAGGGAAATTGGCACAAATGTAATAATTTAATCAATAAAACACATTAAATCTGAAAAAAAAATAAAAAAATAAAAATCTATTAGCAAAAAAAAAAAAAAAAAAAGAAATGATTTAAGAAAACCCTGGGGGAGGGGGGAGGAGGGATAAAAAATCACAATATGGGTCTTCAAATAACATCTTGAACTTATAACTGTGAAATATTGTCTTTGAGCCATTAATGAAACCCACATTGCACCAGTGGCCTTGATGTTGAACACGGAGGGGGAGGGTGGCTGTATTTACTTTCCTTTGGCTCTGTGCTTCTCATTACATTCTTGTTCCCTTTTGTACTTGAAGGGAACTTCTCGAGCTCCCATTGCTTATGTGACATTTCTCCTGGAAAGAACGGGTTCAGAAATGCAAATAACACTTGACTCTATGTTCCATGCCTGCCACTGCCATGTGTGTAGCCTGAATAACTTCATGCAGCCTCTGACTCTGGCCAGCTCTCCCCACTTTGGATTGATGAGAATTCCCCCAAAGCTTTTCAAACCAGCCCAGTGGAACAGGAGTCCTACAAATTAGTAGAGGTACACAGGCCCTAAAGGAAATTGGAAATCTTAGATATCAAAGATTTCTAGGCTGGTGGAGAGTTTAAAGCCTTTTTTTTTTTTTTCTTTTAACCCTCCCCATTTACAGACCGAAAGGAAATATAAATGCAAGAAAGGAAGACTTACTTTAAGTTTCAGATGGTTGCTCTAGATCTGCACAACCCTGAGCCAGTGCTTCTTGGCGTGCAATCTATGGACCTTGTTAAAAATGCAGATTTCACGGTAGGTCTGGAATAGGACCCAGAAATAGGGCTCTTAGTATTTCAGGCAATTCATATATTCTCTAAAATGTAAGAATCACTGCATTAGGCTCAATCTACTGACCCCGAGGTACTTCCCCTCAGTTGATGAGGTGGGGTGGCAGGCATATCCAAAGTTGTTAGACAGCTGAGGCTTTGAAATTGAGCCCTTAAGCCACCCAAGGCATTTTCACTGAAAGACAGACTTATTCTTTCTGATTATTTAAAGGATTGTGACTTCTAGTACTGATAAAATTAAAGCTGACAGTGTCTTATTTCTGTGCCTCCATAAGCAAGTCAGTGATTTGCCATCTGGAGAATTTGCCATTCTTGGCTGAGGTGGTTTGATGCCTCATACAGATATGCTTGCTGCTGTCTGCAGAGGGTGCAAGATGCTGGCATCTGGCAAGGTTGGGAGAGAAGGCAAGAATGGATGATGTTGGCATGTGTGTGTATGTATAGTTACGTAGATCTTGTCTTCTGAATTTGTTGGACACCATAGACCTCATTCACAAGAATTTACATACACAAACTTTTGCATGAATTTCTGAAAATAGTTGGGCCCCTTGAACTTTATTTAGGAACCCCTACTAGAGGATCTCTTCCACTTTAGTTGATTCCAGGAACTCAAAAAATTATATTCTAGGATATCTGGAATTTAAAGGATCTAATTTTCAAGAAAACAGTGGGTAGACTAGCAGCAACAAATTTTGTAAAATGCTGATGATTGTTAAAGCTGGATGATGGTTTTATGAGGGTCCATTAATCTGCTTTCTTTCAGGTTTGAACATTTCTGTAGTAAAAATGGAAAAAAATTAAAAATATCTAGTTTCTATTATCCAAACTTACCTTAATGTTTCAGTCATTGAGGGAATCTAAGATGACAACTGAATGTCCATGAGAACCAACCAAGTCACATTGCTAAAATACAATCTCCAAATTTTGCAGCTGTATAAAATCCTGTATTACACAGTAGATATCAGGCTTTCACTTGTAATTTATAACCTGTTCTACTTTCCATAGGGACCAATATCAGTCAGCTATTGCTACAAAAGGCTGCATAACAAGCCATCTCCAGGCAGGGTGGCATAAAAAAATAAACTTTTATTCTGCATCACATGCCTGTAGGTCTTTTGGGGCCAGCCACCTTCAAACTGCCACCTAACTGGGGAAGCTCTGATGGTTTCACTCTTCATCTCGGCAGTACAAGTGTGTTCCAGGATTTCTCATTTTCTTGGAACTGTCAAGTTACCCAGCACATGTTCTTCTCATGATATAAGCTCAAGAGAGCAAACCTTGAGTTGATTATGTTGCTAACACAGTAGTCCCCCTTATCTATGGTTTCACTTTCTGTGATTTTATCTACCCATGGTCAACTACTACTCTAAAAATATTAATGAAAAATTCCAGAAATAAACAATTCTTATTTTAAATCTTACCATTCTATTCCATCCCACCTACAACGTAAGTTGCCCCTTTGTCCAGATTCTCTGCACTGTAGATGCTCCCTGCCTGTTAGTCACCTAATAGGCATCTAGGCTATTAGATCAACTGTCACCATATCTCAGTACTTGAGTTCAAGTCATCCTGTTGCAGAACAGGGGTGTCCAAAAACCCCCAGAGCTTGCGGCTGGGGGATGGGGAGAAAGAGGCAGCTTTCAGGATGCCTTCACATGCCTGAGGCTGGTGGCTGGTGTCTTTATTATGCAAATGAATTTAATACTCCCAAGGCCTCAGGAAGATGGGAGGGGGAGGGGTCTTGGGCCAGGGAATGGTATGGAAAAAGCACACAAAGCCTGCGTGAGGTTCTGTGAATGGTCAGAACTGGGTTGCATGCCCACTGCATCAGAGGACACTGTCAGGGATTTAAAAATAAGCGGCAGACATTTTAACTGGGGACACATGTGGTTTCAAGAACCACACACACCATGCTGCTTTGAAAAGAAGGGGTCTGACCATGTGGTTTTGAGGAGGGGACTGAAAAATGCGGCTTTGAAAAGGGAGAATTCCATGCAGTTTACAAGGAGGCTGAGAATCCACGAGGTTCTGGATTAAAAGCTGTTGAGCCCCTTACCACAGACAAGACCTCCCCCAATCAGAATTGAATAATTGGCAGCTACCGGTAAAGCTATGTCTAGGAAGTAGGGAAATGGTTTCTCTAACTTTTCTAAAACTAGCCTGGTTTGGTAGGGGGAGGAAGAAATATGTGTTTGTGGGTGTTTTGAGGAACATAAGACTTAATGGCAGAAATCTGCAAATAATCTAAATCTATATAACTGTTAAATAAACAATTCTTTTTCTTTTCACTTAACTCTGGTATTGAGAGTTATAATTCTGGCGGCGGGCAATCGGGCCCCTAACTAAACAGCCCGTGGGTGCTAGGTTTCAATTGGAGCAGTCCAGGGTTTCTGTAACAATTCTAATTTTACTTAATAATGGCCCCAAAGCACAAGAGTAATGATGTTGGCAATTTGGGTATGCTAAAGAGAAGCCACAGGTGGCTTTCTATAACTGAAAATGTATGTACTTGTATATACAGGAAAATAAAAACAGTATATATGGGCTTTTTCTTCTGAAATGATAGGAAGTATAGTCAAAGGCTCAGGTATTTTCCTCCCCAAAGAATCATTCCAAATGCAGATCAGCTCCCTTTTTTTAACTTTAAATATTCTTAAAAAAAATAAATTCAACTACCCTTGGCATACAATTACAATAGTTTCAGGTGTACAACCCAGTGATTAGACATTAACTTGCTAAGTAATCAGCCTGACAAATCTCATACCAATCTGACACTATACATAGTTATAATATTATTGACTATCTTCCTTATGCTGTATTTACATCCCTGTGACTATTCTGTAACCACCAATTTGTACTCCTTAATCCCCTCACCTTTTTCACCCTTCTCCCTAGCACCTTCCAGTCTGGCAATAGTCAAAATGTTCTCTGTATCTATGAGTCCATTTCTGTTAAGCTTATTTGTTTATTTTGTTTTTTCAGATTCAATTGTTGATAGATATGTAGTTATGCCATTTTATTATTCATATTTTTTCATATACTTAAAGAAGACCCTTTAACATTTCTTGTAGTACTGGCTTGATAGTGATGAACTCCTTTAGCTTTTTCTTGTCTAGGAAGCTCTTTAACAGTCCTAAGATTCTAAATGACAGTTTTGCTGGGTAGAGTAATTTTGGTTGTAGGTCTTTGCTTTTCATCACTTTGAATATTTCTTGCCAGTCCCTTTTTCCTGCAAAGTTTCTTTTGACAGTCTTATGGGAACTCCTTTGTAGATAACTCTGCTTTTCTCTTGCTGCTTTTAAGATTCTCTCTTTTTCTACAACCTTTGGCATTTTAATTATGATGTGTCTTGGTGTGGTCCTCCTAAGGTCTAGCTTGTTTAAGGCTCTCTGTGTTTCCTGGACTTGTATGTCTATTTCCTTCACCAAATTTGGGAAGTTTACTTCATTATTTTTTCACATAAGCTTTCTATTTTTTGCTCTTCCTTTTCTCTTTCTGGCACCCCTATGATTCAAATGTTGGCATGTTTAAAGTTGTCCCAGAGGTTCCTAGGCCTCGCCTTATATTTTTCAATTCTCGTTTCCTCTTTCTGTACTTGACTGTTTTTTCCTTCCTTATGTTCCACATCACTTATTTGAACCTCAGTTTCCTTCCCTTCACCATTGGTTTTGTGTGGATTTTTCTTCGTTTCACTTAGCATAACCTTCACTTCTTCCCGTATGCGTTTGCCATACTTAAGCATATCTGTCAAGCCTGTGAGCATCTTTATCACCAGTGTTTTGAACTCTGTTAGGTTGGCTATCTCCTTGTTGCTTATTTCTCACACTGGAACCTTGACCCATTCCCTCTTTTGGGCCATACTTCTCTGTCACCTCATCTTGACAGACTCCTGTGCTTTTTGCCTCTGTGTCTTAGGTAGAGCTGACACACCTGTTACATTGTAAGGATCAGAGCCTTGAGGTGTTTGTCAGTACAGGGCAACCTGTTTCACCACGTTGTGGTGCTGTGTGTAGGGGAGGGGTCTGAGAGGGAACAATGCCACTTGCTCAGCACTCACCCCTTTTCCAGGCACTTCTCCCACCTCCCTATGGGACTGGTGCCTTTCTAGCCATTGCCCTGGCCATTGTTCCAAGAGTGGGTGGGTCTGTGGACATTCTAGGACCATGCAGGCCCTTTAAACAAGCAGACTCTACTAAGAGACTGGCAGTTTCTTCTTCTGTCCTGACTCCCACTGGTTTGCTCAGTCAGAAGACATGAGGCTTGATTTTCCCCAGTGCTGGGACCATGAGCTGTGGGGTCAGGTCTGGTGCTGGGAGCGCTCCCCAGGTGTCCCCTCCTTAGTTTTTAAAATGCATGATTGGGCTTTCCACCCGCCTGTCACTGCCGCTGCTGCTGCTTCCACTACACTGCATCCTCTCCGCCCTGGCTCCGCCCCTCCTACCTGTCTGGGTGAAGTATTTCTTTATTTCTTTGTTTGTTGGACCTCCATGCAGCTTGATTTTCTGGAACTTCTGGTTGTCTCTAGTTTTGAGGTAGTTGTATTTCTTCTTAGTTGTGGAGAGAGATGCGCATGTTTGTCCAGGCCTCCATCTTGGCCAGAAATCTCTATTTTTATTTTTTATGTTTATTATCTTTTTGTTGAAGTTCTCACTAAGTTCATTTACTCTACCCCTAAGTTCATTGAGTATCCTTGTAACTCGCATCTTGAACTCTGCATCTCATAGATTGGTTGTCATCATTTTCTTTGTTTAGTTCTTTTGCTCGAGTTTTGTCTTGTTCTTTAATTTAGGACATGTTTCTTTGTCTCCTCTTTTTTGCTGCCTCCCTGAGTTTGTTTCTATGTATTAGGTAGAGCTACTATGTCTCCCAGACTTGGTGGAGTGGCCTAATATAATAGGTGTCCTGTAAGGCCCAGTGGCACAGCCTTGTGTATCACCTGAGCTGGGCACTCCAGGTGCGCTCAGGTCTGTGGGCTGTGTACACCCTCTTGTTGTAGCTGAGCCTTGATTGCTGTTGGCACCTCAATGGGAAGGATTTACCTTAAGCTTATGACTGCAAGGACTGGCTGTGATCACTGTGCAGGGCCCATCCCATGAAGCAATCTTAATTCAGTGGGACTTTGGTGCCCATTGAGTTTACCAATAGAGTATGTCCTTTGTGGAAAAGTTTGGGTGGTGCTTCAACATGGCATAAAGCTGTTTACCAGGTGTGCTGTCTCTGGAGCCTCCCAGAGGTGCAAGCCAAGGCAGGCTGCTGCCTGTGCCCTTCCTGGAACAACACAGCATGAGCTACGAGGCGATCTTCAGATGTCTGCTACTTGTGCTGGGCTTGGAGGTAAACCAAGGCAGGCTATTCCTACTGCTGCATTGGGGCCACTTAATGACAGGAACGTGGCATGCTGAGGCGAGATGCTGCATGTTTAAGAGATTTTAGGAAAGTCTGAAGCAGGAGCCAAAAGGAGTCATTTGTGTGGAAAAGCCACTGGAAACAGTTTGGGTGAGTCATGTATTAGGATGAGGAGGGGTCTCAGGGGATCACTAGAGGGAGGCAAACAGGGATATCCAGATTGATGGAGACTCAGATAAGGTGCCTGCCTGCCAGCTCAGGGAAAGGAGGACTCAGGAAAGGAACAATGGCTTCTGCCAGCACTTCTGTCTGGGAGAAAGCTGCCCCTCTAGCTCTTGGTCTGATGTTAGATACTTCACTTCCTCCTTGTATGTCCCTGGTTCCTTTTGAGCTGCTGCCCCAGCTCTGGATCTTAGAGTGAATAAGTCCATGTGCAAGCCCTACAGGAGGAACTGCCTGAGACTCCAGTTGCCCTCAGTCTCTCTTAGCCACAATCCCTGCTGCTTTTTACCACTAGAAGTTATGGGACTTCTCTTTCTGGTACTGGAACCCTGGGCTGGAGGGCCTGGTGTGGGGAGGGGATCCCTTGTTCCTCAGGGGAGACATCCACAACTGAGATATTTCTCCTGATTTTTAACTGCCACACCTGGGCTGTGGGACAAATCTCTTCAGTGTCTCCACACCTCCTACCAGTCTGGGTGTGGCTTCTTTATATCCTTAGTTGTATAAGTTCTGTTCAGCTACCTTTCAGGTGATTCTAAATAATGGTTGTTCTGTAGTTTAGTTGTAATTTTGATGTGGTTGTGGGAGGATTGGAGTACCACATTTGCCTATGCTGTCATCCTGACTGAACCCAGTCAATTTCTTTAATTCTTTTTGACAATGGGAGATGTTTGGCTCTTAAAAGTGAGGTTGCAATTCTAGCAAGTCAGGCTCCTTCTGAATTTCTTATATGGAAGGAGCAGGATGTATTAGGCAAGGCCACTGGTGCCCTCAAATTCCAATCCTACCAGTCCGGCCAGTCCAGCTGGCCACATAAAACCCAGAGCTGAGTCACCTGCTTCCTTTTCTACATACTACATTGATCTCAAAAGAAACCAGACAGCCTGCACAGGTACTTACCTGCTCTCTACCTTCTACTATCAGCTCAGCCTGTTTAGAATAATTTGAGAACAATATATTTCTTGTGTATTAAATGTACTTCATGCTTTAAAAGTGCTTTCAGTATCTTAACAATTTTATCTTAAACATAAAAAAAAATGATTCAGGAGGACAGAAAGGTCTTCTTATTTAATAAATGAGGGAAATTGAGACATAAAAGCTCACAGGTAATCCCAGGAGCCTGGTGACTAACCCCCAGCTTGATTCCTGTATGACCCAACAGATGTGCAGCTTGTATGTGTGATGTTGACTCAGCTCATAAACTTCTAACCCTGTCTCTAATGTGAAAACATTGCTGCAGAAGATGTTTTCCCAGAATGGCTTTTTACTTAGCTAATTTGAAGCTTTCTGTTTGGATGCCTGAGAGTGAATGACACAGAAGAGAGGGGAAATTTTTATTTTGATGCTGCAGAGTCTATTGACAAGTAATCAGTTCTGTGGGTGTTGTTTTTCATTACCTTTTTCCATGTGGAACTCTCAGGAAGTTTTGTTACTATTGAACCTCCCTACTGTGAATGCTTCAACGATGTTGTTTCCATTTGCAAGGGAGGTTGTTTGTACTCAGACTTCTACACTCCGAATTGTGTGGAAAAAAAAAAAATCTTTGTTGTCCTAGAAAAGTTCTCAATGCAGTTAAAATGGTATGTCAATGTCTTTGCTAAATCCCTTCCAGATGTGTCAAACAGCAGCGTACTAAAAACCAGACTTCATTTTTGTTTGTTGGTATTTGATTTTAACGTGTCAAGCATTATGGATTATTGTACCAATGAGATTACTATAGAAGAGGTTTATTCTCTTTCCCTTTTTTCTCCTCCCTTTCTCCCTTTTAAATAACTTCTCAACAGACTCATAGATGCAGAGAACAGACTGATGATTGCCAGAGGGGAGGGGATTTGGGGGGGTGCACAAAAAAGATGAAGGGATTAAAAAGTGCAGATTGGTGGTTGCAGAATAGTCACAGGGATGTAAAGTACAGCACAGGGAATACAGTCAATAATATTGTAATAACTATGCATGGTGCCAGGTGGGTACAGGAAATATCAGGGGGAACACTTTGTAAAGTATATGATTATCTAACCACTATGCTGTACACCTGAAAGTAATACAGAATAATATTGAATGTAAACTGTAATTTTAAAAAAGCAACCTTTTTTTTTTAATGTAAGAAGTCAAAAGCTTTCTGTGTTATTCTTTGGGTTTTTCTCTACAACATTCAAACCTTTGTCTGGGCCAGAAGAAGAACCGAGGAGGCTCCCTTCAGACTGGCAGCCAGCTTTCAAAGTCTCCCCTTTCCAAGTGGAGAAATAAATTCAAGCTGACACTTGGAGTGTGTATATGCCCGCTGCTTTTGGATTTGTGCTTGTGTGAGCTTATTTATTTTTGCTCTGTTGCAAAGAAATTTCTGACCTCTAATTATGGATTCTGACACTCTTGAGCTACATGGATGCACTTAGGTTGATGTTCATTTTCTGATGGCTTTGAAAAACTTTCTTTTTCAACTGTAAAACCTCCAGGGCAACAAAGGTCTCTTTTGAAAGAGGGTCTGGCCAGTGGTACTGCCCACAAAAGCTGTTTACATGGCTCAGGTTGAATCAGGGCCCAGGGATTTATGGATGAGGAGCAACCTCGGCTGCTTCTTCATTGACTCTTTCTTGGCCCTTTTATCTCTGAGAATTGAAGTGACGATATTTAAAAAAATGTGTTTCTAAATAAAAGTTGGCAAGTAGAGTGTCAGCCTGGAGGTAACCTTTTCAAGACATTTCAGGAAAACAAGATTATTTCATTATTTAAAGTTGAAAAAAGGTAACAGTTGATGGCTGATTTTGCTGGATGGTGGTGTTGGCTCAGCAAGTGAGAAATTGCATTGGTTTTGCATAACAGAAAAACTGGTGTGAATTTCATGGACAATTCATCCAAACTGCCCTAAGAAGATGTGGGATCCCCACCTCAGGCCAGGGCATGTGCCCCTAATTTTCATTACACTATTCATAAACCCCTCATGCAAGATCTAGTGATTTAAAACAACAACAGCAACAGCAGCAGCAATAACAGCAAAACACCTATTAAATTATGCTGCTATCTTGCTTTCTTAAACCTCCCCAGAGATTTCCCATGAGCTCAGAGCAACATGCAAGCTCCTTGCCATGTACCTACATAACCCACATGATCTCCATGCCTTACTTCCCACCCCATCTTCAGCCTCTCTCCTCAGATCCTGCTAAGCTTCAGCCACAATGATGTTCTTTCCCCTCCACCAACGTGCCCAGCTCATTGTCATGCACGGTGTGGAATCTTTTGTCACCAAGATCTTCACAGAGCTGGTCACATTCTGCCACTCTCATCTCTGCTCAAACATCACCTCTTTGACACCCCCATCTCATGGCCTCCTTACCCCCGCCCTGTCACCCCAGGGCTGCATCAGAAACATAGCATCCTCTTTTATTTTCTTCATTGTACTTAACAGTTATCTGAAGTTCACGTGTTCATTTGTTTCCTTATATATTGGCCTCTCTTCTCCATCCCCACCCTATCCCTGAATTTATTTCTTAATTTTTAATTGAGATATAATATATTCGTTTCAGGTATACAACATAATGATTTGATAGGTGTATATATTATGAAATGATCACCACAATAAGTCTAGTTAACATCCATCACCATACATTGTAGTAGCAATTTCTTCTTTTTATGTCTTGTGATGAGGACTTTTGAGATCTACTCTTAGCAACTTTCAAATATGCAAAACAATATTATTAACTATAATTGTCATGCTGGACATTACATCCCCATATGACTTATTTATTTTATAACAGGAATTTTATACATTTTTACTCCCTTCACCTATTTCACCTATCCCTTGGCCCCCATCTCTGAATTTAAACCCAATGAGAGCAAAGAAGGCTTTTTTTTGCCTTGTGCTCCACAGTATCCTAGTGCCTGGCAAAGATCCAGTTACATATTTAGAAGGAGCATAGTGAACATATGTTGAGTGAATGAATGAAAGAATGACTGTGCCAGGCACTGGTGGCTGAGAATCAACAGTAACTAACACCTCCTTCCTCCATATGGCTTGCAGGCCAGTGGAGGACACATAAAATGAGCATTGGATAGGTTTTAACAGGAGACTGGTCTGGGACAGGGATCCAGGGGACTCCCCTGAGGAGGTGGAATCTGCAGATATCATCTGAAGCATGAGATAATTTTCCACTTTGTAATTTGGTAATTAGCCTAGATTTAAGAAGAGAAAGGGAAGCCACAGGAGAGTGAGTGGCCCCCAGGACAGCTGCTGAGTCTCCCCAAGCCCAGTAGGCTTTTTTTTCACTCTTTTCACACTTGAATTCACTGACTTTCCCTCTTTTCTTTATGTCTTTATATCCTTTTTGAAAAGCGTTAAAACCTCCTCACCAAATAAGCTGATTTTTTTCCCAACCTATATTTGTGGCCCCCTACAGCTCCTCTCCCCCATTGTTTGTTTCCAGCACAAGTTCTTTCAAAATGTCTTTTCCTGCACCTTTTGATCTTTTCTGTTTGTCAGATGGTGATGTTCCCATGTGTCTGTGACTGGAGTGGAGCTCAGCTCTGTGTCCTATTTTTGCTGGTGTCCCAACCACGCAACCTCGTGACAGACAGGATGGAGGGTACAGAGACCCCCAGTATCTGTCATCTGGGGCAAGGCCAAGAGCACGGGGAAACCAAGTCAACCCAGCCAGGCTCTGCCAGGTACATTTTTGTTCCTCCTTACATTGTGTGGACTTAAAAGAAAATTTATACTGCAGACTTCCTCCTTATTTAAATTAGCTCCTAACAATGGTGGTTTAAGAGACCTATCAAACTCAGCAAATTTCTCTGCTTTTTGGAGCCTAGCAATTGAAATGCTGCTTGAGATTTCAGATGCTCCTACCTGGGAAAATGTTCCTGACCTCCTTCTCAGGGCTCTGCTACTGTGCGAGCGGGTGTCTACCTTGAAGAGAATGAAGCACCGAGGAGACTCAGTCCTGACCTCCATGCCTGGATCACCTGTATATTTTAAAGAAAGGACTTCCAGTCCCAAATCAGAGAGAGATTTCAGTTATAGCCAGTTAGAAAACCCTAGCTCTCCAAAACAATAGTTGAAAGTCCCAACAAGACTAATCCTGAGCTTCTCATTTGGCAAGTGCAAACCTCCAGTTGGACGGTAGATGGCGCACGGGAGTCCCATATCAGAGGAATGTACTATGTGCCATTTACCAGATGGTCCAAGGTCTCAGGAGACCAGGTACCCCAACTGCCTTTTAAATCCAAAGAACAAATGTCCCTTTTAGGGACTATGGGGTTGCATGCTAGGTGCTTCCTCCTTCCACAGCAGCAATGGATAGATGAAGGTGACTGTTCAAACCCTGTGAACTTTGAACAATTAATTGAATATAAAGTTGATGTTAATCTGAGAAACACACAGTTTCAGGTAAAAGGGCAGTGATTATCACAAACAAAAAGATCCTGCTTCATGGGTCAGGGTGCCTGGAAATACAGAAGATAATATAGTCTGGTATGAATTATTTTCCTGAAATATTTTTGTGAGTAAAGATTAGTTCTTGCTTTAGGTAAAAGTTGAGATGGAAAGAAAAACATATCCAGGGAAACAAAAACAAAAAAATACTTACAACAGGGTTTTGGAAATGAGATCGTTTTAGACAGATGGATATAGTTCTGGAATTGTATTTTGGAAATTATTTTTTAACTCAACCTGAAATTGTGCTTAAAAATTTGAAGACTAAAGAATCTTTTTGGTGTTGGTTATATACTCTCTTGTTAAGAATTCAGTATTTATTTTATCAAGAGATATATTTGCTCCAATGGGATAAGAATATTTTCTTCCAGTTTTTTCAGACTGAAAGAATCTAAATTCAATCTGAATGAAAAATAAACAATGGTGTTCATTTATAAGGGGACAGGTGGCTTGTTTAAAAATGATATCTCAAGTCAAGAACTGAAGGTAAAGGTAAATAGAAAGGATGATACCTGTTCTCTAAACTCTTGGTGTAAGATGAAGTTATGTTGACTCATGGCACTAAGAATGTCTTCCACTCTTTGCTTCAGAAATGTGTAAGATGCTGGAAATCAGGTATCTCTGAGCCCTTCAGTTCCCTTTTTTAATGGATTTTTAAAATTCTGCTGACATTCTCCCACATGCTAGATTTCTCAATATATGTGTTTTGCTAGATGGACTCAGTATGTTTTAGCTTTCACTTGTTTAAGTTATTTACATGGCCTAAAGTCAAATGGTGTTGTTTCACATTTTGCTTGACTCAAACCTCACCAGGCTCCATTGTTTTTACAGCCAAGGATCAATTTCGATGAGGTGGTAGTGAACTTCACTTTTAATGTGTCTGTTTAGCAATACATTCACCAGACATTCAAATCTTCTAGAGAAGATATAAGACCTTGAGGTCTGTATCTGAAGTTTAAGGTGGTGTTTCCCTGTCTGAGCTGGGCTGGTCCACATGTCAGGCTCATACACCAGCAAGGGAGAAAGATGGTCAGGCGTCACATTCTTTCCAACAGAGGCAATGGAGGGGTGGCTTTGCTTGCTCAAGGATTATGTAAGAAATTGAGATGTCTGGAGGTCATCGGTGGTAACTGGAGGAGAAAATTGAACTGAACAGGCTGCTTCCACTTAGTGAGGCTCCTCCAGATTATTTACAAGTGTCAGAGTGTGGGTCTGGTTGAACTCAGTCTCACAGAGTCAGAGAAAAGATGTAAAATAAGCTTAAATCAGCCCATCCAACATTCGAAAGGCAAGGGAGGGTGTGGGGAGAAAAAGGACTAATTTCAAAACTCGCCTAATTTATTCCTTTCCTCTTCGTCTTTGTCTCCTTGGCTCTCATTTTTTTCAAGAAGTCTGCAAGTTGAGCAGATGCGGATGAACAGCCAAAATGCTAACCATCTCTGCTGTTCAGTAGCACAGCCTCCAGACTCAGGCAGCCATTTTCCCTTGGATCATGGATGTCCCAAGTCACATTCTATTAGCTCAGCAGCACATGCAAAATAATAACCATAAACCCAGAAATGTGCTGTGGAATTTTCTCCAGCTCTCTTAACGAGCTTTGCAAAGCTCCTCTGTCAAGGAGAGTGGGGAATGTGTAATTTCAAACACATTTTTAATAGTTTCTCTTGGCTCTCCCTGAAGAAGAGGGAGGCATGCTGACGCGGCTCTAGGAGAGGCAGCAACTTTACAAGAATAATGTTAAACAAATCACCCAGGTGCTGGTAGCACTTGGAAAGCATGGGAAACCAGGGCTGGGCAGGCGCAAGGCAGCACTGGAGTTTGATGTGTGGCGCTGGAAGGCAAACCAGTAGGGCAGATGGCAGGTTCGAACGAAGCTAGGCACTTTCAGTGCTCTCTGTCCAAATCATTCTCAGTTTCACCACTTTTCAAATTCCCTTTTCCACTTATAACCGAACAGGATTTTGTAAAGCAGGGGAAAGAGGTAGCAAGAGTGGAAATGATAGCAGGTGCCAGACCTCCAAGGAGAATCAGTGAGGATGTTGGGAGCTCCTGGCTCTTGGCTGTGGCAGCAGATAGATACTTGGTGTAGTAGCTCGAGGTTTTAGGCATGCTGAAGAGGAGTCAGAATTCCTGAGACTATGGGTGAGAATGAAGGTGGGAGGGGGATGAGGCATGTGATCTCTGGGCTTCTCTGACTCAAGAAATTTTAAAAAGTCTTACCAGAAAAATATAAAGAACTAACAAGAAAATTTTATACTCAGGATCAAAACAGTTATGTGAAATAATAACTCTGCCCTCCAGGCTCTCTCCATTTTCTAACCAGTATTTATAAGTACTTTGCTTAACTGAAAACTAGAAGTCATAGTGAGTTAGCAGATCAGAAAATCTGAAAACAAGACAATTTTGATTAGTGATTGTGGTCACTGTATAATATATTTCAATGAATTATTAAAGTAATTTAATTTAATAAATATATTGAAGTACTTCGGCTTTTCAGATAAAAAGAAATGCCACCTTGATGGAAAAAGAATACCTTTCTATCTTTCATCTGATAAGTGGTAATGGAAAAGTTATTTCCTCATCTCAATTTAAATGTATTATCTGTTTTTTAAGGAAGAGAAGAATCAGAAGTACATTGAGTCAGGGAGCTAAAAAGATGTTAGGGATCATCTGTTCCAAACCCCTTGTTGACTGGGGCTCAAATAAGTGACAAGTTCATGGCTGAGAAACCCAGGACCCTGATTTCTAAGTTCAGTGTTCTTTCTACTAATACTTTCTGAAGCCCATTGTGTATATGTTTCATCCGGGCCAGTTCTGCCTTGAAGGGTTTTGTTCCCAGTGGTCTACCCTCCCCCACACCCCCGAGCATCTGCAGTGGAAGATGGTGAACTTCTTTCTTAACTCTAAGACCTTTAGCAGTGTTGCAGCCCAAGTGGGAACCATGGGATGGAAAATGCTGAGTGAGGTCTGGCTTTAGTACAAGTAGGCCAATTATGCTGAGTGGCTGGTAGGAGTTGTGAGAGAGACATGAGCTCCCTACAGTACCATTTTCTTCCTTGAGCCCCGAGTTTATCTCCCCTGTCTCCTTAAGGTCATCTATTTCTTCCCTGACAAAAACATCTGGTTGTTTCAAAACTGAAATTTTCATGCATTTCAGCTCATATAGGAATGTCGAAAAGCTGTTCTGAAAAACAGAGCTCCCCCCCCCCCCCCCCCGTGCCAAACCAGTTGGGCTGGAATGAACAACTGTTGTTATAAATCTCCACTCTGCCTCTTCAACAGCCGCAGAAGGTACAAAATAGAATGTTTCATGAGCCAGATGGATTGAATAAGACCTGCCCAGAGGAGCCCTGTGTGTGAAGGGTATGAAAACACCCTTCTCTCTTCACCCTCCTCCCACTCTTTTTCTTTCAGACAATTTCTGGTACTGCTGGTGAGGGGACAGCATGTCAGAGTTCTCTGTGCTCACACAAATTCTTTTGTGTCCTTAAGGGGAAAAATGTTTTGTGACATGGCAGAGCAGCTGCTTGTTCTATGAGTGATTCACAAAGAACATTCAGCGACTTAATGATATGTGTCCTTGCTAGGACCAAGGCAGGGCAAGGGATCACAAAAAATGACCCTGAATCAAAAGGCTGAGAGGAACTTTGGAAGTCACTGAAGTCACCTTTCCACCAAGAACTTCCTACAAGGGACTAGGAAGCTTTCACTCTATGGTTGCACAAGCCCATCTCCCATCTCCCCTGATGGCTGCAACAACTCCTGCTTCCCTCTTGATGGACAGTTCTTTAAATATTTGAAGAGAGCACTCACACTTCTCCAAACTTTCCTTTCCAAGCAACACATCCTATCTTTTCAGTCATTTGTCATGTTGCTTTGAATTCTCGTCAATCAGCCTTCCTCCTCTGCTTACCTGTTATTCTTAATCCTCTAATCTTTTTCTTAAGAACTTATGCCAACATAAATCTCCATCCTGTTCTTCTGTGATTTATTTTTGGAGACTAAATATGAAGACTGTCCCTTCCTTCTGTATTAAGGTTCATCCCATCAATGTTTAGCCAATATTTGAGATTGTTGATGACATTTTGAATCTTGAATCTGTTACCCATGGCATTAGCTATCTTTCTTGATTTTTCTTTTCCATTGCAATGGTGATAATTTTCTCTGGTCATAATAGTCACTGGTAAAAAAGTTTAAGTTCATAAACAACTCTCTAAATGTTATCAGGCCACGAATCACTCTTCAGATTCCATTATTTCCCAATTCCAAATTCAGCTAGCTTTGCTGTCATCTAGCCTGTATTTCACCATACTTTCTATAAAATATCATTGGGCATTTTGTCACAGGTTTTGCTGAAATCATCGCATAGAGTGTTCAACGTGGTATCCTCATCTATCCACCTGGAGATGCTGTTAAAATGGAACTAACTCTTGCATAGGGACCTCTGTTGGCTGTGCAGTAACACCTTTCTTTTCTACACACCCTTCTCATGAACCTGTTTGTTTTGCTGCTCTTGCTGCTGGCGTCCTCCTTGGTTCTACTTTAGGGCCCCTTTTCTTTTTCATTCAGAGCACCAAGGTATCTTTAGTTGACCACTAAAGAATTGATCTGACCCATTCCTGAAGTTCCTGCTGGGTTGTTCTCCAAAAGAGAGAGAGAGAGAAAAAAAAAAAAAACCAACAACCCTGCATTTCGATGGCAGCCCTATGTGCCTCAACCTTAAAGAGTGAGGAAGGGGGATTTGTGGCAATAGTAGTGACTGGTGTAGTCACATCTCCTGGGAGGCTGTTTGCTCTGTAAAGCTAGCCCTTCTCACATTCTTCTTGTTTGTGCCTCTGGCGACTTTCCACCTGCAACCAGCCAACCCCCCAAATCTCACACCCTAACACTGGCAGGTTACACAATGGGAATCCTCCCTGTACCCCAGGCCAGGTTTCTCTTAGCCAGTAGTGAAAATGGTCTCAAGGAATTTTGCATTTAAAGCTCTTTTCTAAATCATGCTATCCAAATTAGATCCGTTGGAACTTTAAAAAATCTCCATCTCTTTTTTCTTTTCTTTGCCCCACACTCTTCTTCATTTGTAGTGAGCAGGAGTGCTCATTTATTCATTCATTAAGCAAAGTGTCTTTAAGAACCTACTACGTACCTCTCTGAGTCCCCCACTCAGAGGTGAGTAACATAGCAGAACCCTATCCTCAAGGAGTTGCCAGTTCAAGTAGACAGACAGGTTTCAAACATATAAACCACAGAGGGAGAGGGTATATGGGAAAGACAAGGGCATACCTCAGTCTAAAGGTCAGGGCAATGATGTGGGAAGTAACATGCAAATGGTCATAATCTGAGTGTACCTAAAAGCCTAAGAGAAGCCAGCTGCCCCGGGACATCATGCCCAGAGTCATGACACCCAAAACTCTTCTGGCGCGACACACCTGGACCCACCATGATTGAAAAACTGACAGCCCAGAAGGACACCAAATGGCTCACGAAGCTCCTCTGAGAAATCTCCATCCCTTTCCCCCAAAACATCCCCAATGTCCCTCCCCCTCATTGAATACCCAATCCTCCATTAAATGAACCTCAATAAAGGAAGCAAATCCCACTAAAGGGGGGCTGGTCTGTCTGTGGAGAAGCCCATTCTCTGTTTCATTGCTTCCCTAATAAACTCACTTCTACTTTAAACTGTAGGCGGCACAAAGCCCAGAGCCCCTGGTGGGTCGCGGACCGGGGGTGGGGGGTAGCACTGGATTTTAGATACCAGGGTTGGGAGATGTGTTTTTTACAGCTGTAACCACGGCTCCGTCTGTATGGCCCGATAATATCAGTGGAGGGCACTTACCTTCTAACCCTCTTTTCTGAGGATGTCACCATCTGCACTGGCCCATCTCCTGGCACACGGACCTGCAGAACCCGCACAGCCAGAGGAATGTGAAGACAATCGAATGCAAAGAGTTTTCTTGGCGTGTCCATCTTGGGAAGGGCCACACCACTCCTGAGTGCCAGCCTCTGCTCCCTCTTGCCCCAGCCTCAGGACAAGATACATCTTGCTGGCTGTGGCTGCACAGCCACGTGGTCATTTTGCCAGACATCCCTTCATTCCACTTTCCTGGCCACCTCAGCGTGCCTTCCCCCCAGAAGCTCCTCGAATGGGAGTGTAGACTTCGCACAGACACGTGGTGTTGGAGCCCCATGGAATGCATCTGTAAACGTGGAAAATTTCCCCTTTGCATTCTCCCTAAAAGTTTGACAAGAATTAAAGACAACCCCCCAGCCCCCCCCCGCCCACCCCCCCCCCCGGGCCAGGGGAACCATTTCACATATTGAAACCAAACTTTTTTCCTTCTTGTAGGCTCTCTCTCTCAGTCTTGGACTCAAAGAGAATGATTTCCTCTGAAATAGAGCCTCTTGTGCTCTGAGGGCCGCGGTCAGCCCTGCCCGCCCCGGGTGCCCGGTGAAACGAGGGGCTGCTGCAGCGGCGGGGTTACTGCTCTGAATGTGTTTCAGGCCTGTCACTGCTCATATCCTACCGTGGCATGGGGGCCTGGGGAAAGGCAAAGCCTGTTTTCCCTGGAAAAATAATAAAATGTGGAGCCGGTTTCTTTTAAAATGGCTTCTGTTTCACAATTCAAGTTGAGTTTTCTGTCAGGAAATGATTACCCATTAGGCCTGTAAGGCGGAGGCAGGGAGAGGGGAGGCAGAGGGGGCAGGAAGGGAGAAGGAGGAGGGGAGGGGTACAGAGAGGGCAGTTTCAGGGGTGTACCCTGCCCTCTGCCCAGAGGCAGGCTGGGGTCTTCAGGCCTTGACTTGCTCCAACAGGATGGAACAGGAGAGGCGTGGCAGGACATCCGCTGATGGCAGGGGAGCAGCGACCCTCTTCTGGCTGTGGCTGGTCTGTGGCTGGGGCATCCATGCCGCAATGGGCTGGGCTCCCTTCGGAAAGGACAGGGTCCGCATAACTAGACAGAATATACATCTGTAATGAAGCCAGGCAGCCACTGGATGTCAGCAGCCTGTGTCATTTTGGACCACAGGGATGGGCCAACAAAAATCCTAGGAGGCCCTGACTAAGTCAGCCTCCAGGAAAACAAAAATGGAAATGGGGGGTGGGGGGTGGGATGCGGAGAGGACGGCCCAGGTCTACAGAAAAGAGAGGCCCAGCCATAAATTTGCATGTCTGGGCAGTTTGTGTTTCAAATTGAACGTTACCGCACACACAGGGTATATTGGAGCATGTTTGTGAACATCCCCCAAAGGGTGGAGTGCTCAAATACACATTTGGAATTTTCATTGGAAACACAAGCACGATTAACAAAAATGAAAGCATATCTTAGAAACATTGAACTTGCACCTAAGCTATTAGCAAGCTGGTTTGTTTTGATTTGCTTGATTGTGGGGCCCACATCACCAAATCCTAATGCTGTGGTGGTACTGGAAGTCTAGAAGCTTTCAGGTACACTTAGCCCTATGGAAGGTTTTCCAGACTCATGCTATGGCTGGGGAAATGAGGGGCAGACAGGATGGAGACTGGACTTTCTATACTTAACACCCTATGATTCTCAAGTTTGGAAAAGGGATTTAGAAAGTATTCCTCTTATTTTTAAACTTTTAAATATTTTTTATAACATACATACAGAGAAGTGCATTTCTCGGCCCAATGGATTTTCTCAAACTGAACACACCTGTGTCATCAACCTCTAGGTCATGGGAAAGAATATCAGCAGCACCCAGAAGCCTCTCTCAGCTCCTTTCCAGGCCTTGCTCTCTCCCCCTTACTCACTGTATTTTAAATTACACTTTTCTTGTCAGCCACTAAAGATAATAATTGATCTTGTGCTGGAAGTTCATGACAAAATGAGCTCAAGTTGGGGCACGCTGTGTACTCCAGAGCCCTCCTAAGGCTCCCCTGACTGCTCCTTCACCTCCCTCGGGCTTCCTAATGCCACCCGGAGTCCAGATATCATCTCCATCATCTCCCAAATACCATCTCTCAGAAATCTCTCAGATCTCTACTGCCTCAATCCGAATGGCTCTTAGAATTTTGTATATGTTATCTCAGTCCTTTAAAGCTGCTATAACAGAATATGAGACTGGATGGCTCATAAACAACAGAAATGTATTTTTCACAGTTCTGGAGTCTGGGTAGTCCAAGATCAAGTTGCCAACAGATTTGGCGTTTCCTCCCATGGTGGAAGGAGCGAAAAAAGTCTCTATTATAAGAGCACTAATCCCATTTCTGACAGCTTCATCCTCATGACCTAATCACCTTCCAAAGGACCCACCTTGTAATAGCATCATCTTGGGGGTTAGAATTTCAACATATGAATTTAGTGAGGGACACAAACATTCAATCTATACCATACAGATTGAGAGTTAACCAATACCAGGATCTCTGCTCTCAAGGAGTTTAGCAATGTATGGGGGCAGAGAGATGAGTAAACAGTAAGGTGTGGTCACTGCTAAGGCTAGTCAGCAAAAGGGAAGGGAGAGTACTTGAAAGGAAGCACTTAGCTTGGTCTTAAGAGGCCAAGGAAGGCTTCCTAGAAGAAGAGAAACCTAAGTAAAGACCCAGATGATTAATCGGAGCCATCTGGGTGAATGGATGGGTGGTAAGGAGAATGAAATTCAAGGCAGTGAGAACAGCATGTGCAAAAATGGGAAAGGGGTTTGAGGTGAGGTAGGAGAGAAGAGCAGGGATCGGCTCATGGAGGTTCTCTGTGCTCTGGTTGACCCTATGTCCCAGTGTACCCTGGAATAGGTTCTATTTACACCTGCTGTTCCAGCATAACCATCACTCCCACCCCTCCTGCATTCTCAACAGTGATTGGTTTGGATAAAAACAAATGGTATGGTCACCCCTTCAAGACATGCCAAAGAATTTGACCTCAATCCTGAAGGCCCAAGGAACCAGTGAAGACCTTTGAAGAAGGAAGAAACATCCCATCTGCAGTTTAGAAATAAAATATTTAGAAATTTTACTACAGCACATTGGCTGTAGTAAAAGAATGCTTTGAAGAAAAGACTACTGGAGGCAAGAGATGTTTTAGGAGTTTATTGCATGAATCCAAAAGGCAGAGATAATAGTGGCCAGGGTTAAGAGACTAATAGTGATGATGGATGAATTCAAGACATATGATAAATATTGAGAGGAAGGAATCACGAGGATGTGGTGATTTTATTTACTCTATGTTTATTAGTCATATATGTGCTACCTTCTAAGATTTAAAACTGGATTCTGCTGGCATCCTGGTGCTTCGGTTCCAGGATCACAGAACCCTTGGCAGAGCTGGAAGAAGAAAATGAGAGCGGGCGCCAGCCTGGAGTTTTCTCTTTTTGGAATGCAGAGCTTTCCTATGCTGAGCCGGGTCCCAGTGGTGACTTGGGTTGAGGCCAAGGTCAGAGCTGGGGCAGGATGGTGCTGGTTAGGGGTGTTACAGGCAGCTTGGTAGCAATGGGGTTCTCTGCAAAGACTGCACCCTTTGCCTAGAAGGTAGGTTGACATCGTGTAGAGTTGAGGAATGTTACAGGCTTGTGAATTACATTTTAAAAAATATTTTATCAACACCTCTAAAGTAGAAAAACTCTAATCCATGCCACATGTGTTTTCCATGTGTGTTGCAACAGTAGAAAGTAACAAAACAACTTTGTATTGAACTTGTCAGAATATAATAAAAAATTCCGCTAAATGCTTCACCATGAAGCTTACTGAGCCCTCACCCTTAATCATCAGAAGCAGGTCCTATTAGTGAGCACCATGGCTCAATACTACTACTTCATTGTGTTTCTTGGACAACTGCAGAAGCTTATCTTTCACTGGACGGTTTTCTCATTTTTGGAAACCTCGTCCCCTTCGTAGTCGTCATTAGTAACTACATCAAGAGCACAGTGCTAGGAAAAGTACCATGCGAAGAAATTCCTGAAATACGAATGGACATTTGTGTTGGAGTGGTCGTTTTTGCCAAAAAGTTAAACCCCAGAAAATAAGTGGACTTTTCTAGTCTGCTAGCTTCATTACCTGAGAGAGCAGCAAACATAAAAACCTGCCCGTGTGTACAAGCTATTTGTTTTCTCTCTGAGAGGCCAATAATGATGATAGAACAAAGTTAAAGGAACTTGGAGCCCAGGAAGAAAAATTAAAGAGGTTTGTAATATTTACAAATAAAATAATTATTTCTCTTTAATCTTTCTTGTCTTTCATTTCAGCTTTCTTTAAGCATCTGCATAGTCTGGGAAAAAAATTAAAAAATTAAAAAGAGAGAAAGCGAAAGCAGTGAAAAGAAATAGTAAGTTCTCAACTAGAGAGAATGCATAATTATTTATACAGACTAGAGAGCCATGTAAATGTTTATTATAGTTGGTTTTTAAATGAAATGTGGTAAGCCCCTTTACTATTCAGAAATCCAAATTTATAAAACAGATATTTTTGTTATTGTTGTTAGTGGAATGGAGAAGTGGAAACGGGTTGGGATAGGAGTTTATACACTGTGCATAAAAATTCTTTACTTTGCAAAATTGTTCACTGAAGGCTTCCTTTAAATAACAACTTTGCTAGTGCATTTAATTTACAAAAAAACCATTTTAAACAGAATTTTAGGAATAAATTTTGTGTTATGCAATGGAAATGTAATAGGCCTTTAAAAATTAAAACAGACTGGGGTGAATATTAAAATAAGCTTGCATTCTGTGAATAAAGTATCAGGATGGTACCCTAGAGTGTAATGAGAAGGTCAGTGTGGGGGGAGAAAGTTGAATTAGATAGATTAGGGGAGGGAACATGGACTTATTTTTAAAAATTGCACATGAAATAATTTAAATAATGAATTTTAACACAAGACCTTGCTTCCACAAAAGTAAGTGAATGAATTTTTAGTTTAAAGTGCAGATAACTTCTTTTGCATTTGAGCATGTAGGTAATTTCCCATTCCCTTCCAGCACCTGTTGAAATAACCAAATAAATACATAACAGAGAAATCTACATCAACATTTATCTGGTTGATCCTAATATTTTTAGGCTACTACTCCTGAGAAGATTGATAGAGGTGACTTGAAAGGTAATAAACACAATGTTAAAAATTAATATTAGTAATTTGGCTTAAAAAAGCCTAGATTAGTTTAACAGTAATTTGGAACTGGGGAGCTATGAAGTAAAAGGCTGTTAAGTGTCTTATTTTACACTTGAGAGGGACAATGAATAGATACGATTTCTTGCTTGATTGTTATTGAGAACTTAGGCACAAATATTACTGAAAGGCAACCTCCTATAGAACAAACACAGAAACATACAGAGAAAAAATAAGTATAGCATGTCATGTCAAAAGGAAAAAGAGTCTTTGTATTGGTCTTTTCAACATATAGAGAAAATTTTGAGGAAAGACTGAAACTTAAAACCACATGCAAATACTTTGGTGCTGGTAAACATAAGATTTGAAAAATATGTCCCTTTCCTAGTGTAGTATGTTAATGAGTTTTGGGGACCTTTAAAGGTAGGTAGACTTTAATACTGGTAAAGAGCTAAAATGTTACCTATGCAAAAATAAAAATCTAATGAGGAAAAGAAGTCAACTTTAAACAGTGAGAGAAATAGTCACCTGTGAAGAATAGTGGCTTCTAAGAAATCTCTAATGTCAGGATTATCAAAGAAATGTTTTAAAATATATTTTATTGAATATGCTATTAAGTTGTCTGGATATTTTTCCCTTTGCCCCCCTCGTCCAGGAACCCTCTTCCCTTCAGTAACCATCCCCCTTAGTTCATGTCCATGGGTCATGCATTTAAGTTCTTTGGCTTCTCCATTTCCTTTACTATTCTTAACATCCCCCTGTCTACTGATGATGCTTCTTAATTCCTGTATTTTTTTCCCTTATTCTCCCCCTTCCCCCTCCCTGCTGATAACCCTCTATATGATCTCCATATCTATGATTCTGTTCCTGTTCTAGTTGTTTGCTTAGTTTGTTTTTGTTTTTTAGATTCAGTTGTTGATAGTTGTGAGTTTGTTGTCATTTTAGTGTTCATAGTTCTGATCTTTTTTTTCATAAATAAATCCCTTTAATATTTCATATAATAAGGGTTTGGTGATGATGAATTCATTTAGCTTTACCTTGTTTGGTAAGCACTTTTTTTGCCCTTCCATTCTAAGTGATAGCTTTGCTGGATAGAGTAATCTTGGTTGTACGTTCTTGTTTTTCATCATTTTGAGTACTTCTTGCCAGTACCTTCTTGCCTGCAAAATTTCTTTTGAGAAATAAGCTGATAGTCTTATGGGAACTCCTTTGTAGGTAACTCTCTTCTTTTCTCTTGCTGCTTTTAAGATTCTCTCTTTATCTTTAGCCTTTGGCATTTTAATTATGATGTATCTTGGTGTGGTCCTCTTTGGGTCCAAATTGTTTGGGACTCTCTGTGCTTCCTAGACTTGTATGTCTATTTCCTTTGCCAAATTAGGGAAGTTTTCTCTCATTATTTTTTCAAATGAGTTTTCAATTTCTCCCTCTCCCTCTTCTCCTTCTGGCACTCTTATGATTCGGTTATTGGTCTGGCAGTTCTGGCTGTTTAAAGTTGTCCCAGAGGTTCCTAAGCCTCTCCTTGTTTTTTTGTTTTTGTTTTTTCATTTCTTGTTTCTTCATTCTCTACTGGTTGATTGTTTATTTCTTCCTTATGTTCCAATTCATTGATTTGAACCCTGGCTTTCTTCCCTTCACTGTTGGTCCTCTTTAATGTAGCCTTCATTTCTTCCCTTATGCATTTGCTATACTCAATAATTTCTCAGAGCATCCTTATCACCAGTGTTTTGAACTTTTCAACTGATAGGTTGGCTATCTGTTTTGCTTAGTTCTTTTTCTGGAGTTTTGATCTGTTCTTTCATTTGGGCCATATTTCTTTGTCGCCTCAATTTGGCAGCCTCCCTGTGTTAGTTTCTGTGTATTAGGTAGAGCTGCTTTGACTCCCTGTCTTGGCACACCTGTTATGTTGTAAGGGGCGGAGCCTTATGTATTTGTCAGTCCTGGGCGACCCATTTCACCAGTTTGTGGCACTGTATGTGGGGGAAGGACCAGAGAGGGAACAGTGCCACTTGCTCAGCTCTCACTCATTTTCCAGTAACTGTGAGTGACTGGTGCCCCTATAGCTGTTACCCTGGTGATGGCTCCTTAAGTGGGTGGGTTTGCATCCATTCTAGGACCAAGGGGGTCTTCTAAGTGGACTCTCCTGATAGATGGGTATTTTCTTCCACTCTCCCAACCCCTACTGGTTTTCACAGCCAGAAGCTATGAGGCTTTATTTTCCTGATGGTGGATCCTTGGGTTATGTGGTATGGCCTGAGGCTTGGATTGCTCCCTAGGTGTTCCTCCAAGCTTTTATCTGCCACACTTGAATGTAGGACCACCTGTCCTGTCATCCACTGCCATTGCCTTGCCACCCTCTTCCCTCACCTCCACCACACTGTATCCTTTCTACCCCAGCTCCCCAGCTCCATCCCTCCTACTCATCTGGATGAACATTTATTCTTTAAATCCTTGGTTGTCAGACTTCCATAGAGTTTGACTTTCTGGCAGTTCTTGCTGGTTTTTGTTTTGAGGCTAGCTGTAATCCTTTTTGTGGTTGTAGTGAGGAGGGGAAGTGTGTCTTCCATTTTGGCTGGAAGTCTGATCAAAGAAATTTTAAGAAGAGATTTGCCTCATCCAATATTCTGTTTCTTGTGTGGCTATAACTCACTGTCCCATTTAACCTCAAGTCTCCAGTGAAAGCTTTGCAGAAGGTTTAGAAGTAATTAAAAGCTTAGTATAAGGTTTGAAGTAATGAAGAGGTGGAGAAGAAATGAAGGAAAGAAACAGAGAACACACTTGGGCCAGAATAAAGCTATGGGGATTGCAAAGCTATGGTAAGTGTCACAGAGATATGGAGGGTAGAAAACACAGACAATCAGAAGCAAAATTCACTATGAAAATTTAATTGCCTATAATTTTGCCAGAATTTTGAAGGGGATGTTAGCTTTCTTATTGAATGTGGTAGAGAGGGGATCAATGGGTTTTTTTTGTTTGTTTGTTTCAGATATTAAGGAGCAGTGTGCACCTGGAGTACAGAGTGTCTACACTGTTAGAGTTAAAAGATAAATCTATCAATAAGTAAAATGAAAAATAATCACAAAGCAATAAATCTTAAATAAAGATAAAAGAAGCTAGATCACATAAAGTAGTTATCACATTAATAGTGAATAGTTAAATTTGCTATTGAATGACAAAGACTCAGAGACTTGCACTTCTTGGCAGGATGTAGTAGATCATAGTAATTCAGTGTTCTTACTCCAATAACTTGAAAAATCCTGAAATTTTCCAAAATTATATATTTAAAGAGATAGGAGAGTTGTAGAAACAAAGAGAACTAGATGAATTGTAATTCCAGTTCTGAGGTGATCTGGCAATTTTTTCTGCTAAGCCTGTTTGCCAATTTAGATTACAAAAAAAAAACACTATGCTGTTTACAAGAGATACATTTTAATAAAATACTGTTTGTAAGAGACACAAGAAGATGGAAACATAGGAAGGAAAAAAATGTCATTATATACAAACCAAAGAAATAGCTGGTATAGTTATATTAATAACAAATGATAAAATTTAAGGCAAAATGTTAATAGAGACAGGATTTCCATAATGATAAAAGAGCCAAGACATTAAGCAGATATAATAATTTTAAATTTGTGTATACATAAAAGTTATAGAAAATATAGAGCAAAAGTTGATAGAACTAAAAGTAGAAGTTGAAATTCAGTTATAGTTGGAGATTTTAGTACACCATTCTCAGTAACTGATCATAGTTAATAGTAATATGAAGAGAAAATAATCAATAAAAACATGGAAGGTCTGAACCTAATTGACAGATATAGAACATCACACCCAGCAACTGCAGCACACACATTCTTTTCAAGTTTATATGGAAAATTTACCCAAATAGACTACATGCTGGATCATAGAACAAGTCTCAGAAAATTGCAAAGGACTAAGTACATACAGAAAATGTCCTTTGTTGATAGTAGAATTAAACTTGAAATCAATAACAGATGAATAAGTAGAAAATCTCCAACTTTAATAACATATGTATGAAAAAAATCACAGTAGTAGTTATGAGACATTTTGAACTCAATAGTAAAAATTTGGCATATCAATACTTATGGATGCAGTTCTTGGCTATGAGAAATTTATAGTTTTAAATGAATATATTAAAAAAAGAAAAGTTAAAAAATAAAATATTTAAGTATCCTCCAGAAATTAAAAAATAAAAGCAAATTAAGCCTAAGTATTATGTATGGAACAAAAACAAAGCTCAAGCATAAATTGATGACATAGAAAGTGAAGATATAATGAAAATGAAATTAACAAATTGAGCAAAAAGGAGAAAAAGACTTGTGAACATGGACAATAGGGAGGTGATTGTGGGGGAGGAGGTTAAAGGGACTAAATGGTAATGGAAAACATACAATAAAAATACTAACATATATATTTTTTATAGAAAAAATCGAAAATACACACCACTTAAGAAAACAATATTTATTAAAGCTAAACATGTGTTTATCCTATGCTCCAACAATTCCAATCCTGGGATACATACCAAAAAAGAGTTTTTATGTCCTCCAAAATAAAATATATTTAATGCATGAACTAGACAGAATGTTAATAGTAACATTGTTCATAATAGCTCAAAATGGAAACAACCCAAATGTCCTTCAATGGAAGAATGGATAAATACATTTTGATATGTTCTGACAATAGAATACTATGTAGCAATGAGAAAAGCAACTTCTACATGTAGAAGCATGATGAACCAACATAGTGTTGAACAAAATAAACTACATAGAATGAAAGAGTACATGCCATGTGATTCCAGTTAAATGAAATTCAAAATTAATCACAACTTATCTGTAGTAAAAGTTAGAATGACCTAGAGAGTATTGACAAGAAGGATATGATAGACATGAGGAGGCACTTCCTGGATACCCCCCTTCATTGAGCAAGTTTTTCTCAGCTGCTGAGAGTGCTGTCTGTGAACAGCTTCAGATGTCAGTTGCCTCAGCTACAGAGAGCTGCCTCTTGCAGAGACAGTCCATATTCAATAATTTATAAAGGCAAAGGACTGTCCATTTTGGCTCAATTCAGGGCAATTCTAATGTGTCCTTTTAGCCCTAGAACTTCCTGTGGGTATGGCTGAGGCTGTGGGCCCTACATCACATTATAAGATTTTCTACTGAATCATGCTTCTGCCCCTCCCTTCCATAGGTATTGATCCTGAGGGTCCATGGTAAATATCCTAAACACTAAACTCTGTCTCAGAGAACCCAAACATGTGGGCAGAGGGAGCCTCCTGGGTGATGAAAATGGTCTATAATTTGATCTGGGAGTTGAATACACAAATGTCTGCATATGTAAATACTCATTTAATTGTACATTTAAGATTTGTCCACTTTACTATGTATAAATCATACCTCAACCAAAGAAAAAATAACAGACTCAAACTGACTTTTAAAATGAAACTATTTGCTATTTGCAAGAGACATACCTTAAAATATAAGAAAAATTAGAAAAAAATAATGGAAGCATGGTGTATTGAAGACATGGGTTTATCCCCACTGTCTTCAGAAACACCACAAGAATGACTGTAAAAATATTCAAAAGGTATAAATTCACAAAACAAAACAAAAACAAAAACAAGAAAATAAGGACAGAAAGCAATAGCAAATAAGATATATCAACATTTTAGAAGCAGGAAAATGGTGACTGACTTTACAAAGTAGAGAGAAAGTTGAGCTCTAAGCCTGCAGGTGGAGAAACCAACAGGAAGTAAGATACAGACCTCTGGCCCTCTTCCTTCACTTAGGTCTCAGAAAACTAATAGCCAGCATAAACTCTATTGTAGAATTATAGTTCATTTCTTTCTAAGGAAACCACTTAGCCCAAATGAAAAGACTACTCTCATCCTTTCTTGCAAGAATCCTATATTCTTGAAGCCCAAGAGTGGCTTCAGTCAACTGAAGAGTCTAGGATATTGGTTCTAAGCATTCTGCATATCACTAATATGCCAACCTGTCCTTGAGGGTTTACCCACTCTGGGTTTTCCACTGCATTTAAGAAAAGGTTCAAGACAATTCAATGTAGATGTTAAATAATGAGCAGTCAGTATCTGGATTATACCTATGTGAAGAAAACAGGAAAAATTTTAATGAGGAATCATTAGAAACATTGCAACAATGCTAAGTTCACCCTAATTTAATACATAAATTTTAATAGAGGTTTATAACAAAATCTGTGAAATGATTCTAAATTTCATCCAGAATAACGTAAGTATAATAATTTTAAAGGGCAAAGAAAGTGAATTTACTATATAAGATATTAAAATTATCAGAAATTTACAGAAATAAGAAGTGTAAGATTCTACTGCCAGAACATACAGCTTAATATAACAGAGTAGAATTAAATAATAACTCCATCGAAGACAAATGTGGCATTAAACATCAATATGGAAGGAGTAGGTTGTCCAATGAGTTGTGTTGATAATCACTAAACAAGGAGAAAGACATTTTTATTTCTTTTTTAATTTTATTTATTTTTTATTGTTGACACTATTACAGATGTCCCCATTCTCCCCTTTTGCCCATCTCCACTTACTCCCACACCTTCCCTCAGGCCATCATCATACTGTTGTCTGTGCCTGTGGGTCATGCATATATGTTCATTGGCTAATCCCTTCACCTTCTTTCATCCAGTCTTCTCTCCCCACTCTTCTCTGTTTCTTTTTTCCATGTCAAAGTTAGTAACCTTGACTGCTCCCAGTTTCACTACCTAGTAAATAAAACATTGTCAAATTAACTGCCCACTAAGATCCCTCTCAGCTCCAATGCTCTGTAGTTAACCTAAACTAAGATGGTTGCTGCCTTTGTCTGTCTTTTTCAAAGCGCAATTGAGCAGTGGCATTTGGTAAATCAAAATAGAAAGACAAAAGTAAAAATAAACTTGTCTGGCTTTCTCTCTTGAAAGAAGAAGAAAGATGACTGTGATGGGCCCATTCTAGCCTCCAGGGCCCGAGGGACTTGTGGAACTTTTTGACATGCACTGTTTGTTTTCAATGGGAAATTACTCAAAATGTAATAAGGAAATATTTTGCTGAGTAAATAGATTCGTTTACATCTTGTGGCATGGATGGTTAAAAAGAATCCTGGCCTTTTAGCTCACTTGGCTGAAATCCCTAGTCAAAGAGAAGGATTTCTCTTTTCACTAGTACTTCTGTCTTTCCAAGGGGTTCTTCCTCCTCCTTCTTTTGAAATCAGATATTTTAAGACCCTTGAAATCCAGGGAGGGAAAAGAGACTTTATTCTACTGTGATGGGAAAGAAAATTATTAATGTTACAAGGTTACAGCCTTTCCAGGACCCCCTCTGCCTCTCTCATCAAGAGAATTCTGGCTTTGTCAGCTCAGACCCTGGGTTATAATACGGAATTGAGGCAATGGGAGCGACAGACACACACTGGATGGGTGAGTGAGGACAGGGAGTTTACATTGGAAAGGACAAGATTATTCATGAGAAAGAAAATGGGAGGTGAAAGGGAGGGCAGACAGAGAGAGAATGGAGAGTTAGCAGGACTGGGGCCTTGGAGCACATTTGGATTGGTAGTTTAGAGGGAGGGAGGAAGTGGTTTCTGGGGTCAGCTGTGATTTCTGTGGTGAATATTGAGAGTGGAGGAGACTTAGAGAAAGGACTTGGGATGATTGGCTGTGCACCAAATGTGTAGTTCTCTCCACGTTTCTTGGTAATTTTTCTCTAAGTAAAAGTTGGAACTGATTGCGTGTTTTTTTTTTTTTTTTTTGCATTAGAGCGTTGTTCTTTGAATCAAAATGTATGTGCCACAGTTAGCCATGTGGGTTCCAGTGCTGCAAATATCAGAAGTAGTAGTGCTTTTGACCCTTTTATCTCACTTTCTCTTGGACTTGTTCCATCTTTTTGCTTCACATGAGTGTTCTTCTGCTCCTTGCTCACCAACCTTCTCTTTGCTCTGGGCCGCCCCTTAATGGAGTCCTCTAATCCTAATATAGGTAAAAATGCATTTTAAAAAACATCGGCAATGTCATGTCATCTTTGTCCTCACTTGCAGTTTCTGAAGAAAGTTTGAGTTTGGAAGTGATTATTCCTTTCAAAGTAATTGCAGGATATTCCTTACCAACTGGC
Source organism: Furipterus horrens (assembly GCF_987537825.1). Classification (NCBI taxonomy): domain Eukaryota; kingdom Metazoa; phylum Chordata; class Mammalia; order Chiroptera; family Furipteridae; genus Furipterus; species Furipterus horrens. Next base: position 152,873,261 of record NW_028327172.1, on the reverse strand, counting down.
TATCTACAGACATAATAATATTATTTTGAATAAGCAAAACCCAAAGGCTGCAGTGGAAATGTTTCATGTTTGAGCCTTGCTTCCTCACATATCCTTCCCCTGCCTTTAAACACACAAGCTCTCCCTTAGTGATATTTGCCAAGTCCTATGTATTATACTCTTGCATTCATTCAACAAGTAGTCATTGGGTGTCTGTGAGCCAGGAGCTTTTCAAGTACTGAGGATAGAGCAATACATAAAGATATAACAAAACAGACCAAAAAACTTCTGCTTTCATGATGCTTGTAGTTTAGTGGAGATCATCTGTACTTCTTTCTTACTTTTTTTTTTTTTTTTTTTAAATCTTCACCTGAGGACATTTTTTCATTGCTTTTAGAGAGGGAGAGAGACATCGATTGGTTGCCTGTCACCTGCCCCCCAACTGGGTATTGGGATGACATTCCAACCAACAGAGCCACACTGGTCAGGGCTAAGATCATTTGTATATCGATATTATCTATAATATATACTATTTATAGTACATAATAATGTACAATAGTATCTATATGTCGTCGGCAGCTGTCCGTCTCGAGAGACGATGGTGTAGCTTCTTAAGAGTCTATCTGCACCGCCGAGAATGGCTGTGCAGTCCGACTCGGGAGTGACACGGTATCTGTCTCCTCCCGTGTTGAATCGACATCTTGTGATGACGCTGGAGTGTCCTCTCCAGTGAAGCTGAAGCTACAGAGCCTGGGCAGGGTGATATGGAGGGTCTGCTGTTGCCCATGCAGCAGACCCCCCCTCTCTTCGCAGCTGAAGGGTCCAAGGGAAAGACGGAGTCAATACAGCTTGGCTTCAGGTGCGCCGCAGGAGTTGCCGGTGTTGACTACAACGTCAAACCGCCTTAGGGACTCCGGCTCCGGATTTTCTGTCGGGGTTTACTCCCTTAGCCTTTCCCCTGAAGAGGTATGCCGCAAGGCAGCGGAGGTTTTTTGGAATCAGAGTTTTCCTTCTCTGATGTGCCCTGACTGGAAGATCGAACCAGCGACACTTAGCTCACAGGCCGACGCTCAATCCACTGAGCCAAACCAGCCAGGGGAAGTATCTATATGTATAAATATAATATTATATATTATATGCTATATTATAGTATAGTATTGTAGTATTAGCACAGACATATAGTGTATATTTATATATTTAGTATTATATACTAAATACTATATTATAGTACAGTATTAGTACAGATATATAGTATATATATGCTAATTAGCATGATAAGTAGTAGTGAATGCTTAGACTTAAAACTGAAGCAGGAATAAGAATAGGAAATATAAGAATGAATAAAGATAAAGTTTTTGATAACGTGATATTTGAATAAAGACCTGAAGGCCTTGAGAAGGGAAGCATTTCAATAGAGGGAACCACTAGGGAAGGGCTGTGAGGCAGGAAGATGCCTGCCAGTGTGGATGGAGTAGACTGACTAAGTGAGGGGAGGAGCAGAGAGATTATTAGGGGCAGGGGGGATAGATCATGTAGGGTTTTGTAGGACATTGTGAGGACTTGATATTTTACTTTATGTGAGATAGGAAGACAGCAGAGGAATTTTGAGAAGAGAAATCACATGATGCGACTTAAATTTTAACAGAATCATTTTGGCTTCTGTTTTAAGAATAGACTGAAGCAAGGGAAGAAGCAAGGAGACCAGCTTTGAAGCTTTTGTAGTAATCTAGATGAGAGAGGACAGAGGCTTGTATCAGGGTGGTAGCAGTGGCTTTGGTGAGAAACTGGATTCTGACTTATTTTTAAGGAAAAGCTGATGTGATTTGCTCACTGTTTGGATACAGGATGTATCCTTGAAGTAGCTTCCTTTCAATTAGTTTGTTGAATGCTTATCATTAAAGTGTTAAATTTTTTCAAAAAATTTTCCTGCATCAATGGAGATGATCATGTGGATTTTGTCCTTCATTCTGTTAATGTGGTGATTACATTGATTTTTGTATGTTTAGCCAGCCTTATATCCCAGGAATAAATTTAACTTGATCATGGTGTATAATCCATTTAAAATGTTGCTGGATTCTACTGCTTTATATTTTTAAATCAATACTCATTAGAGATATAGGTCTGTGGGTTTTTCTGTTTTTTTTTTTTTTTTTCTGTCTTGTGTGTCTTTGTCTGGCTTTACTCTTGAATAATACTGGCCTGCAAGAATAAGTTAGAAAGTGTTCCATTCTCTTCAATTTTTTGGAAGCATTTGAGAAGAACTGATGTTAGTTCTTTAAATGTTTGAAATAATTCACTAGTGAAACCAAGTGGTGAAAGTCTTTTCTTTGCAGAGATTCTTTGATTACTGATTCTATTTCCATATAAGTTATAGGTTTATTTAGATTTTCTATTTCTCATGGTTTAATCTTGGTATGTTTCTAAGAATTTGTCAATTTCATCATCTAGGTTATCCAATTTTTGGCATATATAATTATTTATGGTACTCTCTTATAATCCTTTTTATTTCTGTTGAATAATGTCCTTGTTTTCCTTTTTTTTATTGTAGTAATTTAAGACATCTCGCTTTTTCTTCATTGTCTAGTTAAAGTTTTGTCAATTTTGTTGATCTTTTCAAAAAAACAATTTTGGTTTTGTTGATTTTCTCTATTGTTTTTCTAGTTTCTATTTTATTTATCTCTGCTCTAACCTCTATTATTTTTTTTCCTCCCACTAGCTTTGGGTGTAGTTTGTTCTTCTTTTCTAGTTGCTTGGGGTATAAAGTTAGGTTGTTGATTTGAGTTCTTCTTTTTTAATGTAAGTGGTTGTATCTATATATTTTTCTCTTATCATCGCTTTCTCTGTATCTGAGAAGTTTTGATATATTGTGCTTTTATTTTCCTCTGTCTCTAAATATTTTCTAATCTCCCTAGTGATTTATTCTTTGACCCATTGGTTGTTTAAGAGTGTGTTTAGTTTCCACATATTTGTAAATTTTCTAGTCTTTCTTCTGTTATTGATTTCTAACCTCATCTCACTGTGGTCAGAGAAGATAATTTATATAACATCATCTTTTAAAATCTATTGAGACATCTTGTGGACTAACATATGCTCTATCTTGAAGAATGTCCCATGTACACTTGAGAAAACATGCATTCTGTTGTTGTTGAGTGAATTATTCTACTTATGTCTGTTAGATCTAGTTGGTTTTACGGTGTTAAGTCCTATATTTTCTTACATATCTTCTGTTTGGTTGTCTTACTCATTATTGAGAGTGGAGTATTGAAATTTCCAACTGTTATTATAGAACTATTTCTCCCTTCAATATGTTTTGCTTCATATATTTTGATGATCTATAATTAGGTGCATAAATCTTTATAATTGTTGTGTCTTGTTGTTTTATTGAAACTTTTATTAAAAATCCTTCTTTATCTTTTGTAACCTTTCTTAATAGAAATTCTATTTTGTCTGATATTGATATGACCATCCCAGGTCTCTTTTTGTTACTGTTTGCATGGTGTATCTTTTTCCATCACCCACACCATAAATGTCAGCTGATATTTTTGTTAATGTTGATGAAAAAAAAGTAAAGCAACGTAGAAGTGTGCCAGAACTTCACTTGTTAGGTAATAATGTGGAAAGTTCTTTGTTAAATTGAATACTACTAGTTTTTGAATGCTGGAGAATAGTTCTTCAATTGTCTTTGCTATTTAATATGTAACGCTAAAAGACACACACTCAAATTTAACATTTAAGAATCTGCATTCTTAATATTTTCTTCTCATTTTCTTAAATCTAGACCAGATCAGAATACTATTTCTATAAAGAACCACATAGTAAATATTTTGCTTTTGCAGGCCATACAGTCTGTGTTGCAATGACTCAACTTTGCCATCATAGCACAATGCACACACATGGCTATGTTCTATAAAACTTTATTTATGGATGCTAAAATTTGAATTTTATGTAATTTCACGTGTCATGAAATATTATTCTCCTCAGGAAATGTTTGAACAGAACATTCCTGATTGCTCTTCTGCTGCCACCCATGGTGGCAAAAGGGCCCAACCAGCCCTTTTGCGTCTCTGCACTTCCTACTGGTCACATTGTGATGAAGTGGACTTTTCTGTCTCTCCATGGTTATAAGACTTCTCTCCAGCTAGTGTTCAGTTGGTTATTCCAGATGATTTCTCCACAATTAAGTTGTAATTCCAGATTGGTCTTGGGAGGAGGTTAGCGTAGCTTCCACTTATTCCTCTGCAATTTTGGATCTTGATTGCTCTTCTAATTACGCATGCTGCCCCAACTCTGCATTCTTCCGTACCCACTCCTCCAATTTGTAGTACATCATCCCAGTCAGCACAAGATGAAATCATTTTGTTCATTTATGTTTTCTTCTTCACTTTCTTTCTTTTCACATTAGAAAGTGAGCTTAATGAGAACAGAGAGACCTTATCATTTAACTTCTTATCTTCAACACCTATTTTTTTTTAAGTAATAATGGAATTTCAATAGTAAATCCATATTCACCCTACAATTGATTTCATTCTAGTGTGCATTTTTATGAAACAGAGCGAAGGACTACTTTGCATGACCAATGATGTGGGGAATTCTCACTCCATTTTGTTCCTAGCAAAGCTGCAGAGAGCCACGCCAGGCCGTGTTCCTGCTGCAGGAGCTCCTGTGGCTCCTCGCAGAACGAAAGCAGTGTTTCAGCTGGCTGGCTGGATAAGGCAACCCTCTGTTGGAAGTTGGTTAAAAAATATTTGTGAGAAATGTTTTCCTTAGTGTTCACAGCTTAATGGAAAGTTATTATTTTAAAGGTGCTATACAAGGCCAGTCATGTTCCTCAAACGGGTTCTCTATGAAACAGCTCTAAATGAGTTTCAGGCTCTCTGGGGACTTTTTTGATAGAGACCAATTTCACAGTTCCTGGCTTGGCCATGTTTGCTCAAGGAGACAGTCCTGTTTATCCTGCCCCATAACTGTGAGGCAGAGCTTCCTAAGCAACCAGTCAGTTCCACGAAGGACTCCTGTGTGTGCGGGCTGATGCTTCTGCTGCCTCTCCATGTGTTTTAGATCCGTCTTCTGCTGAGCTGTCCACTCCGAATAGATGTCACTATAATACACACTCAAATAAAAATTGTCACCTTTAAAACTAACCTGTATCCCTGTCACAATCTTAGAAACATTTGGAATCATTTCCAAATAGAGCATTTTCAGTATTTTTTGTCCTATGTGTCATATGATGCAGAGTCTATAAAAAAATGTAGTATTGCTAAGTTGGAATATCTCTATTAGCGAGGTCCACAAGCATTCTTACAATTTGCACACTCCTAACCGCACTCCTGACCTATGTAGTTTTAGCAGATTTTCCTCAAGTGTCTCAAACTCATCAAATTAAAAAGAAAGAAAGAAATCAAACTTTTCTCCCAGACCTGGTTTTCATTCAGTGCTCACAGCCTCAGCCCTTCTCTCACTCTGAAAGTCACCCAAGCCAGAAAGGCCTCGGCATTGCCCTTGTTCCTTCTCTGCCTGATGCTCCACACCAGTGAGCCACCAGCTGCTAGTTTCTCCTGAGCCATCCAGCTCTCTCCGTCCCCTTTCCCGCCTTAAGTTTGGGATGCCTTTATCTCTAGCCTTGACCTCCTAGCTGGTCTTCCAGTCTGCATTGGGTTCCCTCTACACCATTCTACATACCGTAGTGAGAGGGTTTCCTGCTGAAACACACATGTGCTGCTGGCTCACATATTCGTGGGTGCCCATTCCCCTCAGCTTAAAATCTAGACCTGTCAGCATGGAAGGCCCCCTGCCACCTAGTGCCACACTCCTCAGATCCCTGCTCTGCAACTCTCTGCCTTCTCCTCCCTTGCAGGACCATCGTTACACCACACTTGCTTCCACTTTCAGGCCTCTGGCCATGCTCTTCCCTCTACCTTAGAAGCCCCTTTACCCTGTGCATGGCTCCTCTGTCCCACAGCAGCCTGATCCACTTCGGCAGTGGTTTCCCTCTGGGCTTCCCCCTCAGAGGTGCCCACACGGGGAGCCTTCTTCGATCACCCCTCCCCCAAGCTAGGCAGGGTGCCACTCCTACCTGTATCCTCTGCAAGTGCTGCCCTTCCTTGTCTGACCTTCCTTCTCCTCTTTATCTGCCTGTCTTCCTAGTGGATCAGGGATTGTGTCTTGTTCAGTTTGTGTCCTTAGAGTCTCACGCAGTCTCTGTTTGTGGTGGCTTTGTAGGAAGTAAATCGAGAGGATCTCAATTTCCATGGATATCCTCTGAGTACAAAGGCAAAGAGAGATAGATGACCAGACAGAAAAGTGCTCCCCACTTGTAGTCATTTTGGCCAGGGCAAGGGAGGCTGGGCCCACAGCCCAGGAAGGCAGTCACGGCCAGGGTGGAACCGGCAGGAGTGTGGGGGCAGGAGGTCTCTACAGAAGTGTCAGGGGCTTTCTGTCAACACTCTACCTTTAGGAGCTGGGTCAAGGGTGGGTGGCTGGCTCCCTGAGACTTGCTAGGCTATGGTCTCCGGTGAGCATTATAAAGTGTCTCAGGCACCGGCATCAGGCTGAAGACCTGGCAAGAAGAGTCTGGCTGGGCTGGCTGGCAGCAAGGAGGTGGCCGCACAACGCAGGAGCCAGGGCCCCCGTGAGGGAAGGCTGCCTGGATGAAGTGCCTGTAGACTCAGGAGGAGGCTGTGACACTGGGGAACTGGGGCCTGGCAGCGTCACCAAAGTCAGACAGGAGCCCCACTGCCAGGAGGGCCCTGGCCCTTTCCTCTGTCCTTCTCACAAGTGTACTGTGCCAGCTTAGGATGTAAGAGACCTTCCACAAGGAATCCTTTTGGCACAAATACCAGGCCTGTATAGAATCCTCATTGTTCAAAAAGGAGTAGAAAAGGAAACAAAAGCAGCCAACGGCATGAGGTCGTCGTTTTTTTTTTCCTGCTTGCTCTCAGATCCTCTCACTGTGATACTGCTCTGTGTCAAAGGCTTTTTTTTTTTTTTTTTCTCTCTCTCCGTGGCAGCTCAGAGAAACTGCAGGGTGGGAGGAAGGGAGAAATCAGGATGTCCTCTCCCTGCTTCAGAAGGGACCTGAGCGTGGCTGTGGCCAACTCTCCTCTGGCTCCAGCTCACCCTAGATGGGAGGCTTCTCCCCTTTGAGGTCCCAGCCCCTCTGCCACCACCCCCCAGGCAAGCCACTAAAAAAAACGCTGAGGTTCAGCTTGCATCAGGTAGCCTGGTGCCTGGGCTCCATCAGTACCACTGTTCTCATCTCTGCCACCTGGGGTGCATCTTCACCGCCACCTCTGTTGCCTATGCTCTGTGTATCACTTTCTTCTTTAAAATATTCAGTGTTCATAATTTCCTGATTAACTCCAACACATACAGGCGTGGGAAGCAATTCTCTAACATATGAAGGAAAATAGTATTCAAAGGCAGAGGGAACATAATTTTATAAAAGATCTATTTCTGAAAAGCAAGTACCTTTTAGTAGCATCTGCTGTGAACTCAATAAAATTTAAGAAAAAATGGACTCTATGAAATAGATTGAAATTAGTCATCAAGCTAAGATTTTCTTTAAAAGCCATTTGGTCTAAAGACTGAATGCTATGAAATATAAAATGAAATAAAAGAATTAAATTGCTACCTTGATTAATGCCAGGTTAGTAATATGAAAGACAAGTTTAAGAAAACTTCCCACAATAAAGAGAAAAGGAGGAAAAATATTCTGAGAGAACAAGGTAGTTTTGGAGGCCACCTTTCTAAACTTAGTAAAGAGTTCTATATTTTTCTAAATACAAGATGGAAAAAATTATTATAAAGCCAAGGGAACTTTGCTAATTTTTTAAAGTTAGATTTTAAATAAAATGTAAATATGTATCATAGTTTGTATCATGTAAACTATGGAGAACCATAGGCAAGACCAGAGAACCAAAGAGGAGATGTCTTTTATAGAAAAAAAGCAGAAGTTGGGCAGTGCTGCTTTTTGGTTTGTTTCTTTTTTTTCACTTCAAATGATTTTTTATTTTTCAATTACAGCTGATGTATAACATTATATTAATTTCAGGAGTACAACCCAGTAATTAGACATTAACTTACTGAGTAATTATCCTGATAAATCTCATACTTATTTGATATCATACATAGAAATTACAATATTATTAACTATATTCCCTGTGCTGTACTGCACATCCCCAAGACTATTCTGTAATTATCAATTTGTATTTCTTAATCTCTTCACCTTTTCCACCTTTCCTCCAACTACCCTCCCATATGGCAACCATCAAAATGTTCTCTGTATCTATGAGTTTGTTTCTGTTATGGTTATTCATTTACTTTGTTTTTTAGATTTCACATGTAAGTGAAATGATGTGGCATTTGTCTTCCTTTGTCTGACTTATTTCACTCAGCACGATACCTTCTAGGTCTATCCATGCTGTTGTATATGGCAAGATTTCATTCATTTTTATGACTGAGTCATTGTCCATTGTGTGTATGTATACGCACACACACACACACACACACACACATACCATTTCTTCTTTCTTTTTGGCAATTACCCACTTAATTAATTTATTTTTTTATTTCAAATCGTTTTATTTTTTTAAGTATATTTTATTGATTATATTGTTACAATAGTTCCAATTTTTTCCCCTTTGCTCCCCTCCGCCCAGCACCCCCCTTCCCCGACAATCCCCTCCCCAAGTCCATGCCCATGGCTCACCCTTTCATATATTCTTCTTCTTTTTAAAAAAAAATAATTAATTAATTAGTTAAATATTTTAACAATAAAAAATAACAATCCCTCCCTCTCAGACTTAAGACCCTTTACAATCTTATAAAGGACAATGGACGAAGGTCTCGAGTTCCTCTAGCTGCTTCAAGCTGGACATGGTCGTCGTCCTACCTACCCTTGGGTCAAGAAATCCCTAATAAGAGTGGGGATGTGTAGGGGAGGGTGGCCTTCCTACAAGGGGAGGGATCGTGCAGACTCCAGGTTGGTTGGCTGTCTCTGGACAACGGCATGCTTGGTTTAACAGGCTGGCATCCTTGTTGTATTCTGGGGGCAACAGGGTTAAAGGACATCATTCAATCCGTAACCACTAGATGACAAAAGACAGGTATTAATTTTTCAATGTCCCACATTAGGGAAAAGAACGGCTTCTTTGGAGGAAGGTATGCCAGGTACATCTCACCTGTCCAAAACCCTTTTGCCCATTATACTTAGTCTGGACTGAGGGAAATATTTTAGGTTTCCCCCCTCTCAGGCCTCTGGGCTCTTTCTGTCCAAGCCATTAGGATAGAAAAGAGAAACCAGTTTTAAAGTGAAGCCCACAGACCACCCTGTTCTTCACCAACCCAGCCACTTAGTTCAGCCAAACCATTGAGTCTCAGGAGGCAGCAATGCAGACAGGATTACGTGAGGCCTATACGTACAGACAATCACTCAGGTAATGAGATCGTAGGCTTATGCCCTTTGAAAACAGAAAACACATGCTAATTTATGTAACATAACCCACATACAAGTCTCTAAATCTGTAGGACTGTCTTATCGGAAAGACATCCAGTTGCAAGGCATTTGACATTCTTCTTGCCTGTAAATTAAAAATCTTTGATAATGCCACAGACATAGTTTAACTTTCAAATGAAAACAAATTTTAAATGAAAAGAAACTTTAAAGACGGTTAGCTGCACTACTTTATAGTCTACCACTGGGCATTGTGATCTTCCTTGAATCTTGATTTTTCTCCCTAAGATTACCCTCCTTGTCCTTAAAGGGACTGCATTAAGTTCATTTTTAATTTATCCTGTTCATTTGCATAAACACAACAAGAGCAGCAAATGATCACTTATGATCCTTAGTTCTGCTTTGCTGGAACTTACACAAGGAACATTTAGGGTGACCTTCAGTCTGCCCTTCAGGGCACAGAAGCTGAGCCACATACCTGGCATTCAGCCTTGCCTGTAAACACCTGTCTTTTCCAGGTCCTTCTGGTTTTCCATTGTGCCTTAAGGTCCCTTCTAGCCATCTTTCAGGAAAACAACCTTCGTTCCTTCCCTGGAAAGATTGCTATGGACCGCTCATCCAACCAAGGTACCAGGCCTTTTATCTCGTGGACTTTTATTACCTTTGAAGGTCAGTCCCAGTTGCTCAGGGCTTTTTGGTAACAACCAAAGCCCAAGCATGTCTCCTTTAGGCATGACATTCCAGTCAAAGTCTTAGTCAAAAAAATCGTTACTAACAACTGGTATTATTAGTTTTATGCAAAGAAATTTAGGTCATTACTTACTTCTTTAGAATGCCAAATTCTGGAGGGATCAGATAGGGAGAAAATATATACAGTGCGAAGGAAAAACCTTGTCCTTCTAATATTCACTGAACTTGCATTTCTATTCTTTATATTTTTATTTTTTCCCCCCACTAAAAATTTTTCTGTTTGTTTGTTTTTCCATTACAGTTGTCTCACTTTTTTCCCCCTCTTGTTCTCTGCACCCTGTCCCTCCCTTCTCCCACATTCAGTCTCCACCCAGTTGTCCATGTCCATGGGTCATTTATACATGTTCTTTGACTAGACCCTTCCCCTTCTTACCCCTTCTCTCCCTCCCATCTCCCCCTTTGTTACTGTTAGTTTATTCCTTGTTTACATACCTCTGGTTCAATTTTGCTCATTTGTTTGTGTTGTTCATTAGTTTCCTGTAACAGGTGATAGGATAAGGTAATTTTCTTTTGTTGCCTGGCTTATTTTGCTAAGCATAATTCTCTCTAGTTCCAATCATGTCGTTGCAAATGGTAGAAGTTCCTTCTTTCCTTCAGTACTTATTCATTGTCATTTTCCCCCTTTGTACTCGTGTTCCTCTCTGTCTCTCTCTGTTTCTTCATCTTCTTAAAGCAGACCCTTTAGCATCTCTTGCAATACTGGTTTGGTGGAGATGTATTCTTTTAACCTTCTTTTGTCTTGGAAACTCCTTATTTCACCTTCCATTTTGAATGAGAGCCTTGCTGGGTAGAGTATTCTTAGTTGTAGGTCTTTGTTTTTCATTACTTGGAATATATTTTGCCATTCCCTTCTGGCCTGTAGTGTTTCTGCTGAGAAATCTGATGATAGCCTTATTGGAGCTCCCTTGTATGTTATTAGTTGTTTCTCTCTTGCTGCTTTTAGGATTCTCTCTTTGTCTTTGAATGTTGCCATTTTAATTATGATGTGTCTTGAAGTGGGCCTGTTGGGGTTCATCTTCATTGGGACCCTCTGTGCTTCCTGGAGTTGCATGATTCTTTCTCTCTTCATGTTAGGGAAGTTTTCTGTCATTAGTTTTTCAAAGAGGTTTTCGATCCCTTGCTCTTCTTCTCCTTCTGGAATTCCTATGATATGGATATTATTACATTTCATGTTGTCCTGCAGCTGTCTTAGAGCCTCTTCAGTCTTGTTCAGTCTTTTTTCATTTTGTTGCACTGTCTGGGAGTTTTTGTCTACATTGTCTTCCAGCTCGCTGATCCGATCTTCTGCTTCCTCTAGCCTGCTTTTAATTCCTTCTACTGTGTTCTTCAATTCAGAGATCGTATTCTTCATTTCATCCTGGCTCTTATTGATAGCTTCCATGTCCTTTTTGATGCTGGTATAATTCTCAGTAAGTTCCTTATAGTTCTTCTGGAGTTCACTGTAGTTTTTCTGGAGTTCTTTGTAGTTTCCGCTGAGCTCATTGAGCTTCTCCATAATCCATGCTTTCAATTCCATATCTGATAGTTGGCTCCCCTCTATTTCATTTAGCACTGTTTCTGGGGACTCTACCTTTCCTTTCGATGGTGTGTTGTTTCTCTGTCTCCCCATTTTTGTGACTCCTATTGTTTATTGGTGCTTCTTAGAATGATCTGCACTTCCTGGATCTGCCCCTGGTGGTGTCAGATCCTGTACCAGTCTGGGCCTAGGCAGACTGTTGGAGACTTCCAGGGATCTACTGCCTTTGTCTGGCTTCTTAGTTGTTAATCTATTCAGTCTGTGATTAGCTGTCAGGCTTAAGGACCGTGGGTGTGGCAGCTTAATTTCTGTAGGCGGGGCCTTTGCTTCCCCTCAGGCCACTTGGCCGGGAATGGTCTGTGTGCAGTGTGGGGATGAGTCAGCACTGGGACCCGTCCGGCCGCTTCCCCAGCTCTCCCCTCAAAGCCACCACACCAAACTCTCCCCAAGCATCTCCAGTCCTCTCTGCCTTTCCTCTGCTTGAGCCCAGGGAAAGTGGGGGCCAAAATATTTTTGTATGTGATCCGCTTAAGAGCTCTTTTTCTCCAGCTGTTTCTCTCCGGCTAGCAAGAAACCCTGTGGCTTTTCGCTTTTCTCAGCTGGATACTATTTTACTTTCCACTCTGTTGCTGTAGACTGGGGAGCCTGGCTGGGGGTTTAGACCCTGCCCTTCTCAGGGGGAATCCCCGGCTGCTGAGCTGTTTCTCAGTCCCTTCAGCTGCCACCCGTGTGAGCCCAGCCAGCCCTTCTGCGTCTCCGCACTCCCTATCGGTCACGTTGTGATGTAGCGGCCTTTTTTGTTTCTCCGTGGTTATAAGACTTCTCTGCAGCTGGTGTTTGGTTGGTTATTCCAGATGATTTCTCCAAAATTACGTTGTAAATCCAGACTAGTTCTAGGAGGAAGTTAGTGTAGCTTCCACTTATTCATCCGCCATCTTGTTTCTCCCATTTCTTCTTTATCCATTCATTTATTGATGGACACTTAGGTTGCTTCCATAATCTGGCTATTGTAAATAATGCTGCAATGAACATATGGATGTACAAGTCTTTTCAATGTACTGTTTTGGGTTTCTTCAGATAAATACCCAGAAGTGGAATTGTCTCTTGTGATATAAACTTTGTTTTAAAGTCCATTTTCTGGTATAAGTATTGCCGCCCCAGCTTATTTTCATTTGCTTGCTTCCATTTCCATGAAATATCTTTTTAATCATTTTATCTTCAGTCTGTGTGTCTTTTGATGTGAAGTGAGTCTCTCTTTTTTTTTTAAAAAGATTTTATTTATTTATTTTTGGAGAGAGGGGAAGGGAGGGAGAAAGAGAGGGAGAGAAACATCAATGTGTAGTTGCCTCTCACACACCCCCAACTGGGGACCTGGCCTGCAACCCAGGCATATGCCCTGATTGGGAATTGAACTGGCCACCCTTATGTTCATAGTCTGGTGCTCAATCCACTGAGTCACATCATCCAGGGCTCTCTCTTTTTAAATCCTTAACTGAGAATATGTTTATTGATTTTAGAGGGAGAGAATTGTTGTGGGGGGGTGGGGGAGAAACATCAATCAGTTGCCTCTCATATGCACCCTGACCAGGGATCAAACCAGCAAGCTAGGTATATGCCCTGACCAGGGGTCAAACCCACAACCTTTTTGTGTATGGGACAATTCTCCAACCAACTGAGCTGCCCAGTGAAGGCTGAAGTGAGTCTCTTACAAATACCCTTGCATATGTATGGGTATTGTTTTATTATCCATTCACCCTCCATATGTCTTTTGATTGGAGCATTTAAAGTAATTGTTGATAGATATGTAGGTGTTGCCATTTTATTATTCTTATCTTTGATTTTCCCCCCTTTTTCTTAAATATCTTTTAACATTTCTTGTAGTACTTGTTTGGTAGTGATGAATTCTGTTAGGTATTTCTTGTCCGGGAATCTCTATCTGCTCTTTGATTCTAAATGATAGCTCTGCTGGGTAGAGTAATTTTGGTTGTAGGTCTTTGCTTTTCATCACTTTGAATATTTCTTGCCAATGCCTTCTGAACTGCAAAGTTTCTTTTAGAAATCTGTTGACAGCTTTAAGAGAGCTCCCTTGTAACTAACTACTTTTCTCTTGCTGCTTTTAAGATGATCTCTTTGTCTTTAACCTTTGCCATTTTAATTATGATGTGTCTTAGTGTGGGTCTCTTTGGGTTCATCTTGTTTGGTACTCTCTGTACTTCCTGAGCTTGTATCTCTATTTCCTTCACCAGGTTAGGGAAGTTTTCTGTTCTTATTTTTTCAAATTGCTTTTTAACTCCTTGCTCTCTTTCTTCCCCTTCTGGCGCCCCCATGATGCAAATGTTGATACACTTGAAGTTGTCCCAGGGGATTCTTATATTATCCTCATTTTTTTTGTTGTTCTTTTTTCTTGTTCCTGTTCTGATTGAGTGTTTTCTGCTGCCATATCTTCCAAATATCTGATTTGATCCCCTGCTTTATCTCTTCCACTGTTTATTCCCTGTAATGCATTCTTCATTTCAGTTAGTGTATTCTTTATTTCTGACTGGTTCTTTTTAATATTTTCTAGTTCCATTTTTATGTTTCCTATCTCTTTGTTGAAGTTCTCACCAAGTTCATCTACTCTACCCCTAAATTCATTGAATATTCTCATAACCAATGTTTTAAACTCTGCATCTAGTAGGTTGCTTGTCTCCATTTTGTTTAGTTATTTTTCTGGGTTTTGTCTTGCTCTTTCTTTTGGGACATGTTTCTTTGTCTCCTCATTTTAACTGCCTTCCTAAGTTTATTTCTGTGTATTAGGTAGAGCTAGTATGTTTCCCTGGCTTGATAGTATGGACTAATATAATAAATGTCCCATACAGTCCAGTGGCAAAACCTTCCCAGTTACTCAAGCTGGGCACTCCATGTTTGTGCCCTGTGTGGGCTGTGTATATGCCCCTGTTTTAGTTGAGTCTTAATTGCTGTTGGCACCTCAATGGGAAGGATTTACCCCCAAGCCAATTGGTTGTGAGGACCAGCTGTGACAGACCACCATGGAATATCAGCTGTGCAGGGTTCAACTCCACAGAACAGAACTTATTTCAGCAGGGCTCTGGTGCCCATTGAGCCTGCTCCTTGACTGTGTCCCTTGTGGAGGAGGTTGGGTGGTGCTTCAGCATGGTCTGAAGCTTTCCAACAGGTTCTCTGCCTCTGGGCCTTCCAGACAGGTTCAGGCTAAGGTCAGCTGCCATCTGTGGCCTGCCCAGGGCCACAAGGCATGAGCTACAAAGTGATATGCTGATTGCTGCTACTTGTGATAAGCTTGGAGATGCTCAGAAGAGGCCAAGTTGCAAGCCAAGGCTGATTGCCGCTAGTGCTAAGCCTGGGGCCTCTTAGCACAAAGTACGCAGCAAACCGAAACCAGATGCTGCTTGTTTGAGTGATTTTAGGAATGTCTGAATGAGCCAAGATGGCCATTTGTATGGAAAAGGTACTGGAAATGGTTTGGGTTGGGCCTGCCAGTTGAGTCCTACAGGGGTCTCAGGGAATCACCAGGGCTGGGTGAACACTCTTAGCCAGGTTGATGGGGATTCAGATATAGTACCTGCCTGCCAGCCCTGTGAGGGGAGGTGCCAGAAAAGGAACAATGGTTTCTGCCAGCACTTCTGTCTTGGAGAAAGTTGTCCCTCCTGTTCCAATTCCCATGGAATGCCAGACTACTCAGTTCTTCCTAGTCTGGGCTACTTTGAACAAAAGTCCATTGGAGGAAAGTGAGAATTCAAGGTTGTGGTGACTTCTCATTGGTCAAGGTGTGGCAGTTTCTCTTTGGCTGGATTGTTGCTGGGCAGGGATAAAATCTTCTTCCTTCAGGGTTATGTAAAATAAGCTGCTTCTTGCCAGAGTCTGCAACAGATATATGGAAGATATCACCTCCTTCAGGGCTTCCAACTCTATTTAAATGAGGCTTTCCCTTATTTATTTTCTAGTACTGCTCCACTTGATGGCACTAGGCCCTAATTGCACATTCTGGGCAGGAGGGAGAGAAAGAGGGTGTTTGTTGGTTAGAATAGAACATGATTTTTTTTTAAACAGAGTTAATTCTAATCAGCAAAACCTAGTAACTAGCTGCAAGTGTTTTGGGAAGGAAGAAGGGGATCATTAAGTGAATTGCCTGGGAAAAGGCAAAAAAACCAAAAACCAAAAATCAGAAACAGAAAACCCCAAAATCAAAAATAAACCAACTTCCATGTAAATTAAGGCCAAGACACTCAAATTAGTTTTAGAAGGGGATTCTCTCTCTCTCTCTCTCTCTCTCTCTCTCTCTCTCTCTCTCTCTCTCTCTCTCTCTCTCTCTTTTTGAGAGAAACCCAAATTTGTCTCTGCCTTAGACCCTCCTCTGTAGGGTCATGATTACCTCAGGAACTCATTGCATCCTTAAGACACTCACACCTAAAAATTGGCAAAAATGTGCTTTCCTTGTCACCTTGACTAAAAAAAAAAAAAAAAAAAAAAAAAAAAATTTATCATGAATGGGAATAACCAAAGGGAAATAAATGTAGAAAAGACTGAAAATAGAGGCAGTCTGCCTTGCAAGGTAGAGCTTGCAGCCCAAAGGTCATACCTGCATGTGGGATACCTGAGCATCAAATCTAGCCTTGTTCTGAGACTTTCTTTTCTCGGTGTCAATTTGAAAATGTCATACATAACAACCACCATTGAGGACCTATCCACGTAGCATCGGACATTGTGCTGCCCAGACGAAGAAAGGCTGAACTTTCTTTCATGCCCAGCCTGGTCCATGCTCTTGGTTCATATTTCCTTTTTGAAGTTCAAACATCTTTCTCAAAGAAGTTGACCCATAAATCACTCCACATTTCCAGTGATATTCCATTTACCAATGGAGGTTTAATCCAACTCTTATAGATTCAATAGTAAAACCATATTGAAAGATAATGCCACCTAGTCATTTTTATTCTGTAAGATAGGCAAATATGGTAAAGAGGAATTTTCACACTTGCGCTGTTGGATTTGTGTGTATGTATTTTATTTTTATTTTTTAATATGCTTTATTGATTATGCTGTTGCAGTTGTCCCAATTTCTTTTCCCTTTGTTTCCCTCCACCCAGTGACTCCCCCCCTCCAGTTATCCACCCCCTTAGTTCATGCCCATTGGTTGTGCCTATAGTTCTTCTCAACATCTTCCTGTCTACTCCACTCCCTCCTACTATGTTTCTTAATTCCTGTACCATCTCCCTCCCTTTCCCACTTTCCCCCCTCCACTGACCTCCCCCCAAAATGTTCCCCATACATATAATTCTTTTTGCACTCTTACTGTCTACTTAGTTTGCCTTTGTTTCGATTCCCTAGCTTCTGTTGTTGCTTGTTGTGATACAGTTTTCATCTTAATGTTAATAGTTTTGATCCTCTTTCTCCTAAACAAGTTCCTTTAACATTTCATATAACAGTGGTTTGGATCTGATGAACTCCTTCAGTTTTACTTTGTCCTGG
Organism: Furipterus horrens; assembly: GCF_987537825.1. Taxonomy (NCBI): domain Eukaryota; kingdom Metazoa; phylum Chordata; class Mammalia; order Chiroptera; family Furipteridae; genus Furipterus; species Furipterus horrens. Next base: position 152,856,081 of record NW_028327172.1, on the reverse strand, counting down.
AAACACTTTCTCCGCCCTTCTATTCTGAATGACAGCTTTGCTGGATAGAGTAATCGTGGTTGTAGGTTTTTTCTTTTCATTACTTTGAATATTTCTTGCCAGTCTCTTCTTGCCTGTAGAGTTTCTTTTGAGAAATCAGCTGATAGTCTTATTGGGACCCCTTTGTACGTAATTCTCTTCTTCTCTCTTGCTGCTTTTAAGATTCTTTCTTTATCCTTAATTTTTGACATTTTGATTATAATGTGTTGTGGCGTCATTCTCCCTGGGTATAGTTTTTTGGAACTCTCTGTGCTTCCTGGACCTGTAAGACTATTTCTTTCCCCAAGTTAGGGAATGTCTGCTTCATTATTTTTTCACATAATTTTTCAATTTCTAGTTCTTCTTCTTCACCTTCTGGCAACCCTATGATTTGCATGTCGGTCCGCTTATAGCTGTCCCATAGGTTTCTGAGCCTCTCCTCACTTTCCTCCCTTTTCATTTTCTCTTTCTGCACTGTTTGTTTCTTCCCTATGTTCTGATTTGTTGATTTGATCTCTGGTTTTCTTTCCCTCACCACTAGTTCCATATGTGTTTTCATTCATTTCAGCAGGACTAGCCTTCATTCCTTCCCCATCTTGTTTAAGATCTTCTGTTAGGTCTGTAAGCATTCATATAATGAAAGCTCTGACTGTGCCTCAGAAAGATTTCCTATCTGCTGCTTCATTAGATTAGATATTTGCTGTCTTGTCAGCTGCATCACCAGGATCTCTATAATGATCTGTGTCATCCTGACAATTTTGTGTTTACCTTTGCTTCTTGGGCAAGGCTGTCATACCTCCTATGCTATAGAGGGTGGAGCCCAGTGCACTCATCACTACCAGGTGACCCTTCTCACCATGCTGTGGCATATTGTGTGTGGGCGAGTGTCCAAGATACATTCCTGCCATTCACTCTCCACTGAGAGACCGGGAGCTTCCTCCTCCATCCCCACCCACCTCTGGCCCTCACAGTCCAAGGCAATGGGGGGGTCTGCCTTCCCCAGCATTGCAATTTTGAGCTGATGGGTTTGGTCTGTAGCCAGGGGTGCTCCCAAGCCACTTCTCCCCTCCCCTTAAATACGGGTGTCTGTGCTTACCACTGTCTTGCTGCTGTCGCCACAACTGCCGCTGTAAGCACAGCTTGACCTCTCTACCCCAGCTTCACCCCTCCTACCCATCCAGATGAGCACCACTTCTTTATAACTTCATACGTTGGACTTCCATGTAGCTTTATTTTTTGGAACTTCTGGTTATTTCTGGTTTTGTGGTAGTTGTATTTGTTCTTAGTTGTGGAGGGAGACAGAGAGTGTCAGTCTAGGCCTCCATCTTGGCCAGAAGTCTATTTTTATTTATTTTTTACCACCAGAGCACTGACTTAAACTGAAAGACAAATTACCAAGTAGCTGCATAAAGAGGAAAAAGGAGAGAGAAGGGAGGGACAAGGAGAAAGTGGTGGACAAAGAATTGAAGAGAGAAAGTAACACAAAAATGTGTGGCCCATTAGAGAAATCACATGTTTGTGTAAGATATTTCTGGGGACATCAATGGTTAAAAATAGAGTGAATGTAATTCCGGATTCTTTAGTGCTGCTACACTTTGAACTCAGAGTGTGGTGCAAGAGGCAATCAGCACTCTTCTGGTTTAACATGATCAGGAGCCTTTCCTCTGGGATGAGATGCTAAGTCCACTTGGCTCCTTTCTGAAAGACCTTAATGAGCCAGCCCAAAGATGAGGCTGTTTCTCCATTGGTCAATGGCAAAAGTGTGGAAAATTCCAGACAGTGGTTAAACAAAAACTTTCCAATGTATTTGGCTTTGGGGTGAATGATATATGATGGTAGAGTTTTCAGTAGCAGATTTCCTTCCTAACGATGTTTTTCTTAGGCTAATAAGGCAGCCCCTTTCACATGCCTGCATGTTTGTGGCTCCACCAGTTCATACAGCTTCAGAGGTCCTGACACACTGCTTCTCGCACCTTCACCTGCTCACATGAAGCTTCCTCTGATGATTCTTAGCGACTTTGAATTGCCATGACTAGGTAAAATAACTAATATTTAATACATAGATTGGCATGTTATTTCTCTCCCTCTGTGTCTATAGGACAAATACTATTTTCTGAGAAGTATGAAAATGAGCTTTATATGAGCCAGAGTCACTTCTAACTGGGAGTTACAGGGCTACACACTCTAATGACCTGAAAGCAAATTAAGTAAACACCTCAATTCACTTAATGACAAATTTCCTGGTATAGTGAGGATTTCTCCCAGATTTTGGTTTTGCCTTAGCTTCTGCACAGGTCTCCAACCCTGCCTATGTCTGTCCTGTTGCTGCTGTCTGTATATCTTTGGGTGATTAGTTCCGGGACCCCGTGGATACCAAAATCCCAGGATGCTCAAATCCTTTCATTGGCCCTTCATACCCTGAATTCTACATCCATGGATCCAACATCCATGGATCCAACCAACCCTGGATCAAACCACTGTTACTTGAATTGTGGACATGAACCCGCAGATACAGAGGGGTGACTGTACAGATGAGAGGCTTTTCTGTAACTGCACAAGACAACTTACTATCTTTTCTACTCTTCCAGATTTAGCCCCTGGCCTGGTATTTGATTTTTCAGCAGTGTTTGCCCTTGCCTCTGTAGTTTTTTAGAAGAGGACCAATCCTTCTTTAAACCCTGTTTAGGGCCTTCTCCATTTTTGCTGATTTGTGACATGCAGCTGTTCTGGTGACCCTCCTGCCACATGCCTGAACCTAACCCCAGCAGTGAAACCCCAGCAAATTGCCCACCTGGTTTGAGGGTTTAGGGCAGGCACAGTGGTCAAACTCTTCACCAGCCCTCATGGTGATTTGGGACACTGGTTCCAGTGATCTGACCTGCTTCCTGAACAGACAGCAGGGATGAGGCTGTGGCCCTTTATGGTTGTGTCCTCTCAGTAAGCCTTCTACTCTGTCCAATAGCCCTTCTGTTTCTCATGAGGGGCTGCAGAGGGAGAGGAGCTATAGTGTTCTCTAACTAGAAGGTCTTTGCACCAGCACAGAATTGGGTAAGCTTTGCTAAATCTCACAGACTAGAAGAATGCTGAAGGGACTGTCACTCAGCTTCAAAAAGGAAGCAGAGGGACTTGGGGTCAGATTGTTCAGAGAAGGGGATCCCCCTGGAGAGAGGATCAGAAATGGACTATGGTGGCTGATGGAGATAGAGTCACTGAGACACATGCAAAGGGCCCCAGCATCCTAAGTGAAGAGAAAGGACCACAGGCAGGACCCTCTGAGGATGGAAGAGTGGAGGAGGTGTGAGTTCTGAAATTATTTCCAGAGATTTTTTTAAAAGGTAATTTATTTCTTTTTTAAAAACCATGTAAACTATTTTTTAAGTGTACAATTAAGTGGCATTAATTAAATTCACAATGTTGTTCAAAGCATCACCACTGTCTATTTCCAAAAGAAATGCTCTACCCATTAAGCAATAATTCCCCATTGCTCCTCCCCCAATCCATGAAGACCTTTACTCTAATTTCTGTCTGTATGAATTCACCTATTGTAGGTACATCACTTAAGTGGAATCATATAATGTTTGTGTTTGGCTTGCGTTACTTAGCATGACATCTTCAAGGTATACCTATGTTGTAGTATGTGTCAGAATTTCATTTCTTCTTACAACTGAAAAAATATTCAATATTTCTCTCTTAACCACTAGATTTCTCCCACTTTGGATATCTTTACAGATCTGACCACATTTAACCTTACAAGTTGAATGAACTTGGAAGAATGACCAGACAAGGAGTTAAATATGTAGAGAAAGACAACGCAGTACTCATTTTAATATTTCCCTACACCTTAAAGGGAAAGAAATGCTCCTAATTTGTGGTTATTTACAGTGAGCATTGTAAATTCAGCAAATGCCATGAAGTACCAATAAAATTTTTAAAAAATCAGCCTTAAATAACTAAACTCTCAACAGCAGCTCATAAAGTGAGGCTTGGCAGTTGTTAGGTAGTTATGGTTAAATTGACAGTCCTTTGGGGAATTAAGATATCCAAAAAGCAGAGGTAGTTAAGACTATAGTGATAAATGGTTGGGCTTGTTGGTTGGAGAGATTTTATAGCACACATTTAAGCTTAACCGCCTGTGAGAAAGTGAACAGGAAATAGAGGTTATCACTTCTTCATAGCCACTCCATTCATTATTGACTTCAGGGGGTCTTGTGACACACTAGAAAAGGCAAGGCTGAGGCTATTTAAAGAAGAAATAATTTATAGGTAACATGATATTGTCAGGTGTGTGTGGGGGTGTTGGAGAGTTGTGAAAATCTAACAAAAGTACAAAAAAAGAAAGTTAAAAAATGGAATATCAGAACAGAAATTTTTAAGTCCACAATAAAGAAAAGTATTAGGAATGTAATGCCTCAAAACTCCTGGTGGAAGATGGTAGTGCAAAGTTATACTTACTGTACTCTCTTTGCTAGTGCCCCCTACCAGTACCAACAAGAAGAAAAACAGAGGGCCAATTTCCATTTTTGATAAAACTTGGCTTGGATCCACCTTCGAATATAAAGAATATCTGTTTTATGCAGTGGTGCTTTGACCAAATAGAGGGATAATGTAAAAGTTGATGTATATCTCTCTACATCTCAAGGAAGGTATAGATTGCTTTCAAGGTCAGTGACCAATATTCTAAAACATCCAACTAATAGTCTCTTATTTATAAAGACAAGTACTTAGATCATGAACAGACCACAGGAAAGGGGTGAGGGGTCAATCCCAAAGCTAGTTCAGTTTCATAACATAGAACTAGAAGGGAAGTGGGGCTGCAAGACTTGTTTTCTCCTATCAAGAAATGAACTAGAAGTGAGCCAGGGCTGGAAAGAGGAAAAAAAAAAAAGATCTAGTTTATAACTTCTGATTTGAGTCAGTTGAACAAAGAAGTAAGCTCTGAGAATGACCATATTTACTATGACCCTCTTCAGTTCTCTCAGGGGAGACCTGCCCATCCTGCAGGTGAGAGTCCTGTCCATATACAGACACAGAGCCGATTTGGGAAGAAATATAGGAACATGATGTTGTTTTAAAGCACATACCTGGACTAGCGCTGCCAGAGACACTGTGCCCACCCTTTCCACCCCCATACCCATTCTTTAGCAAAGAATAATATTAAATATAAAGGACAAAAAATGGGACCTAGAGACTTCTGGCCAAGATGGAGGCATAGATAGGCACACTGTGTCTCCCTCCACAACTTAGAAGGAATACAACTACCTCAAAACTAGAAACAACCAGACGTTCCAGAAAATCAAACTGCGTGGAAGTCCAGCAAACAAAGATATAAAGAAGAAATACTCATCCAGACAGGTAGGAGGGGTGGAGCCAGGGTGGAGAGGACGTGGTGTTGTGGCAGCAGCAGCTGCAGACCCGCAGAAAGCAGAGTCACACATTTTAAAAAGGCAGGAGGGACACCTGGGGAGTGTTCCCAGCTCCTCACCAGACCATGCAGCTCACGGTCCCAGCACCGGAGAAAATCAAGCCTCATTGCTTCTGACTGTGCAGACCAGTGGGGATTGGGGTGAAGGCAGAAACTGCCAGTTTCAGCAGAGTCTGCTTGTTTAAAGGGCCCCCATGGTTCTAGAAGTCCGCAGACCCACCTACTCTTGGAACGATGGTCAGGCCAGCAGCTAGAGAGGCACCAGTCCAGTGTGGAAGTGGGAGAGGTGCCTGGAAAAGGGGCGAGTGTTGGGCAGGCGGGATTGTTCCCTCTTGGACCTCTCCCCCACATACAGCGCCACAAAGTGGTGAAACAGGTCGCCCTGTACTGATGAATCCCTAAGGATCTGCCCCTTACAATGTAACAGGAGTGACAGCTCTACCAGAAAAGCAGAGGCAAACAACACAGGAGCCTGTCAGAATGAGGAGACAGAGGAGTATGGCCCAAAAGGGGGAATGGATTAAGGTTCCAGTGGGAGAACTAAGTGATGAGGAGATAGCCAACCTAACAGATGAGGAGACAGACAACCTAACAGTTGAAGAATTCAAAACACTGGTGATAAAGATGCTTACAGGCTTAACAGATATGCTTGAGTATGGCAAACACGTAAGAGAGGAAGTGAAGGCTATGCTAAGTGAAACGAAGGAAGATCCACACAAAACCAACAGTTAAGGGAAGGAAACTGGGGTTCAAATCAATGATTTGGAACATAAGAAAGAAAAAAACAGTCAACCAGTGCAGAATGAGGAAGCAAGAATTGAAAAAAAATGAAAAAAACTTCCCAAATTTTGTGAAGGAAATGGACATACAGGTCTGGGAAGCACAGAGGGTCCCGGGTGAGCTGGACCCAGAGGGGACCACACGAGGATGCATCATGATTGAGATGCCAAAGGTGAAAGATAAAGACAGAGTCCTGGGAGCAGCAGAGAGAGGCAGAGAGTTGCCTACAGGAGGGTGCCTATAGGACTGTCAGTTGATATTTCAGAGGACACTTTGCAGGCAGGAAGAGATTGGCAAGAAGTATTCAATGTGGTGAAAGGCAACCCACAACCAAGATTACTCTATCCAGCAAAGCTACTGTTTGGAATGGAAGGGCAGATGAAGTGCTTCCCAGACAAGGTAAAGCTAAAGGAGTTCATCATCACCAAGCCACTCTTATATGAAATGTCAAAGGGACTTACTTAAGAAAAAGAAGATCAAAACTATGAACACTAAAATGACATCAAACTCACAACTATCAACAACTGAATCTAAAAAATAAAAACAAAATCCAACTAAGCAAACCAGAATAGGAACAGAATCATAGGTATGGAGATCATTTGGAGATTTATCCACTGGGACGGGGGAGGGCAAGAAATGGGTAAATGGTGCAGGGACTAAGAAGCATAATCAGTTGGTACAAAATAGACAGGGGGATGTTAAGAATAATATAGGAAAGGATGAAGCCGAGGAACTTATATGCACGACCCACAGACATGAACTAAGGGGGGTGGAATTGCTGGAGGGAAGGGGAGTACTAAGCAGAGGGGAGCAAAGGGGAAAAATGGGAACTACTGCAACAACATAATCAATAAAATATTCTTTAAAAAAATGGGACCTAAATGTAATTCTCACAATTGAGAAAAGGAAACATAACAAGCGAAAAGCAAATGAAAACCTTGAATAAAAAGAAATTCTCCAGATAAAGAACATTTCTGGCAAATATTATTCTATATTCCCAAAAAAGTTAAAGGGGAAATGCAGCTTGAAAAGCAAGCTCTAAGAGGATATAAATTATATCACTGTCACAGAGAAGAGAATGATAAGAAAGTGAAAAGTGAGTCTCTTGAGGTCAGCAAAGAAATAGAAGATAATTTTAAAAACAAAGCAAAACACACAGATGTGAAAACAAAAAGAAAACTTGATGCTGCTAAAAGTAGGTATGAAAGACTGACCTGGGAGATTCAACTAGAATTCTGTTATACTCTTAGTTTATACAATACCTAACACCTAGCAAAGTGCCTGGCATAGTATAGGCATATAACAAGTAATAATTGAATAAATGAACATGGCAAGTTGGCAATATTAAAGAAGAGGACAGAAAAAGGGAACTTAAAAAATGTATATATATTTTTTTCCCCCTGAAACAACTTAGATTTCAATCTGCAGATGCAGAAGACACAGAATGCTTCAAAATAACCCTTAGACACATCTGGTTAAGTTAATGCTTCAAAATAACCCTTAGACACATCTGGTTAAGTTACTGAACTTTAAGTATAAATAAAGAATTGTATGAAATTCAGGCAAAAAACAGTAAGTAATGTGATGATGGAAATAGAAAGCTGGCATCAGAGTTCCCCACACTACCCAACTATCCAGCTAATGGATTAGTAGTATAGCAATAGCAAGAATTCTGAGGGTGGAAGTGAGCCCTCAGACCTATCTAGGTTATCATGAATGTATAATAGAACAGAAGATAGTTTCAACCTGTGGGAATATATCATTTATGGGCTCATCTTAAAAAGAATGATAAAAGCTATCGAGTCCAAAGATAAAATATAGAACTCAGGAAGGGCAAATAGTATATGAAAGGACTCAAAGTAAGCATTAAACCCTTTTCAGTAACTGTGCGGGTTATGTTTTCAGAGAAAAATTTAAGTAGCATAAACACTGACAATGTAAAATTATTGAGAAAATTGAGCGGGAGTAGGGCAAAGGGACATAGAAAAAGAGGAGGAGGAGGAGAAGCAAGAAAGGTGGAAGTGAGGGAGATGATACGTTTGTTTCTCTCTGCGGAGACTAGAACCTGTGGAGCTGTAAAGGAGAAACTCAAGGTGCTCATCAAGCTCTTAAGTTCTTAGAGAAAGCTGGGCTTGAAAATACAGAGAACCCTGAGAAGAAGGCAGCAGAGACAGGGTGCATGATGGGATTGCTAAGCAACTGCCACATTCTTCCTGCCTTTTGCGGTTACTCAGCTTGCAGAGCAGAGAGGATGCTTCCAGGTGCCTTAACAGTGTGCACAGCAACCAGCTGCTCTGTCTTCGGACCACAAGGGCAGAAAGTGTCTCTCCTCCCATCCCCTACTCATAGGCTTTCTACTGCTTAAGATGGAGTTGAACTTCAAATGAAGAAAATCTTGAGCATGCAATGCAAAATGGCGTTGAGCATCCAGGGAGAAGAATAACAAACATGATATCCAAAATAGCAGTTTCTACTGAGACGACTGTCTGAGGAGAACTATTACAACTAGATAATACACAAACAAACAGAAAAACAAATGCATTAAGGGAGAGTCAAGATATTTACAAGATACTTTCTAGAAGACACTTGCTACTATACACACGTGCACATGTGATGTATATCTGGTAAAGAGCTCACATCCAAAATGTATTAAGAAACATTTAAAAATCAATAACGAAAAAAACATATAACTCAATTAAAAAATGGTAAAAAAAAACAAACAGGCACTCCACAATATTTAAATAGTCAATGCATATTAAAAGGTAAATATTAATATTAAATATCAATAGATTTAATATTATTTTATTTTACTATTAAAAATACAAATTCAAATCACAATGAGATGTTTCTGCAAATCTTCCATAACAACTAAAAAGTTAAGAACAGGCAAGTTTGGGAAGCAACTAGATCTCTCATACTCGTTGTGGCGAAGTAAACTAGTGTTACCACTATGAAAAGTTGTTTGATATCATCCATTAAAACTGAACATAACAAGTTCACTCTACCTAGCAGAAATCTGTACATAAATTGACCAAAATTAATGTACAAGAATGTTTATAGTAGCATTATTTGCCATAGTTCCCCAAATGAAGAACAATCCAAATGTCCATCAACAGTAGGATGTATTAGTAATTTGGGGTATATTTATATAATGATGCATATCCCTGGCTGGTTTGGTTCAGTGGATTGAGCGTCGGCCTGCGAGCTAAGTGTCGCTGGTTCGATCTTCCAGTCAGGGTACATCAGAGAAGGAAAACTCTGACTCCAAAAAACCTCCGCTGCCTTGCAGCATACCTCTTCAGGGGAAAGGCTAAGGGAGTAAACCCCGACAGAAAATCCGGAGCCGGAGTCCCTAAGGCGGTTTGACGTTGTAGTCAACACCGGCAACTCCTGCAGCGCACCTGAAGCCAAGCTGTATTGACTCCGTCTTTCCCTTGGACCCTTCAGCTGCGAAGAGAGGGGGGATCTGCTGCATGGGCAACAGCAGACCCTCCATATCATCCTGCCCAGGCTCTGTAGCTTCAGCTTCACTGGAGAGGACACTCCAGCGTCATCGTAAGATGTCGATTCAACACGGGAGGAGACAGATACCGTGTCACTCCCGAGTCGGACTGCACAGCCATTCTCGGCTGTGCAGATAGACTCTTAAGAAGCTACACCATCGTCTCTCGAGACGGACGGCTGCTGATGACGACGACGATATAATGATGCAATAATAATACATAAAAATAAAAAAGAATGAACTGCTGCTATATGCAACAAGATGGATGAATCTCACAAACACAATACTGAGAAAAAGAAAAGAAATAAGTGTGTAGCTGTGATTCCATTGATTTAAATTTTAAAAATAGGTAGATATCAAAAGAATGTTTACCTTTAAGGGGGACGGACTCCTGTAATACATATAATTTTTTATCTTGATCTGAGTGTTGGTTACACAAGTAAGAGAAATAAAATAGGAGATAAATATCATAAAAGAGTCATTGAATTTTCATTATTTTGAAATAATGATTATATACATGGAAATCCAAGTGACACAACTAGAAAGTTAATTAAAAAAATAGAATATTGAGCAGAAGAAGTTGATTTGTAATGCCATCCCAACAGAGGCTTCTGATGACCCCTTGAAGCTTCTATTTTGCATCCCCACCAGCAATGATGAGAGTTTCTAATGCTCCACATCCTTTTCAGCATTTGGTGCTGTAAGTGTTCTGGATTTTGGCTATCCTAATTAACGTGTAGTGGTATCTCAATGGTTTAATTTGAACTCCCTTTTTAGGTGTTATTTACTATCTGTGTATCTTCTTTGGTGAGGTGTCTCTTAAGGTCTTTGGCCTATTTTTAAAAATCAGGTTGTTTTCTTATTGTTTATTTTTAAGAGTTCTTTGTATACTTTGGATAACAGCCCTTAACCACATGTGAGTTTTGCAAAAAGTTTTTTTCTAGTCTGTGCTTGTCTTTTATTCTCTTGGCATTGTCTTTCAAAATTTTTAAAACATTTTAATGAAGTACAGTTTATCAGTTGTTACATGCCTTGGGTGATGTGTCTAAAAAGTTTCTGCCGTACCCAAGAGCATCTATGTTTTTTCCTATGTCATCTTCTAAGACTTTTATAGTTTTATGTTTTATATTTAGGTATGTGATCTATTTTGAATTAATTTTGGTGATGGATATAAGGTCTGTGTCTAGCTTTATTTTTTTATTTATTTTTTTGCATGTTGATGTCCACTTGCTCCCATACAATTTTTTGGAAAGAGTATCTTTTCTCCATTGTACTGCCTTTGCTAATTTGTTAAATCTCAGTTAACTATATTTGTGTGGGTCTATTTCTAGGCTCTCTATTCTGTTCCATTATTGAATTTGTATATATTTTTGTCAGCATCACACTGCCTTGATTATTGTAGCTTTAAAGTAAGTCTTGAAGTTGAGAGCGTCAAGACTCCAATTTTGTTATTCAATACTGTATTGACTATTTGGGGTCTTTCATCTTTCTCCACATAAGTTTAGAATCTGTTTGTTGATATCCACAAAATAATTTGCTGGAATTTTGATTGAAATTGTGTTGAATCTGTACATAAATTTGGGACTAATTGACATCTTAACAATATTGAGTCTTTCTATCCATGAACATGGAATATCTCTTTAATTATTTAGTTCTTTGACTGTTTTTTTTATCAGAGTTTTTGGTTTTTATTTATGGATCTTATACATATTTTGTTAAATTTATACATCAATATTTCTTTTGGGGAGATGTCTTGCTCATTTTTATGTCAAAATAAATTGCCAATGGATACAAGAGTTAAGCATACAAAAATACTAGTAGCAGAATAATATTATAATACAAATAGCAGAAGAGATAAGATTGGAACCTCAGCAGTTTGGCTCCAAAGTCTGCTCTGAACTACACTGTTTCTATGCTGATCAAATATGCAGCCCCCTCCCATGCACCCCATGTATATGCACAGATGATATTTAAGCTTCTGAGTTTAAAATATCATAAGAGAAGCAAAAATATAAAATACAAACCAGGAATATATTTGTAATATATATTATAGACCAAGTACTAAAATTTTAAACACAGAAATAGATCATAAATATCACTAAGAAATGGATGAAAGGAAAGAAAGAAGGAAGGAAGGAGGAAAGATGGAAGGAAAGAAAAACATGAACAAATAGTTCAATGAAGAGAAACACCAATGGCCAATAAGCTTATGGACAATGTCACTCATTTTAAAAAGTACAAGTTAAAACTATGATGAGACATCATTTTCTACCTAGCACATTGTCAACTATTGAAAAGTTCAGTAATACTCGATGTTTTAACCAAGTTATAAACAAACAAACAAACAGACATTCACACCCTACTGTTGAAAGTATATATAGGTAGAATTTTAAACAGTAATTTGGCAGCACCCATCAAAACATTTAATATACCTATCATTTGAGCCATTAATTCCCCTGCTAGGTATTTATTCTGTGGGGTGTGTAAGTGGCCTAAAAGATGTATTTTCACTGCATCGGTAGTTACAGCAGTGCTATTCCAATACGGTCTGCATGATGATGACAGTCCACCAATTGCTTATTATTAGTTTATGAGGAGTTAAAGGGCCAGAATATAAATCGACTACACTTCTAAGAGCACTGTGAGTTCAAGTGACAATTTTTTTTTCATAGAAAGGTTTTATTGATTAAGAAAGCAGTATCTTGATTTATATTTTGGGGCAAGCTTCTTATCACAATGTGAAACAGGACTTTGAATAGCATTAGTTTATAATAACTAATAGTTGGAAATAACTCAAAAGTCTATCAAGGGGTATTTAGTAAACCACTTACAATAGATTAAAAAATCCTGTACATTCATTTAATAATGAAATATATGTATATATATGTACCATCTCCATATATACATGATAGAATGGAAAAATATATTGTTGAGAATGATAAATATAGTTAGAAGTGCAAGATGAAAAGTACAAGTTTGTCTATGCATAGAGTTTCTGTAAGCATACACAAGATATTGTTAGCCATGGTTGTCCTTGGGCTGTGGGATGGGATCACGGAGAGAGAGGGCATGGTGCTTTTGATTTTGTGCTCTGCTGTACCGCCTACACTTTTCTACAACTAGCATAAGTTACATTTATACTTTTTAAAAGCATAAATTAAAAAAAATTAAAGTAATAAATACAAGTTAAATTTCCAGAAACTGGCTTTGGGGTGAAATTCACTTCAGAAGACTTATTGAGACAATCTTTACATGAATTTCCATGGAGTCATTTGTGTAAAGATGTAAAAACACATGAACTTGTTTTTCCAAACTCAGAAATCTGGTTTTCTCATCTTAAAAAAAAATTTATTATGGGTAACGCGCACACCTCCCAAACCAAATGTTTAGTCCATCTCTAAGATGTGTCTCAAACCTAGGAAATGGTGAAGTTACTATTCTTTACCTGCAGTGTGACAATAAATCACCTAATTCTGATCATGATAGTTTCAAAGAAGCACAGGATCAAAGATGTGCTGTGTTCAAAAAGGCCCAAAATGGTAGATCGTAACATGTTTTTGACAAAATCGAAGTATCCTATATACTTCATGGAAACCACAATTTATATTGCCAAAAATCAGGGCATATTAGACCTTTCAGAGCATCTGGAATACATTAATAATCATTACCATTTGTATAGTACCATGCAGTGTGCAAAGAAGCGCTTTTGTACCCACTGTCTTACTTAATATGCACAACAGATCTTCGGAGTAGGTAGATTTCATAGATTAACTTTTACAGATGCAAACTCCAGGTTTAGAAGGCTTATGTTTATTTCCCAAAGTCACTAAGCAGTAAAGAGTCAATGCCAGACTGTGCCTGCTCATTCTGACTGCCACTCCACACTGCCTTCCAAGGCATGGCCACACCAAGATGCCCCAGATGGAAGACTCTGGGTGACTGGCTCTTATTCTCTGTGTTTATTTGCATGATATTATGGCACTGAACTGGATGAGTCTAAAAGCAGACCATAGCTGTTGCCACTGCTTGTTAAACATTGCTCCTTGGAGTGGGCCGAGAATACAGACAGTGGCTTGAGTTCTTAGTCATCTTGAACAGGAAGATCAAGCAAGATGAATAAAGGGAAAAGCAGTGCTGCTTGGTCTGAATGAAGGAAGCTCTTGCACATGCTGGCTTTTCTATTTGGTGTGTCTGTTCTTCTCTTTGTTCTACTTTATGCTTTTTTCCAGGAAGTTCAAACTAATGATAAAATTATCTTCCTGGAAGATCTCTCTAACTCTGATAGTAACTTTCACTCTTTCCTTGCAGTCTCTCACGTCACATATCTTTCCTTTCCCAAGGCTCTTAATTAAGCTACCGATATCTCATATGCCATTTATATTTCTAGTTTCTTTCACCTAAACCTTATACAGAGGCATTATAATTATGTTATAATACCTTCCATTTATTGATCACCTATTACAAATTCCAGGCACTGTGGTAGGTACTTTATATGCTGTATAATGTCTCTAAAGTTTGTAGCAAATTCTACAAGGTTTACCTCATTCCTTTCACTTTGCAGATAAAGAACCTGAAGCCAAGAGGGACTGACTCTGGATCTCACAATAGTAAGTGGCAGTGCTGGGATTCAAACGTAGATCTGTCTAGCTTCAAAGCCTAGGTTCTCTCCAGTACATAGCACACAGAAATAATGCTTATTGTGTTAGCTACTACAAGAAGGTATTTAGTGAAAATGTTCATTTTAAAGTAGTAATGTATTTTAACAGTTAGAATCATACTCTTTTCCTTAGCTGTGAAAAGGTGGGTTGGTGGTCTAAGGTGATGAAATCAAACCTAACACCAATACAGTGCTCCCATATCATATCCCTTACTAACCTAAGGAGAAACAGCGTATAATGGGCCCTTCTGTTCTACCTCTTTCTCCGCCTGGTCAACTCTCAAAGGAAAACAAAATTCATATGATCATTGAAGTCTAGAAATTAACTTTTATTTCAAATCTGTCAAGAACTCCTGGCAGTTATTAATTTTATTAAAATGATTACATATGGCAAAACAAAGCATGGAGGTAATTCTATTTCTTTACAACATAAATTATGAGTTAGATTTTCAGCTGCTGGCTCAGCATTGTTCAAGACTCTTTTAAAGGATTGGGAGGACTTTAGTTTCCAGAGAATGTTAGAGCAGCAAGAGAAAAAAGTAAATTAAAAGTAATTGCAATTGGAGATATTTCCAAGGATGTGCTAATTATAAAATCTTCTTGATGTGTTTATAGGCCAGAGTCCAAGCTTTGGTATTTAAAAAAAAAAAGTGAATAGCTGTCCTATATTGGCTTGTTATCCATAGTTTATAATACAGAATAAATTTGCTGATTCTTTTTTAAAAAATGGCAGAAATGAATTATGACTAATTCAATGAAAAGCAACCAGCATCCATTCATCTAACTGGAATATGTCAAAAATGAAGCAATTTTATTAAAATATTTAATATCAGAATAACTTATAATAGTATGAAAAAGAGTGAAGTACTTGTCTTTAGTTTTCATTGATATGATTTCATTTTGGCAAAATTGTTTTACAGAGATTAAAAAGTTTTTATCATGGATCTGTAACTACTTAAGGATGTAAACTAAAAGATCACATACTTCATCTGATCATACAGTCATAACTTACAAAGCTTGCTTTGCACTTACTGTTACTGCAAACAGCAATTTAGAAAACAAAGTAAAAATATATATACACAAAATATTTTTATATCAAATTATCTTAATTACACTAAGTAAACCCAATTCCCAAATGCTGTGTTACGTGAAAAAGTGTCCTACAATTTATGTCAAGATCGATATTGTCCACATAACAACTAGAGCAGCCTTTGGTTTTAAAAGCATTTTGGGGGAAAAAAAAAAAAGTGACCACACGGCTGCATTACTGGCTCTCATTCACACTCACAAAATGCTTTCCAGTTTTTAAAAAATTACAAAATACATTACGTACGCAAAAAACCATCCCCTATAAAAGAGTCAAATCCTTCTTATTTCCCTGTAGCACATATATGCTGTTATATTTGATGTCTCCACTGTTTAATCAAGTTTCAAGTCTCCCCAATCTGATTAGAATATTTGACTGACAAAGATAGTCTTCTCTCTTGATATTGATTATTCTCACTCAATGATAGCTTAATTTAGAAAGAAAATGATCTTTGTTTTAATGCACAATTTCACTTAATTTTTACTTTAATATCCTACTTGGCAAAACTCAGAGGCTGTTCAATGCTTTGTTGTCCATATGTTTTAAATTTTAAAATCAATTTTATGTGTATATATGTATAGTCACAGAGATGCATTTCTTTCATTATCTTGTTCTCATTGCAAAATAAATTGCCCATTGGCAACTGTAATTTGAAATGAACTAAATAAAAGGTTTCTAGCCATTCCTTATGAAAAACAGTATCCATCACAAAAATAACTGAACTTTAATGTAAACAAGTTTGCGTTTTAGAACTAAACTTAAAGTAAAATTTTCTGTTATCTGTATAATAAACTTGTAAAAACTTCAGCAAAACTTGAGAAAAAGAAAATCCAAATTGATTCTAAAGGGCATTGTACTTTCCAGCAGTGCTTGGAAAAAGTTTATCTGATCACAACGTAGTCATTGCGATTCTTCTTAAATGTACACATTATGTGATCACTGCACTTTTCATTTTGGAAGTTTGTAATGTATCAGATATGCAGGCAAGACATGCATAAAAGTCTCACTGCCACTCTGTAAAGAACACTGAACAATTTTAAATACGGCAGAAGTTTTTCTTAAAGGAACATTTCATTTGGGATGAATAGATTTCCAAGTTTTAACACATGACTTATTGAATATATTTCAAGGGCTTTTGGCAATTATGGTTTCAGTCCTGGACTGGTCAGGTCCATCTGCAGTGACACAGACTAGCAAGCATTACGGCGTTGTCATTTTGAGGCCTAGCTGCTCTGCTGTGCCCACGTTGTAGCTTATTTTCAGGAAGCAAGGCACTTACTGTGAAGGCAATGCAGACGTTGTATGCATAGGTTGAGTAACATAAAATAAGTTAATATTTTTGATTAAAATGAGTTTTTTTATAATTTATATGTCTTTTATAGAAGCAACTAAATGGTATATTCAGGATATTTAGAAATAAAAAGAGGTTTGAAAGGGAGTCACTTTCACTCCTGCTTCAGCTCTTAAGATGAGGATTTATGAAAAAACACTGATGTGAAGGACAGCCATTGATCTGAAAAGCGACAAACTATTAAAACTGCTGAACCAGTGGCACTTTGACTGTCTTTACTTCTGCTATATGTGACGATTTCTGGATGATGCAGCTGGTGGTTCCCTGCAGTTTGTCTTTTCCTTGTGCGAGATTTGTCAAGGCCATGGCCGCATTGATCTCCTTCCAGTATGTGTCGTCCTTGTTCGCTCCCTTTCTTTTAGCTGCACTGAATTTAAGCAAAACAGAAAGAAAATAATCAAACTCACTGCGTGTACATAGAAAGTGGCATCACTGAAAAGCACAAATGATCAATAAAAACCTATTGCTCACCTGTCCCCCTTATTCGATCCATTTTCCAGAGTGTCTGTAAAGAAAAGCGGAAATTCAATTACTTTTTAAAATTTCTTTTTAATCTCAGGAGTTTCATCATAAATTACCAGGAATAAAAGTTCATCAGGCCCTGACCAGATAGTTCAGTTGGTTACAGCATCCTCCAGATATGCCAAGGTTGTGGGTTAGATCCCTGGTCAAGGCACGCACAAGAATCAATCAATGAATGCATAAATAAGTGGAACACCAAAATGATGTTTCTCTCTCTCTTTCTCTCTAAAAATAAAATCTATCAATAAGAAAAACTTTAAGAAAAATTCATCAGAAAATTAGTTTTTACACAAAGATAAAGTATTTAAGTTAACATGTAAAAAAAATCTCTTTACAAAGAAGCAGGCATATGATGATGATAAGTAATAAAGAATAAAAAATATTTTATAGATATAAAAAATCTGAGGTTAGTTTATTCTGAGAAATGGGGACTTTTCCCAAGGGGGCAAATAAGACAGCCTGGTTCTGGTTCTGGTTTCACAACACCACCAATTTGCTGTGTACCTCTGGCCAGAATATGGTGCCCAGCCACATCAAGGGTGCAGTTTCCTCAACTATATAATGAGGATGTCCCTAGAAGATCTTCAGGGTGCCCGTGGCTCAATATTCTATGATTTCATGGGAATCAAACCTCCACTCTGAAAAAGAACTGGCAACTAGTTTCCTCTGTCTGGGTAGCAAATGAGTAATAGAGCCAATGCTGACAACAAAACAAGAGTCCCTGGCACATTAAAATAAGCAGGCACCAGTCTTCAAGTTCCAAAAGAACTTCTTTTCCTGCTGCTCTGTCACTCAGAACACTAATGTTGACCAGTACCACATCGATATAAAGGGAGAAAAAACAGGTTCTTAATCTTAATTCAGTCTCTCTGGATAGCTCCTCTGGACAAACAGATTTGGAACACAAATGTGGACAGATAGAGGGAAAGAGAGGCTACCAGTATGCAGGGAAATGGGGACAAAGAGTGGGCTTGGGACTCCCCATCAGCTTATGAGACTGCAAAACTAAATAGTGGTTAAGTCACCACCATCATCCTCAACAACCACATTACCGAATAGCTACAGAATGAGGCGCTGTGCTGCACACAGGAACGTGAACAATGCAATGTTTGCTCAAGGCCCTCTTTTAGTCCTATGGCTTTTGGAAAGCTGTCTCTTCCTGCTCTCAGTCCCTTCCCTTTCTTTTACCACCCACAACCCAATATTCTGAAAACAATTTTTGTTCTCTATAATGCTTAAGGCTGGTTAATGCCATGTGGCATAATTTCTAGTTCTGGGCTCTAAGACAGTCACAGAATCAGAAGAAAAATATCAACATGATCATAACCAACCAGTGCAAAATTCTCAGGAAAGATGTGGTCAAGAGAATACAATTAAGTAGCCTTGTAGATAAGGCAGCTACACTTTGATGCCCTCTACGAGGTTAAAGAATCAGGAAAGCCTATAAATATCCTAAGTCAGGCCTTATGTTGTAGGGGGGAGACCATAATGGATCACTGTGAGCTCTTTGTACAATCTTTTACCCAGGCACCCGGGGAGCTTAAAGAAACAAACAAAAAAGCAAACAAAACACATTTAGTAAACCAACGATAAGGCTGTTAGGAAGAATAAATTAGATAATGCCTGTCTGACCCAAAATGGAGTAAGTAGTGTTAGTTCCTTTGGTCTCCTTTCACCTTATGAATTGTTTGTGGGAAATAATTGGATCAGTGGGCCATCAGACGGTCAGGCTCTAGATCTTCTGTCTGGATGGTTGGTTAGCTATGCTGCTTTTGATAATTTTGGAACTGCAAAACTACTCATGTAAATGGAGGAAAAGATTGGCAAGTTTTAATTCACAGAACTCTGATAATTCTAGTTCACAGATCACTTCCTATGTGCCAGTCACTGTTCTAAGAACTTTGTGTCTTAACTTATCTAGCATTAATGCCTCTGTGTGTGGACAGCATGTCTGCGTTATGTTCGTTAAATCATTGATTTAGTGCTGTTATCTGTAAATCTTCACTCAATAGTGACAGAGACAAGGTGCTACCAGAACTCAGAACAACTCAAGGCCTTTGTTTAGGAGGAGGAAAGCCAGAATATTGGACATTTTACAAAGGAAAAAAAAAAGTTAGGCCTTTGCTCAATTTTGCCCACAAATTGCAACAGTTCTGTTGCCAGAGTGAAGCAATAGGTTATGGAGATATTTATTCAATGGAAAGACTTGGCAAAAGAAGAGTAAGTTCCATGAAGCTTAAATAACATTAGGGAAATAACAAAACATAATTTAGAAAAGACCATGTAACTGATGCTTTGGCTCACAGACCAAGCAGTCTCACATACACGAGGGACCAGAATCAGACTCCCTACCTGAATGGTCAACCTGAGAGTGATTATGGCACAGACTACACGAAAGAAGCCTGTGGCTATCAAATATGTAATGGATTACAGAGCCCAGAAATGCCAGAAATGACTGCAGCCTGCTTGTGGAAGGAGGACGTGTAATTCACCATTAAGGTCCACAGAGAGCTTCTACTTGAGATGAAGAGTGAACTCGTAGGTACAGCAGTCCCCTGAACAAACTGACTGTTGTCCCTGTGGTGGCTTCCTTGAACTTGTGCCACAGAGAAACAAGTTTACTACAGCCTCCTGTGAGATTACAAAATTCTACTTACTCTTCGGGTATATGTGTTTTACAGTTTGGTGCCTATGAAAATACCTTTGAAGTACAAAAACACAGACTCCAATCCCCACTTGGGTATTCCTGATTAGTTTCACAAATTTCAACAATGTACTCAGCAATATTCAAAAGACTGAATCCTTTATTTCATTTCTAAGGTGGACGGGCACATGCAGTGTCATTAGGTATGGAATCAGGTCCCTTTCTCAGCAACAGAAGAAAAGTCTTCCTAAAAAGTCATGGAGAGAAGAAATATTTTGATTCTCTATCAACAGTCAATGCTAAAACAGTGTGTAACAAAGCTCCATGTCAATGATTTCAAACCAACGAGTAAGAGCAAGCTGACTCCTACAGCTTTTGGGGGTCTCTGTGTCCACAGTCGTCTGGTTCAAAATCTAACTTGGGGTTAGAAGGGCATGCTTTCCTGCTGCTGTTATTGGGGGGCTGCCCATTGCCTCTAGAATATTATGCATCTAAGAGCCACATCCTGTAGTGCAGTGCTTCCAGTTTCCAGAACTAGCAAAAGGAAGATAGTGAACAGAGGCCCTTTTACTCAGAAACATTTGTGCTTTTGTAGATAAGCAAAAAACTATAAAGATGTGGGAATTTGGGGAAAGGTTTTTCTATTTGTTATGCTGAGATAAAATCTGGGGGGATGCCCGGGTATTTTAGAGAACTGACTTCATGGGGGTGGGGTGACTCAGAAAATTTACAATGTACTAATCACATTAAATAATTGTATTAAATATAATGACTTTTTCTGATGCTCTCTTCCTTTGGAGTTTAAACTTGAGGGCTCCTATCCAGTTCAAATAGGTTCAAATATTTGTGCCTTTTCAGTCTATGGTCAGTACTTAAGTCGTGGTGGGTGTGGGCCCATCACCAGTGCTCAGGGGCTCATGTGCTTCTGCCCACTGCAGACAGGTGGTCTCACCGCCTTGTCTCCACAAGTGGCACCCAGTAGCTCGACCTGACAGGAGGAGGAAGGATTCTGAATGCTGCTGAAAAGAGGGAAACCTTAAGTTTGAGCTACAGCAGACGTTTCGCTGCTGTTAATTAGCATGCACAGCCTTCGGCCTGACTGCCCCCTACATTCGGCTCAGCTGTAGCTCTCACTCTGCAAGTAGCTTGGCTCAGCCTCTCCAAAGTCTGAGCTAAAATGCTTTTTTAGATTCTAAGGTTCCAAAAATCAGCTACGCTGTCAATTACCATAAAAGCAACTGGTTGGCAGTAACAACGTATTAAACCAGCCAAAAATGCGTGTTTTAAGACCAAAAAAGAAAAGGGAAGAAAAAAAGAGGTGTGTAGTTAGGAAAATCTTGAACGCTGTAAAACCCAAAGCATGTTGAAACTTAAAGTGGGGCTATCCTCAGTTTGGAAATGTGTTTTCTTATAAAGTTAAGTAGAGAAATAATTATACAGAAAATTCAGGTCTGCTGCAACTCAAGATGGGTAAGCACAAAGCTCTGTGGGCAAGGTATCCATTTAAGTTTGATAAATGCCAATTTAGAAACACACTAATTCTGATGTATATTCCTGAAATAGGCGGTAGTCATAAAAAGAGACAAAAATATGGCCAAATGTTTTGCTCTGAGATTTTTTTCAAATTTAATCAATAAGCCCTAAAATTAGGAATGTTTCAGAGTATTACTCATACCTCTAAAATAGAAATAAAATTAAGTATGATTAAGAATATGAGTATTTTTAAATTAAGTAATCTGAAAGTCATATAATATGCTTCCCTAAGTAAAATTAGAGAGAGTCAGAGCTCCAGATGCTTGACAACTGTGTTTCCTCACCCGTGGGTCAGTTTAGGGCCATGACTGGTGACAGCAGGTGTGGACAGCCAGGGTTTTAGTGTGTTTCTGATCTTAGAAGTCCCAAGAGCTCCCAAAACAACAGATCAGTTTCTGGAATAATTACATACTTGGAACAAGACTGTGGTGAATAGAGCAGATATAAAACCTCACTGAAGATTCTGAAAGACCGATTGCTCCAAATTTGTAGGACCTCACACCAATGGACTAAGCGATCTCTAGGCTCCCTGCTTCCATCACCATGGTTTCTCTCTCCACTGCCACACAGTAGATCCAGCCTGGGCTCGCACACACCCACAGATTGGATCTATTGTGACTCTATGTTCCATTCCTTTTAAATATAGTACATATTGCTCTTCTCTAATAAGATACAGGTTCACTGCAGAAATCTGGGGAAAAGTGTAAAAGAAAAAATAAAGGACTTGGGGAGATCATTCCAAGAAGCACCAACAAACAATAGGAGTCAAAAAAATGGGGAGACAGAGAAACAACCTCCCATCAAAAGGAAAGGTAGAATCCCCAGAAAGAGTGCTAAATGAAATAGAGGGGAGCGAACTATCAGATATGGAATTCAAAACATGGATTATGGAGAAGCTGAATGAGCTCAGCGGAAACTTCAAAGAACTCCAGAAAAACTACAAGGAACTCACAGAAAATTACGTGAGCATGAAAAAGGACATAGAAGCTATCAATAAGAGCCAGGAGGAAATGAAAAATACGATCTCTGAATTGAAGAACACAGTAGAAGGAATTAAAAGCAGGCTAGAGGAAGCAGAAGATCAGATCAGCGAGCTGGAGGACAACCTACACAAAAACTCCCAGACAATGCAACAAAATGAAAAAAGACTGAACAAGACTGAAGAGGTTCTAAGACAGCTGCAGGACAACATGAAACGTAATAATATCCGTATCATAGGAATTCCAGAAGGAGAAGAAGAAGAGCAAGGGATAGAAAACCTCTTTGAAAAACTAATGACAGAAAACTTTCCTAACATGACGAGAGAAAGAGTCACGCAAGTCCAGGAAGCACAGAGGGTCCCAATGAAGATGAACCCCAACAGGCCCACTTCAAGACACATCATAATTAAAATGGCAACATTCAAAGACAAAGAGAGAATCCTAAAAGCAGCAAGAGAGAAACAACTAATAACATACAAGGGAGCTCCAATAAGGCTATCATCAGATTTCTCAGCAGAAACACTACAAGCCAGAAGGGAATGGCAAAAAATATTCCAAGCAATGAAAAACAAAGGCCTACAACCAAGAATACTCTACCCAGCAAGGCTTTCATTCAAAATGGAAGGTGAAATAAGGAGTTTCCAAGACAAAAGAAGGTTAAAAGAATACATCTCCACCAAACCAGCATTGCAAGAGATGCTAAAGGGTCTGCTTTAAGAAGATGAAGAAACAGAGAGACAGAGAGGAACACGAGTACAAAGGGGGAAAATGACAATGAATAAGTACTGAAAGAAAGAAGGAACTTCTACCATTTGCAACAACATGATTGGAACTAGAGAGAATTATGCTTAGCGAAATAAGCCAGGCAACAAAAGAAAATTACCTTATGCTGTCACCTGTTACAGGAAACTAATGAACAACACAAACAAATGAGCAAAATTGAACCAGAGGTATGTAAACAAGGAATAAACTAACAGTAACAAAGGGGGAGATGGGAGGGAGAGAAGGGGTAAGAAGGGGAAGGGTCTAGTCAAAGAACATGTATGAATGACCCATGGACATGGACAACTGGGTGGGGACTGACTGTGGGGGGGGACAGGGTGCAGGGAAGCAAGAGGGGGAAAAAAAGTGAGACAACTGTAGTGGAAAAACAAACAAACAGAAAATTTTTTAGTGGGGGGGGAATAAAAATATAAAGAATAGAAATGCAAGTTCAGTGAATATTAGAAGGACAAGGATTTTCCTTCCGATAAGACAGTCCTACAGATTTAGAGACTTGTATGTGGGTTATGTTACATAAATTAACATGTGTTTTCTGTTTTCAAAGGGCATAAGCCTACAATCTCATTACCTGAGTGATTATCTGTATGCATAGGCCTCACTTAATCCTGTCTGCATTGCTGCCTCCTGAGACTCAATGGTTTGGCTGAACTAAGTGGCTGGGTTGGTGAAGAACGGGGTGGTCTGTGGGCTTCACTTTAAAACTGGTTTCTCTTTTCTATCCTAATGGCTTGGACAGAAAAAGCCCAGAGGCCTGAGATGGGGGAAACCTAAAATATTTCCCTCAGTCCAAAATAAGTATAATGGGCAAAAGGGTTTTGGACAGGTGAGATGTACCTGGCACACCTTCCTCCAAAGAAGCCCTTCTTTTCCCTAATGTGGGACATTGAAAAATTAATACCTGTCTTTTGTCATCTAGTGGTTACGGATTAAATGATGTCCTTTAACCCTGTTGCCCCCAGAATACAACAAGGATGCCAGCCTGTCAAACCAAGCATGCCGTTGTCCAGAGACAGCCAACCAACCTGGAGTCTGCACGATCCTTCCCCCTGTGGGAAGGCCACCCTCCCCTCCACATCCCCACTCTTATTAGGGATTTCTTGACCCACGGGTAGGTAGGACGACGACCATGTCCAGCTTGAAGCAGCTAGAGGAGCTCGAGACCTTCATCCATTGTCCTTTATAAGATTGTAAAGGGTCTTAAGTCTGAGAGGGAGGAATTGTTATTTTTTATTGTTAAAATATTTAACTAATTAATTAATTAATTTTAAAAAAGAAGAAGAAGAATATATGAAAGGGTGAGGCGGGAGAGCTTGTATGTACGACCCATGGGCATGGACTTGGAGAGGGGATTGTTGGGGAAGGGGGTTGCTGGGCGGAGGGGAGCAAAGGGGAAAAAAAAAAATTGGAACTATTGTAACAATATAATCAATAAAATATACTTAAAAAAAAAAAATAAAGGACTTGGGGATAAGTGATATTAATATTTAGATATATGGCCTTCCAAGCAAGTTTATATACATTTTTTAAAATGGGGTCATTCTGTATATGTTTTATAACTTGCTTTTTTCACTGAATGTCTACTTTAGCCTTCCCCTTTGTTAATAAATAAGGTAATAATCTACCATTTGGCCTTCTCTGCTGTGGCAGTGGTTTTTGCCTGTGAAATAGAAATAGCTTGGAAGAATTCGAAATCTCGCTTCATCTAATGTAAACGTGAATACTGAGAGACCCCAATGTTACAAGAAGGGATTACCTTTAAAACAACAATTACTAACATTGATTGAATGCTTATTGTTATGCCAGGCATTCTATAAATGTTATCTCTGGTTAAGTGCTTACAATAACCCTGTGAGAGAGCACAATGCCCCTTATTTACAGATGACACTGCACTTTAGTCGCAAAGGACTCAGTTGCAGGCAATAGGGGCTGTGAGATTCAGCTCCCGGTCATTGGACTCTGAAGGTCATGATTTTCGCTGCTGCATTCTGTTGTCCAAGTGATCTCAGTTGCTAAAGCCACTTTCAAGGATCCTGACAAGGCCAAATGCATTGTTTACATAGAAAGTCTGTGTAATGATAATCTATTAAAAATCTACTAAACACCTTTTCTGTTCTTTTTGCTAGGATTTTAGACCCTAGAGATACAAAAAGATTTGTTTCTTTTCTCCTTATAATTTAATCTGTAATATGAATATATATATCTCCAAATCACAGAATAGGGGATCTAAATAAGCTCTCTTGAGCTCTTTTTTCACACTTTAGTTAGTGACATTTTAATAGATTTGTTATCTGTAAATCACTTTTTTTAGCAATATATTACTGCTAAATAATTTCTAGACAGCTGTTGTGCAACGCTTTTAGAGTGAATTTTTGTGGTTATCCTCTCCTTAGGGTAGTTAGTGCTTTTTAATGAGTAAAGATAGATCATTCTAAGTGATTTTTTCCCAAAAGGAAGGGGAAAGAAAACACGCAATAACCTGTAACACTTCTTACCTGTTGATAACTACTTCTTCCAGTTTCACTGACAAAAAAAAACACAAAAAACAAAAAACAAAAAACGCTCTGCTTTAAAACCTCACGTGACAGGAAGAGACTGCAGCTAAGCCTGGTGACTATCAAGATTACTGCTCTCAGAAGAGGTTTGGAGCTTGAGTTCTGTGAGCCTTGACATGGGGGCACTTTGCAAGCTTTCTGAACAGTGAGAATTATACAGTAAAGTCCACCTCATCTTCATGGATGGATCTAGTATTTTTCTTTCCTTTTGTAATGTACTAGCTAAATGATTTATCCTGAACCTTAAAGAATGAGTGGCTTCCAAGATCATTTCAGAGTTTGAAGAACAATCTTTTCCAAAAATTAAGCCAGTGTTTCCTCCAGCCATGACTCCCACCTTCTGGCCAAAGATTCTTTTCCTTCCTACTGCCTCTCATTTGGGCTGTCCTCTCCATGGCTAATGATGCCCAGATGTCCTGGATCTACAGGATCCCCACCTTTAGCTGCCTTCCTGTCAATGCACCATCCCTTCTATCTCCTGCCAGAAAATAAAAATTAGAAACCACACCCTTCTCTTTTGGACTGATAGAGAGGAGTTTCCTGGTCAGAATGGGGGTAAATTGACATCTCAAAGCTTTCAGAATAGGTATATTTCCATTAACACCACCACCAGCAGAGCATCTTTATTGTTCCAGCGTACCCATGGCTGTGGGCAAACCTGTGAGAGTGCTGCTAGGTTCCTTATCGGGTCGAGAGCTATGGCTTTGATGACTTTTCTTGTTAGGCAGAGTGTAAAAGTTTGAAGCTGGTGGCTTCAAATTAAATCCCAGTGGTACCTTTGTTCTGGTAAAATACACAGCTACTCTGACCTCATCGGTCTAGGCTAGAGGACTAAAGGAGTAGGAAGTGGAATTTATAACTTGAAAGAAACTTTTCAAATAAGCAGAGTACCACCCAATTATAATTTCTCAACTTCACTTTCAATCTTTTTCTCTAAATATAGTAAATATTCTTGATGCTAAGCTACTCTCCCTAGTCCCATCTACCACGATTGCTCCTCTGTGATTCCAGGGGCTGCACCTTCCCAAAGTCTAAGACTTATAGTCTGAAATTTCACTTTGAAGACTCGAGTGAAGTCTATGGGAGGAAATTGTTGGTGGGTGACCAGAAGAAGATCTGGAAATGTTAAATATCCTCATTTCCATCATTATGAACTATGAGTGTGGTCTGGTGTGAGGCACAAGGCCGCATTTGCAGCGGTTGGAGCCCAGGCCCTGGAACCAGGCAGCAGGAGTTGAACTCTTCTTTCACCACATACTGTTCCTGTAACAGCTGACCAGCTGCTTGACTTTTCTGTGCTTCAAATTTCTCACCTATAAAACGGGGATAATAGTACTAGACACATCGCCTTGTTATGAGGACACATGATTTAATATTTTATAAAAGATTTAGAAGAGTTTGAGCACCCATATCTAGTACTATATAAGTTCTATAAAAATTTTTAAAAAGGTAACTTTCTCTCTTACTTTTATTTTTTTACACTTAGAATATAGGGTTGAATGCAGTCACTAGAAAAATTTGTATTGTTCAGAGGTTTAATATGAAAACCATTATGTAAAGATGAAATACATCAACCCTGGGCAAAGCCCATCAGCTCAGATTAATGGATTAAGTACTCAGAATTTATCATCTTCAAAGAGAAAATGACTTTCTGACACTATTTTGTGCCAAAGTACTACAACATGCCAAGGCAAAGAGCACTGGAGCCACATTAAAGAATATCTACTAACTTTAAGTGTCTAATGGATTTTGTTACTTCATTTTCTCAAGGGGACTATTGGAGATGTTCCCCAGAATGTTTCATCCATGAAAGCTCAGTTTTCAGTCAGTCTCAGAAAATGACTTCTTAGCTATGCATGAATAACTTCTGTGTGCCTGTGTGTTGCAAGGAGCATTAATTGTTTATAAAAGCACTCCCTTTACAGGCAAGTTGGGCTACTAGTTCTGAAAACTGGATGGACTTACTCTGATTCTTAGCTAAAGCTTAATGAGGGCTATTTCTCCAGAGATCAACTTTGTAGCTGCCACACTGCAGTTCTAGAAGGTTGACTTATGTAATCAACATATAGCTGAATAGTTTTAAGTTACAAAATACTAATGTGACTCTATTTAGCAAAAAGACCTTTAAATAAAAAAATATGTATTCATAACAATCTAGAAATTGTCTGGAAAGTCTGGCTCCATCTATGTATTTAACAAGGTCTTCAGTGTCTCTGAAAAACCATCCTTTGATGAGTGAACAGCTGTGTATCTTTGAATCGGCTCACATGGTTGCCACACTTTTCAAATTCCTCAAATTACCATCTCTAGAAATGACACTTCAGACTAGGGGATCTTAGTGTTAAACCTGTCTGACTGCATTAACACCAGAATGACACAGTAAGAGAGATGATGATCTTTCCAAAGAGTGGCAAATGGCAGTTTCCCTACTCACAGTTCATCCACTATATTTATTAATAGAAAAGAAAAACCAGATTTTTTTAGACGTAAGAAGAATGATACTACCAATGTTCCTTCTCCATTTTAAACACATTTCAATCTTCTTAATACACTTAAAATGTTAAAACTGTACTCGGCATGTCAGTGTTCTATGTTCACACATTTCTACATTTAAAGGTTCTGTGATTTTTCTTCTTTTAATTTCAGAAACAGTTATTTAAAGTCTAAACTGGGGAGGGGAGGGACTTTTAAGTGAAAATTGGGAAGATTTTCATTAATGGCACTGATGGGCAGGAGAAGTTAAAAAGGAACTAGGCATAAAGATGAAGTCAATGCCTCGCCATGTCTTGGCTGTGGGTGGAGGTCCAAGAGGACTCCTAGTCAAGAGATTTCTGATGACCTCTTATGACCAAGAGAATACAAAATAACCCCTCTCTTCTTTAAGTCTTGCCAGAGGGATCCACATCCCAAATCATTTATTAAATCCCAATGACACACAGATCGTATTCCATTATCATCACCTAAATTTAGAATATAAGTGATCTAGAAAAAAAGTAGGGGATAAGAAGTTGATATATTTGTACAGAAATCAAAAATATTTTATAGCTCATAACCACCTTTTTGTACAATAATTTGTCTAAGACACAGGATTCGTCTTAGGAGCACAGGACAATTTTAGCTGACTCGCTAGGTCTGTGACCTCAGGCAAGCTATCTATGCACACTGTATCTAAGTGTCTTCCCCTATAAAATGGGTAATAGTTACACCTACTTCCCCCAGTTGTTGTGAGGATTAAATGATGTACAGGAAGTTCTCACTTAACGTCCTGGATAAGTTCTTGGAAACTGTAACTTTAAGTGAAATATGTGAGGAAACCAGTTTACCATAGGCTTATAGATAGAGACAAGAGTTAAGTTTCTATGGTATGTTCTGGAAATAAAAATATCACCAAACTTCTAAGTAAAGACTCAAAGCACTTCTAAAATTAAACATTGAATTCAATGTGAGCTACACATATGTTTAAGAAAGATGAATAGAAACAAGTAAGAGAATTCTGCTCCAACCTTCTTATTCTGGTTCAGTATCTTGGGTGTCTGGAGCCTGTCCTGGCAGCTTAGGATGCAGGGTGGGACTCACCCTGGGGTAAGACACCTTTCTATTGAAGGGTCCACTCACACATACCCACATCCACATCCACTCAGACTGAGACAAAGGGGACAACATGCTCACTGACCTCACGTGCACATCTTTGAGACCGAGAGGAAACTGGAGCACTGGAGAAAACCCACACAGACAGGGTTTGTGGAGAGAATACACGAACTGGGGAGAATACACGAACTCCACATGGACAGTGGGCCCGGTCGGAATCAATTTTTTTTTTTTTTTTTTTTGTCATCAACTGTGTAAGAAAACAACATTGGAGGAGTGGCTGTACTAAGTGTGAAGTTTTTAGAACTGTGCCTGGCACATAAGTAAGGGCTATGGTCCTACAATTCCTGAAGTGAAGGAGGGACATTCAATCATTTTTCGTTAGTCAGGAGGCCACTCCAAGTCCCATGGAGGTGCTACGCCCTCCACAGGTGGGTAGAGGCTAGCACACCTTAGTCTCTAACCCATCTTCTTAGGATACTGTAGGAAAGAGAATAAGGTCCACAGGAGAACTTCTCTATCTCTGA